>NC_089593.1:96395121-96724287 GCF_019320115.1 Miscanthus floridulus
CTAGTACTTGCACGCATATAAACACAGAGGGTGCACGCTGGCTAGGGTTTGGCACCCGTACTTGCCGCCACCGGACTCCTTCCGCAGTCGTGCATTCCTCGGGGATCCTGCCACCGTGCCGCCGCTCCATCTGCTTCTACTCCCCCACCTGCAGCGAGCGGCAGCGAGGGCGAGCGAGGGATGGCTAAGGCTAGGTCATCGGTGAAGCAGTCGCGCGCATAGGCGTAGCAGTCAAACGGCAGCGGCGGCGACCACGCGCTGTCCTCCTAGCTTGCCAGGTACCTCGACCCGTAGGCCTCTTGGAACAAGGTACGCCCCACCCCTCATTTCCCATGCGCGCGCCGGTAGTGCTGCCGTGCTGACTGACGCTCTCATCTCAGCTCGGTCAGGCTGTGCTAGGATCAACTGCTGGACGCGGTGCACTGGATCCGCCAGGCGGTGGGGCTCATCTGCGGCCTGCTCTGGGGAGCCGTCCCCCTCGTCGGCGCCGTCTGGATCGCACTATCAGCCCCCCTCATAACACCTCTCTCTCTCTCCCATCTTGTCAAGCTCAAGCCTTGCCGTGTGTAGATCCGTAGCTTCACTTACGCGCACATAAGCGAAACTAAGCCCTTCTTTATTTCAATTTGCTTGTCCTCATTGTATTTTAAGCTTATCTGTTGATCAAATTTAGGATCTCCGTTATCTAGTATTTTTTGAACATTGCAACTATTCCTGTTTAAATTTGTGCCTGATTACTTAATTGGCAAAGTAATGGTGAATGACTCAAAAGCAACTATTCCTGTTTTCACGTCTCATCTCTTCAATGTTGATGAAGCTGATCATCGGTAGCTTTTTTGTTTGAGGGAAGGGAGTAGTGTAGGGCATCACTTTTCCTCCATATAGGAAATTAAAAGATCTGATCGTTGTAGGAATCCATGAACTTCACCTTTTCCAGGCCCTAAAAGAATTCAACCCTGTTTATCAACAATGTGTAACACAAAACATTCTTGTATTTCTTTTATAGTGTGAAATACAATGTATGATTTTTCCTTGTTGAATGATGTTATTATACCTCATTTTTTCCAAGTAATTTTATTATGGATTTTGGTCTTGAAGTAGATATTTGTAACTTAAATGTTCAATTTAAGCAACATAAAAACATTAATAACCAACCATTTGGATGTTATATTTAACTTGGGATCCTATAACCATCCGAGTTTTGTTTGTTCTGTCTATCTAATGCCTTCTGTCACTGTGCAGGTTTATGGCTTCTCATGGATTGTACTTGTTGTTATGGTTCTTCTTTTCAAGGTTTATCATGTTAATTCTTTGAACATTAAAATGCTGCATGTTTTAAAATTATATATGGATGAACTCTAAGCTAAGCTTTGTCCCGTTGTCTTTCAGCTTTTTACTGCAACTCCAAAGAAGTCGACAGCCTTGCCGACTTTTGTTCGGTTTCTGCAGGGCGTCCTTGCTATTGGGATAATTGCAGGAATTGCCCTTCTTATCGTGCTCACATCGTTCACTGTTGCTGATTTATTTGCTTGTGCACTTGCTTTTATAGCAACTAGCTGGTGTGTCTTATGTGTAAGTACAACATCCTTATTTTGTTTGAGAAATACTTGCATTATATCAATCTGCTACTTAATTGAAGCAAATTTGGAATATTACAAGTGCCAAGTTAATGGCTGGTAACTTGCCTGGTGACACATGCCTCACCAAAATTTTCCTTGTCATGACAGCTGGCCATCGCATGGAAGAGGGTAGTGGAAGCCCTTGGGCTATGGGATTCAGTCCGTGAGATTGCAAGGACGTACGATGCAGGAATGGGCACCATCATCTTTGTTCCCGTCGTCTTCTTCTCGTGGTTCCCCTTTGTGTCAACATTCCAGTCACGTTTCCTTTACAATCAAGTGTTTAGTCATGGCCTGGAGATCTCCCTCATCCTGGCAGGTGCCAATTCTATGATTTCCTGCACTTGTCCTGATATATCAGCATGTCTACTAATTGGAGATTTGAGATGGATTGTATATATTCTTGTGAATTGGACTTGTAATTGTAGTTTATATAATGCTCTTGTGCTAGTGGTTAGATTTGAATTATATATATATATATATATATATATATATATATATATATTCTGGTCGAATTTGAATTGTAATTTAAATTTTTTTAGCAAAAAAATGTACTGTAGGGGTGGTTGGTACTGTAGTTCTATTTGTATGGGTGTCTACAGTACCAACCGTCCCTACAAATCGATTTGTAAGGGCGGTCTGGGAACCGCCCCTACAAATCAGCGATTTGTAGCCACCCTTTCGTTGGGGCGGCCGGTAAAACCGCCTCTACAGAGGGTTATGAGCCGCCCCTAAAAAACGTTTCCTATGTAGTGTGGGGGATAGGCACACAATGGGGGGAAGGGGCGCGATAGAGCGGAGTGCGGTAGGCAGATGAGCGGCCACGTGCCCACTTCGAGACGAGCGGATAAGCGAGTGGAGATTTTTTTTTCTTTAAGAGAGAGCGGATGAGCGAGGAGCCGCATCCGGACAGGACGGGCGCCCGCGGCCAAACATTATCGAAACTTATACACACTCGGTATTTATTTAATCCAGCGACTAGCCTTTATTGTAGTTATTTAATTGTTTTGTCACAGCAAAACAGCAACATTTCACACAATACATAATACATATAAGCTGATCAATCACGTGCGTATATGTAGACCTTGCGAGGCACCTTCCAACACTATATCAGGAGGCCTTTCGGCTTTTTATATTTAATTGCCCCAATCAAGAGATTAAAAGATTGCGTTAAAACCTATATTGGCGTCGATTGTTAAATCTGGTCTTTCACCATCCAGGGCAAACCCGGTGACTTCTTGTGGGACAGGTAATGTGGTGCCGGCTTGGTTGAGGTCAAGTGCGCCATGGTGGAATTGGTTGGTGAGGACATCATCTTCATGGGCGAGGTCACCAGGCAATGCACCGTAGGGTCGTGCTTGTGCAGAAACTGCAAACAGGAGAACCATAGCGATGACGGCCATGGCAGGTAACACTACAGATTTGGAGCCCATTGCATGTACTGGAAGCACGGGTGCTGCTGCTAATGTCTGTCACTCGGTTTGTGCCTTCAAGTGTGTATCGATCAACACCACTTAGTATTTATAGACGCGTCGCCGTAGCTATACCTCATTTAATTTCTATCTCCATGGGGGCGCGTGATAATAAAGAAACCAAAATGACGAAAATGTGCTCATCGACAACGACACTCAGGATCATGACACCAAATAGATAAGATATACGGACGCATTTGTCAAGAAGTACTGCCGCTTAAATGACATTTTCAGTTCGTCCCTGCATGAAATTGCAAGCACACGTGAAGAAAAGTGTGTGCCTAGCCTATATTAATTAGATATATGCCAGCAAATTGCAAGTATGTCGAGAAAAATGCTCGCCTAATTCATTATCTACTATCTTTCTCCATGATAGCCATTGTATGTACGTATTGCCTGCAAAATCTACAAGGGTATATCCCGGCGGCAGGTGACTGACGCTTTGATTAAGCGTGTCATCTTCCTCCTCGCGTTCGCACCAGCCTGCTCCTGCCGCCGACCTCCCTGGCCACCCCAACCATTAGCTCCCCGCCATCGCGCCACCCACCAACCGCCGCCGCCGGCGCACCGACCCCGCCCTCCCGTAATTCCAATCCCGCGAACTCTCTGTCGAGCTCTCGCACCCGCCACCAGTACTTCCCATCCGGATAAGTCCTACCCCGTCCCCTCGGTGGCTCCGCGCCGCCTTGCTCGCCGCCAGGCGCCTGCCTGCAAATGAGTAATTCTAAATCTATAAATCTCAGCCTGATCGGCTGCAGGCATTGAGCCACAGCAGTTGTTGTTGTATCCAAATGCAGTACTACTCTGTTGTAGCTATGCAGTGGTAAACATTTTGGATTCAGCTGCAGCTGTAGCCCAATGATGAGTGCAGCCAAATCAGGGCCTCTAGGCTTACGCGCATATAGTTATATTGATATCAAGGCATCATATCCTCTACCGAAAAAAAATAAATTACTTTTTAAGGTTATTTAACTAAATGTCGGTCCAATATTTTTCATTTAACTAGGTCCAAAGGACGTACTAAAAATTGTGTTGCTTATTATGGGGTTGGCATAGTTGGGTCAATTTTTTGGTTGGACTCTCCTGTCACATACGATTTTCAGAAAAAAAAAAACAAGTGCTAAATATATATATTTGTCCGGCCAGGATGTCTTCGTATCGAGTAGTCCATAAAAAAACTAGATCATTGTTCATGAAAGGACCGTGACACCTAAGAGAAGGAGGTGAATTAGGTAACTTAAAACTCTATTTCTAACTATGGTATCTTTTTATAACCTTAGCAAAACCAATGAAATAAAGTAAACTATCTAAATGTGCAACCACGATTATTCTATATATGTTTTCATCTAACACAAAAGATAAGGTTACGAACGAACCCGCCAGCAAATACTCCCGCTAGCTTACATAATCGATATGTTTTCAATTCCATTCCATAAATGTTGGAAGTACGTGATGAAAACTGCATACATAATTTAATTATTATGTAGTACTGGAGTAGCACACTAAGTATTACGTGGAGAAAAATACTCACCACATTTCCTACACGTGCATTATTGGCAATGGTGGTGGCCAGGGGGATGCCACACCGTACCCACATCCTCAAAAAGGTATATCTGATGGAATAAATAAATCAGTTACTTTCAGCAAAGTGGTCTCAGGACAAATTGCGTGGATCAACTGAAGCAATTCCGATTACGGATGGATCGGAGATTTGGGATCCAGAGAACTGATACCCTGATCGTAAACTAGCTCTTCCAGGGGTATCACTGAATTCTAATGTTTGTGGCCAATCAGCCAATGGGAAACGTGGGGAGGCGGAGAGAGGGAGGGGTAGGGAAGGGTCTGACGAGTGAGCCCGGGTTTCACTTGTCATCCAGCCGCTCTCAGTGGATAGTTTCAAGACTTTGTTTCCAAGACAATGAAACTTGATGAAACATCTACTATCAATGCAAAGTTTTATTCTTTAGTTTCATAGGCATTTAATTCCATGACTCGTAGATAGTTGGAAATTAATTGTGCAAAGCTCATTTCATCTCTCTCTCTTCTTAAATACGCTGCCATGTCATCAAAAATACCTATGTTGCAACCTATTTAATGCAAATAAAATTCATATGAAACTCTCACTGAGACTAGTCTTCGTAAAACCATCGTTGAAACCAGCTCAATGCCAAATATAAACAGTTTTGATAGTTCAATTGTGAAAGGTTTTTAGTTTTACGGTTGGATGGTGTAACACCCGTGGCCAACCGGCGATCGCCGGAGACATGAGCGACAAGCAAGAATCACCGGAGTTGGGAACTGAGCAGAGGACAACTCTGTCTCTTGCATTTTACTGTTTAGAATATTCGACAATTTCATTACAGGACACAGTACTGAATAAAAGGGCCATGGCCGCTGGTCCGCAGGACCCACTTGTCATACAGACGCAAATACATAATATATCTGAATTACGCCTTCCTCCTTTGAATATGCCCACGCTGAAGACGCCATCACCCCTGAGCTATTACATATGGTCAAAACTCCAGCTATAGTTCTTCAATGTCAAAAATAAACTTCTCCCTAGCTAAAAAAAGCAAATTGAACTTTGCTCCACTAGGGACATGGAACATGCCCTAGGTTTAAACTCTTGACTTGATATAGGCGCTCATCATTTTGCTTAGTCCGGATTGGTCGAGGGTGTACAATACATTATTTTCTTAGTCTATTATGCAATAGGATAGTAATAATGTCACACTATGCCACAAATGATTTGTAGGGGTGGCTCAAGACCATTTGTAGGGACGGTTGGGTCAGCCGCTACTATCCAGGCGCCTCTACAAATCTATGATTTGTAGGGGTAGTTCACCAGTCGCACTTACAAATCGAGAAACTGCCCCTACAAATCCGTTTTTCAGAATTCTCAAATCCGGGTTAAAAAATAGCAAAAAAAAACCTCGGAGGACCCCATCGGGCAGCCACACGCCCACGCCTTCCCAAGTCACAAGTCGCGCGAATTCGTGACCGCCGGGGATCGAACCCGCGACCTCCCTCTCACTTCTTTCTCCTCATATTATACTCAACCGAATTTAAAATGATTGTCTGGAACTCTAAACGAATTTAAATGAAAATGTCATCAACTACAAAGTTTTATAACTTTTCGGGATCTACAACTTTGGCTTTGGCCATTTCTCCATCCGAGGTCGTTTGAAAATTTTGAATTATAAATGTAACAAATTTAGACATAACTATTCTTAGCTAGGTGATTTTAAATGGAAAAGTTGTCAACCACAAAGTTGTATAAGTTTTTCAGATCCAACTTTCGTTTTTGTTGTTTCTCCATCCGAGGTCGTTTGAAAATTTAAAATTTCAATTGTGAAAAATTCAACCATAATTTTCTATGCATAGATGATTTCAAATAAAAAAAATTGTCAACTACAAAGTTGCAAAACTTTTCAAGATCGATAACTTTTGTTTTGGTCATTTCTCCATTCGAGATCGTTTTGGGAACCATTTGTAGGGGCGGCTCAATGCAAAAAGAATGAGGCATTGCTACAAATTCTTTTTTATAGTAGTGTCATTTGCCTATGGTAATTAGTTTTTTAGGGTTAAACTCTGAAATTTTGAACGCCTTGTTCTTCTTCTGTGCGGCTAGTTTTTCTTATACTAGCCATTGCTGCCCGCGCTTCGCTGCGGGTGATGTGCTTGGCATAGGAAAAATATTGAGAAATATGGCTCATATGTCTAATATGTTTTCTCATCGTGTTGGTACAGAAGATTGGTCTTAATACTGTAAACGAACATTGGGGTTGGTTGTCATTATATGGTGCCTATTCTAGGCCAGCAAATCAATGACATGTTACATGGTGCCTATTCGACGAGGGAGGCGTGCGGGTGGTCATGTCCCCAAAAGAAGAAAGAAGGGAGGGGGTCTGGTACGGGGACGAGGGCGAGGATCAAGAGCGGACCGGAGGCCGGGAAAAGGAGAAGTGTACAGTGCACGATGACAGCGAGTGCGGCACGATATCGAGGCCATGCGAGGACAGGGTGCTAATGGGCTCGACACCGATGGCATCCGTGGGGCACGCGGTGACAGCGACCCGGCACGCGTAGCGTGGTCGAGCTGGACATAGTGCCGGGGACTTGACACCCACTCAGGCTTGTCTAAGCATTCCCTACTACCCAAGGCTAACTTTTCCCAGGTGTTCTTCTTTCCTTCCCTTCCTTGTCCACAATATGCGCCAAACTTTGTATGAAGTGAGATCGCAACATACATGCTTCCTCCGAAACCACCTCCTCTTATTTACTTTGAGAGAATACTATTTCATCAACCCGTTGTGGGTTTCTCATTCAAACACCTGAATATTTGTATCGAAAGTGGTATGGCGGTGTAACTTGGTAAAGGTATTTGGTCAACAACCTCGATACCAGCGCATGGCGAGCAGCGTCACCATGTGGCAGCTTTTCCACAGGGAGCCCTCGGTTTTGTCACGACACCATAAGCTATTAACCAGGCAACTACAACCAACTTCATGGTCGGAAGGCGGTGGGGTCATAGACCACAGAATGTGGAGAGTATTGCAAGGGAAGATTCAAACAACAAGGGTTCCCTTCACAATAAGGGACAATGAATTCAAATCCAGCGGTGGATTTGATTTAAAGAGATTCAAGTGTTCTACTGGGACACCCACAATTAATCGATACAGCGTCCTATATTATCGAATCACGATTGGTTTGCTGATATCTGAATGGAAACTTCTCTTGTAACCCACCTACCATCGTCCTTGAAAACTCTAAGCACATTTAACGGGAATTAAGGAGATGGACGCAATAAACACAGGGAAATAAACCAAATGCATATTCCAATGGTCTTATACGGGTACATCATATAGGCATCCAGTCTCCCATTCATGACATAACATTCACCTTCCCTACGACGGATGATCTCAATAGTACAGATGAAAACAACGGCAAGAGTACAATACCGGATGGCAGCGAAGAACAGCACTACTACTATGGGTACTGCATCTCAAGGCAACTAATCTACTTGGAACTACGCATCTTCATTCCCGGGCTTGGTAGATTCTTCAACTGCCTTGGCTATGGATCTGCATCTTCTCTTGGTGATGGCTGAGTGAGAGGAATCAAGGGCGCTACTTCTGACACCTCCGAAGGTGGAGGTGCTGGCGGCACTGCAACACCGGGCCTCCTTCTTTCAGGCGAGTGGATAGGGATCCCTTCCAAGATCGGGGCATCCTGCTTTTCAGCAGCCAGCGTCCTTTGCTTGGCCCTGGTGATAAGATAGGCCTCCCGCAGCTGATGGACATGCCGATCTTTAGCCTCCTTTAGAGCTTCGGGCATGGCAGCCTCCCGGCTCTCAGCAGCTGCAGCATTGGCATACGCCTCGGCGAGCTGCACCTAGAGGATTCGGGTGAAGATCTCAGCTTCCTCCGCCCGCCGGAGGCAGATCCTCAGTTCCAAGGCTTGCCGGTCATACTGCTCATCTAGGGCAAGAAGGTACGCGATCAAATGCACCATGGTAGGACTATCCTCTTGCACATCCCACCCTTGCAAAGCCTCCATGCGAGCCCTCCATGCCCTCCGATTCCTATCCAAAGGTGGAAAGAAGCGCATGGGGGTACCAGCAATGGGCTCCTCATAGATCTGGCATAGGTACCGTAAGCCTTTGCGGGCCACAACCTGGTAGGTGTCGATAAATCTAAACCCGGTTGTGGTCACACTCTAGGCTCCAGTGAGGTCGGAGAACTCCTCACTCTTCCCGATGTAGATGGTAACCTCACACCGCTCGGTGCCTTGCTCCTCATACTCACGGCCCTCATACTCGGGACGATCTTTGACTCCGAGTTTTTGCAGGGTGGCATGTAGGATTCTGGGAAAACCCTCAATGTTCAGGCAGTAACTACTAACCCAGGCTCCTACCATTTCTGGCTGTGGTTGTGAGGAAGGCTGAGCGAAAAAATGGCTCAAAGGAAAAGCTAGGCAAGCTAAAGTGCGCTGAGTGGTGGTACTAATGGCTAAGCCAGGCTCTGCTTATAAAGGCGGAGCGGTCTGTGGTCCTGACGCGGTTCACTAGGGTTCCTGTGCAGGATCACTATGAATGAATCGACCAAATTCCGTGTGTTCGAGGCGAGCGACGTGTGGTGCCATTACTGAGTAGTACAACTGCAGGGCAAGAGTCTAACAAGAGCGCAGAAAAGGGGTACGAGGAGACATGGGTTAGTATAGACGTGAACCACGGGCGAACGTGGAGGACGAGGCCACAGTGCAGACCTAACTCTGGAACAAGATCGAGTAGGTCATGCATAATAAGACACGCGTGACACCTATGGATGGCGTATCTGCCAGCAACATGGCACTATAATGCACAAACAGGATATGCATGAATGCAGGTCCTATATGTCTTTGCACTATTGCCAACATATAGGGAAACCGTTCTCAGCTTTTGGCACATCGTTCTCTCCCTGTTGGCGACCAACCCCAACCACCGACCACCTCAGGAGCAATGTGCACACAAACCAAGCCATGTCTTAGATGCATGGTTGCATGTGTAAGTATAAATGTTCCTGCATGGTCGATGAATCATTTTTATCCGATGGTAAGGAGGAGAGGCATTAAATGTGTCCACCTGCCTAACTTGTTTTTATCTGATGGTAGCATGGAGGGGAGGCATTGAATGTGTCCACCTGCTTTTGACCCATCCTACGTAGGTGAAGATGTCAAGCACTTTTAAATTTACTGAGCGAATTTCTGGATAGCTTAGGGAATGGCCTCGAACACTGCTCGTCTCGTGCGCATAAAAATCTTGTCGGTTTCCTTTTATTGTTCTCTACGCCAGACTAAATGGTGGACTGCGCCAGGCCCAATGACCGCTCCTCCATTACAAAAGGCCTAGCCTAGCCACTTAGTACCACCACTCGGTGAGTCTCAGCTCACCTAGCCTTTCTCCCGAGCAAGCTTCTCGCCCAATCCTTTCTTGTAAGCATCATCCACCAAGGATGGCAGGAGCAGTTTGCAGCTATTGCCTAAACACTGAGGGTTTTCCCAAAATCCTGTATGCCACCTTGCAAAAACTCGGAGTCAAGGATCGCCCTGAGTATGAGGGTCGTGAGTATGAGAAACATGGTACTGAGCGATGTTAGGTCACCGTCTACATTGGGAAGAGCGAGGAGTTCCTCCGTATCACTGAAGCCTAGAATGTGACTGCAACCGGGTTTCGCTTCATCGACACCTACCAAGTTGTGGCTCACAAAGCCTTGCGGCATCTTTGCCAGATCTATGAAGAGCCAATTGCCCGTACCCCCTTGAAGTTCTTTCCACCTTCGAAAAAGAATCGACGGGTATGGAGGGCTCGCATGGAGGCTTTGCAAGGGCGGGACACACAAGAAGACAGCCCAACTATGGTACATCTGGCCATGTATTTGATTGCTCTGGATGAGCAGTATGACCGGTAGGCCTCGGAGCTGAGGAAGTGCCTCCGCCGAGCTGAGGAAGCCGAGATCTTCTCTAGGATGCTCGAAGTGCAACTCGCTGAGCCGCACGCCAATGTGGCAGCCATAGAAAGTCGTGAGACTGCCATGGTGGAAGCCCTAAAGGAGGCTAAAGATCGGCACACCCAGCAGCTAGAGGATGCTTATCTGGTCACAAGGGCCAAGTGTAGGACGCTTGACACAGAAAGGCAGGAACCCTTGGTCTTGGAGGGAATCCCTGTCCACCCACCGGTAAGAAGGAGAACCGGTGTTGCAGTACCACTAGCACCTCCACCCTCGAAGGTATCAGAAGTAGAGTCCTTACTTCCCCTAACTCAGCCACCACCACGAGAGGAGATAGATCCTTAGCCAGTGTAGAAGAAGAACCAACCAAGGTCGGGAATGAAGCTGTTTGGTCCGACGAAGTAGATGAGTTGTCCTAGGGGACATGTACCCGTAGTTAGTAGTGCTTTTCATCGCCATCCTCTAGTGGTGTAATCTTTCCATTGTATTTCATCCATAGATGTTAAGAATCATCGGGTCATAGGAGCCAAACGATGTGTCGAGAATGGGAGAGGGAGTGCATGTATGTTGTACTCGTATAAGGCGTTTTGGACATGCATTTTGCTTTATCCGCTGCGTTTGTTATGTCGATTTACCCTTAGACCTCGTTAGACCTACTTAGGGTTTTTGAGGTAGAAAACAAACGGGTTACAAGAAAAGCAACCATTCAAATGCAAGTAGACCAGCTATGATTGGAAACGAATCGCAAATGAGGTAACAAATTAAAGCCGCCTTTTCACAAATTAAAGACCTCCCACTAACATAGTGTAGGCTTTCATTTTCAAGCTATATGTTTGACCTAAGACCGTATGCAAATTAAAGCCACGCGCACTGCTAGTGGCCACTCACCCGCGCTACAGTCAGAGCGATTTTATGTTGATTTATTGCCCCTTTTCTTGCAGATATTGCTTTTACCAGTCATGAGTGAAAGTAATCACCCCATGCAGACATCAATTGATATTCTGGAGCTCAACCACTTGAGGCATGGTCTTCTTCTTGATGCCTACATTTGGGATCGGAGGCTATGTCATGTAGACTCAGTTCTTAAAACACATGGCCATGTTTCAAAAACCAATCCAGACAACCTTGATGTTCTCTTATACACCAGACTGAAGGAATGGAAAGCTGATTTGCTTTCTAGGGATACTGAGATTGGAAAATCTTTAGGAAGTCCAAGGAAATCTTTGTTATCCAGAGAGGGCCATTTGAATGATAATGAATACAGTGTTGCTGATACAAATTTAGAGATTTTTTTGGAGGGTCATCCTATGGATGATGCAGAGGATCTTGACAAAGTCTACAACAAATTCAATGGAGGGAAAAAGTGGCTTATATCTGGATCTACTGATGGTTTGGAACCTATTGAGAGGTTACCCTCACTTGCATCGATTTTTTCTGATAATATCAATTTGGCATGGACTGGGTCTTGTGATTTGCAGCATGATCTTCCACAAGCTTTCACCAAAATTGATGGCAATGTATCCTTTAATTTGGACAGTCCAAACTACAACAATATAGTAACCCCTATTAGAATTCACTCGTTTAATTCTACATTAGGGTTGCGGCAGAGAGAACGAACTGGATTAGCTCCAGCTTCTTTGCATCTACCATCATTCAAATCTGCTGAGTACTTTGGGGGTATGACAAGCATCCTGAGGGACCCAATGCCAAATATACGAAGGGCCTGCTCTCAAAGGTCTCCTGGGGTGATAGAGAAATTAAATGTTGTTCTTGCACGCACACCCACATATATCTCATCTGCTTCAAATATGATCGATGATGGGGCATGGTTACTATTACCCCAAATTGGATATGAAGATGTTGTCGTGGCAGTATATGATGATGAGCCCACCAGTATTATATCATATGCCATGACATCAGAAGAATATGTGCAACAAGTAACACACAGACTGAATTCCAGTTTGAGTTTTTCTCATCTGCCAAATACTACTGAGATCAGCAGCCATGGACTTGAGGCGTCCTCACCCTCTCAACAAGACCATTTGCATTCGAAAGGAACTCATTTTAAGTTTTCCTTTGATGATGACTCACCGATTTCTCCAGATAAAACAAAGTTCTCTGTGATCTGCTATTTTGAAAAGCATTTTGCTGCGCTTAGAAAGAAATGCTGTCCCAAAGATATTGATTACATATGTTCTCTAAGTCGCTGCAAGAGATGGAATGCGCAGGGTGGAAAAAGCAATGTTTACTTTGCAAAGACGATGGATGAAAGGTTCATAATCAAACAAGGCACGAGAACAGAGCTGGAGTCTTTTGTAGAATTGACAGTTTAGACAGATAGGTTCTATGAAAGGCACATTAGCAGACCATCAAAGCAAGATTACATAGTAGGCATACGGATTCAACCAAAATCAAACACATAGAAAATAAGGCAAGGCAAAAAAAACAGATAACTATTCGGAGTAATTCTGGCCATTTCTAGTTATGAACAAATAATTTACACCAAATGTAAAACGAATCTACACCTAAACTAAAATAGTAAAAATAATATAATGAGGTGTAATATGCTCTGTGTATATAGGAGCGAGTTGAGGTGGTGTGATGGCCACGAGTCCCTGCAGAAAGGGACATGCACCTGACCAAACCATAAGATTTTAAAATAGCTTCATCACTTGTATCAAGTAGTTTCCGTGCAATTGCGAGGCACTGCCAACAAAAAAACATAGTTATACATTGCAAGTTATATCTAAGACATCCCTAATAAAGTAAGAAATAATTTTCTCTTTCCAAAGAGAAGAGACTGTATAGACCTACCTCATAAGGGTCTAGTAGTTTTCCATCCACTGTCTTGTTTATGACCTTTGGAGGTCCAATCATAAATTCATATCCTTCTCTCCGCCTGCAAAACTCACATTGTTCTTAAGACAACCAAAAGTCACTGAATTAATGAAACTGCCAAATTTAAGTTCTTACATATTCTCTATCAATATTGTGAGATGTAGTGTCCCTCTGCCACTAACAAGAAATGTATCAGCAGTTTCCCCATCTTCTACTTTCATAGCCAAATTCCTTTCGAGCTCGCGATACAACCTGTCAGGGAGATTTCGGCTAGTAACGTATTTCCCCTATAATAAAGGGAATGAAAAGAAACAAATTTGTCAGTATTCTAGAAAGAGAATAAACCAAACTGTTGCATTATATTTAACATGGTATAGTATTTCACAAGTGACGTAAGGACACTATCATGGAGGGCAATCATTTACACAATTCATTAAGACATAGAAGAAATTTAGCTTAACAATAACAACTGTCGAATATCAGCTTCCTTATTGTAGTTAACAAAAACTACTGAAGCATAACAATGGCAAAGTACTTTTATGGCAAGCGTACAAAATACCATTCGAACGCGAAAACTAAGAAAACCTTTTATCTATAATTATGGCTTCTAGAAGGTGACTGCACGAATTTAGAACAACGAGTACAGAGTACAAGAGATCATATGGAGTAATGAGGGTATATTTTATGGATTTCCCAACTCCTTGACACAGAAGAGCATGTTAGGAAGCGATATAACATATTTTTTGTTACCATGGAGGGTAGACATACCTCCCGTCCAACAAAAGGTGATGTATTGATGGACAAAGACATTTTGACTGTTGGCTCCGCCACTTTGATAGTGGGCAATGGTGTTCCTGTAATTTTATCAGCTATAGTTTCCCCAATCTGGATAGTTCAAAGGATATAGAATCATGTTATAAGTATAAATATGAACTGGAAGATTGAATAATGAATATGAATGCACAGACACCTACCATGATACCATCCATTCCACATACAGCACAAATGTCACCAGCACAAACGCAGCGTCGCCCCTCTCCATCCACCAAGCGTCGTGAATTAGGGCCGACCCTCTCCAGCCACCTATAGGAAGAGCCGGCGCCTCTCCCAAAGGTTATTCCTTCGATATGTTCTTCCGATAAGAAATTGTTCCTTCGATTTGTTGATGTGGCTTCATTGTCAGCTACGGAGTACTTACAATTAGTTCAGCTGCATCATCAGTTCCCACAGTTCGGTAATGTAGTTGCAAAGTGCAGAGAACTCATGTCTAGCACTAGATATTGTATCAATAGAGTGATTATTAGGACAGAGACACCACAGATCGGTACTATTTGGTAGATGTGCTCCAACAGATCGGTACTCTTTTGTAGATGTTCTTTGTATGTGGACCGTGGCATTCAATTTTCATCATCCAGACCTCTTTGTTAGTGCTTCTGAAACATTGAGCTAATCTTCATCCTATATTCTTGTGAAATGTCCAATACCGGTAGAGTTAATAAGTTATTTTAAATGTCATTAATATCTATTTGAAGCTGATTACGTAACATTATTGATAATATCGTAATTCGAAGAAAATAATGATTTTTCATATTATTATAAAATGACAAAATTTCACTTACCATGAACCATCCTTTCATTGTTTGTTCTCAATAAACATAGAACCATCCTTAATACATTTTTTCTCTCTCTTTAGCACGGTATGGTGGATATAGCTCTCTAAACAGTGTCAAAGCTTCAAGAACTGATGATGTGCATTCAACAGATCTAACAATTGGTTACATGCCATTATTAGTTCTCTATTTCATTGGGAGGTTGAATCAGTTTCTTGTGGGCATTTGGATCACTTACGGATAATCCACAACGATGTTTATAAGGCTCTCAGAAGGATTGAGAATCTAGGTTTCCACACAAAATTTAAAACATTTATATACTCTGACTCAGTTTAACTGGTAAAAGTATAACTGAGGGATACTTTACCTCTATCCAAGAGAATGTTCTTTTACATTCATATGTTGAAAAGGTTCCGTCTTTGTTCTTCAATAGTCAAAAAACAAAAGGAAAGTGTCATTCAGCTGATAAACCTTGCATTACAGTTTCATAGTGCACCATAGCTGTATAATTTTCATGCGCATGGACGAATGTTGATCAAAGTATTGTCATGGGGAAATGATTTAGTTTGGAGGGCCATACCATAAAAGAAAGGATGCTGTCAATGGCATCATATAACCTTTCCAGTTTTATTGGTTGGCCAACAAGTTTGGGTGAAATCTTTGACAACAACAGTAATGCCTGAAGGAAATGACTATATGCAATTTAGAATCCACAAAACCAAAACTTTTCATCATACATTCTATGAATACCAATCCAACTTTTATAAACTGAAGCTAACCTTGAGAGCTTCTGCTGTACAATCTGATACAGACCATCCGTTGTCTGCTGCTGAAAGAGTCCATGAACCCTTTGATTTATGACGATAATAGCTTTCGTAATTCATATGATTTTCAAGAACCTTGAAGCAAAGGAAAAGAAATGGCATTTCAATTTGTTCTGAAGAAGTTCCATTTTAACTTAATAAGAGAATTACCTGTGATTTTTTGATAAAATCGTGTGCTCTTTCTAGGGTTGGACTAAATTCATTGGCAAGATCTGTTGAGCAAAAGGCTTGAACTATGAATGCTGTCTCCCAGCTCTGGCAGCCATCATCAATCTATTTTTGACAGAATAACATTAGGTTCTCATCCAGTTTTATGTCTAGGAAAATCAGTCTCTTTTATAAGGATCTTCTACTTCATAAACAACAACCTTTTTCTGTATGTAATAGGAAAATTAGCATGCCATCACAGAAATCTAAAGCACGCTGAAAGGAGTGCCTATATCTCGTGTGCTCTAAAATAGGGGCATTTATTTCTATTTCTTGCTGCAAGGAAAATGTCTGGCTCTTTGACCATTCCTTTTTGCACATTCAGGAAAGGGTTGGATGGAAATTCTACGAGGGCACTTCTCTAATATAGTGATATCTTACCAAACATCCTGAGGCAAAACAAATTCAATCTTCCAATTGTACCAGAGGCATGTAAGTACCTAACATGCGGAAGTTATAGCTCTTTTTATACTTATTATAGTCCATGAATAATAAGCTAAGCCTAAAGAAAATATAGTTTTCTTCAAATTCTATTGCAGTAAGACATGTTTCCCTAGCCTATTCCAGTTGTGCTCCAACAGTATTCTAAATATTTCATCTGGAAAGGCCCTTTACATATAAGTTTAATGGCTAGGTACAACTGTTCCTGATTGGTTGGTGAAAACAAATTCAGTTCTGATAATTCCGTGGGACATAAGAAACCACTACCTGTGCCTTCATGCCATCTTCTGCAAGCCACCAGTAATCATAAATCCTTGGAAGATGCTTCTTGAATGCACCTGGATTTGGATTTTCTACCCAGCAGCAAATCATGTCTAGTGCCTAATCACAGGGAAAAAAAGTTGCCAATTATTCGCAAATAAATATGGCTGAAATGCAAAGATAATAGCTGACATTTTAAAAAGAAAAAAACAAGTTCTTCTCATGCCATGGATTTTAGTCGCCAAAAATTACTGCCAAGATACAGATACAAAGTTTATAAACAAGGAACTGTTCCAAAAGGGAGTGAGTTAAACATTATTGCAGGATAGTTATGAATTGAAAAGGTAGATTTGCAGTTTCCATATGCATTACCTTATCAATAGGACAAATACAGATGTATTTGGTAGTTTCTTCTTGATAGTGGATGTGCTCCATGAGGTTGTCCAAAGCTTTCTCTCGCAGCTTGTTAACTGGCCAAATTGGCTCCACAAACTTGTTGAGACAACTGAAAATAATATTTTGCAACTCTGAGCGAGGATAGCGAAGGTCGTCCTGTAACAAAGCAAGAGTGTATTAACCATTGAAAATCTGGATGCCTAGTAGAGGAAATATTGCCTGCTCTAAAGCTGTATATTTTAGCAGCAAGGAGGAACCATGTGGCACTGTATATAAGAAGAAATATGTAACCGAATTTGAGTGGAAGAGGACCCAAACCTGGGTGGTGTAGGGTTAAGCCACACCTTCCACGGATTGCAGATGGAGTTGTCCCCCCAGATCAACAAGAATCCCCAGCAACGGATTGCAGATGGAGCAAGAGAAGAGAAGGATGTGGGAACTCACCTGGGCTTCAGAGCCAAGGAGCATCAGCACCAGCGCAGCTGCCGTCACGAGTATAGCATGGAGGAGAGATGAAACCATAAGCTGAGGAAGCCCAAGTACTGTGCAAATCATAGGCATGTCCACCGGATGTCCTCAGAGCAGACTCCTGGACCGGAACCAAAGGCAAATCACGAATAAAAATTGCGCGGATGCAATAAAAGCTTTTTCCAATTTCAGATGACACATATCCTATTCGCATCACCGCGCCAGGAAAAATGGATCCCCTTTCCGTACCTTCGTTGCCACAACGTCGGTGGCCGCCGCCGCCTGCGCACGGGCCTTCATCAGTGCCACTAGCAGGCCGAAGGGGAGTACGAGCACAAGGGTGACCTCGGCTACATAGACGAACTTGTATGCCGCGGTGACCACAGCGCGGCCCTCGCCGTAGGCGTGACGCCCGATTTCCTTGGCGGTCAGGCCCAAGAAGAAAAGCCACAAGCTTGCGAGGAACAAGCACATGACGGCGGTCCAGGCGAGGTGAGTACACGCTACGGTGCACCTTGCTGGCGGCGGCAGCAAGGGATGCACCTGGGCGGCAGCGGCGGCGATGGCCATGGAGGTGCGGAAACCCTAGGTTCTCGAAGCTTCTCCTCTAGGGGTTGGCTACTTGGCTGCCTCTGTGATGAAGAAAGGAGAATGAAGGAAAACACAGGACGTAGGCCCACGGACGTGAATCCAGGTCGGGCGTACTACCGGTGATGGCCCTACCGCGTGGGTGGCGCACGCCTGCCCAGGCGTGGCATAGGGGGCAACCGTGCTGGGGGCCGTCGCTCCAGGGGCCACCCACAGCGGTGCGCCACCCGCGCAGGGGCCTGACGTGGCTAGCTCGCCCGTCGCCGCTCTGGAGCCGCCAGCGTCGGGGGAGAGCAGGGGCTCGGACGTGGCCGCGGCCACCGGCGTTGGACGGCGCACCATGGGGCCGTGCCGGGGGACGCCGCTGCGCCGCGCACAGGGTGCGGGGAGCCTTGGCGTTGGCAACGAGGAGCGAGGGAGAGAGCGAGAGTGCAGAGAGGAGAGAGAGGAGGGGAGGAGCGGAGCTGCTGCCGCGTGCCATTTTGCCATTTACACGAGAGAGAGAGGAAAGATCACCATTTTACACGGTGGAGCCCAGCTCTACAAAGCAAGCTAGGGCCGGCAGTATGCTATTCGGATGCGTGCCGACAAGTAGTTAGGCACCGACCATGCATGTTGAGAATCCACCGTCCCTGCTACGCGCCACTGTCCATTTGCATGCCGCCTACGATAAGAGAAAACCGTACTTCATTTAATGCGTGCAGTTGCTTCATCTATCTACTGCGGAATGCACGGAGGAAGACCAGTTGTGACGCGCCTCATCTGTACCGTGGAATCTCGATCTAACGCATCAAATAAAAAGAACTTACGTGGACACCCTAAAAGGCCGCCTTCATATCTTTAATATGGAGACTGAACCACGTAAGCTTATACGCACTCGGTATTTAACCCAGCAACTAGTCTTTGTACCTATTTAATTTCTTTGGTCACAACAAAACAACATTTCACACAATACATACATAATAAATATAAGCAGATCAATTATATTTACGGACAATGTCATACATACACACGGCTAATAATACCGCGTGTGTATGCCCGTGAACAGCAGCTTATTCAAACATAAGACAACTTATTCATAACACAAGAAGCCGTGATAACTATAAATCACGTGCATATATGTTGTCGGTGCAGAAAGTGACCAACAAGTAAATATTTGTAGTTTTGCCGTACGTTGTGATCGGAGGTGGCCTAGCACTCAATGACACATGGTTTATACTAGTTCAGGCAACGTGCCCTACGTCCAGTTTGAGTCGGTCGGTAACTTTATTCCTGAGCCCAGGTGCTCGAAGTTTGCAGTGGGATTACAAACGAGAAGGAGAAAGATGGGGGTACAAGAGGTCTGGTCGGCTCCGGTCGGAAGGGCTGAGAGCGACAGGAGCTCCGCTATGAGCTAAGTGTTCAAGCGAGTGCTCACTACCCCAGATCTGGACATCACTGCCAGTTCAAATACCCACTTCACTGCCGGATTTTGAACCGACAGTGGCATACCGGTAGTGATGGGGGTTGACATCACTGCCGATCCTTAAAAACCGACACTGATCTACAGGAAACAGTGTCGGTTCTTGGCTCCGCCCAGTAGTGTCCAGTTGAACAACACTGCCGGTTTGTAGTGCCAACCGACAGTGACGGTTGCTTTAAGAGTGTCGGTTCTTGGCTTAAGCCAGCAGTGTTGAGCAGGCCTACACTGTCGGTTCATGGATCAAACCGGCAGTGTTGTAGTAAATATCAGTGTCGGTTCATGGATCAAACCGGCAGTGTTCTTGTAACTATCAGTGTCGGTTCATGGTTCAAGCTGGCAGTGTTGAGACAACACTGTCGGTTTGCTTCTTACTAGCAGTGATGGTTACGACAACCCTGCCAGTTTGTTGCTAACTAGCGGTGATGGCCCGTTCGTATTTTATTATTTTATAATTTATTTTAATTTATATTTTTTCATGAAATCGGGTTTCGCTTTATATACGCTATGTAGACGACAGGTCCATCAATATTAAACATTACAAATGTTACGATTACAATTCAAATGTTCTTATCCACATCTCGATCCCTCAAAATAAAAAAGAAATGTTCTTGGACTTCACACATGCTTCTCAGACTTCCTACAATAATCTGGCGAGCCGCTCTAGGCCATATTGGTCCTTGTACTTCATGTATTGTGCAATGGAAAATACTCCATCTTTTTCCAATACCTCGGCTAAGATGAATTTTGCCAGCTCCGATTGTAGTGCGATGATCTCCATGTCTAGCAACCTTTCGTGCTTAAATTTCTTGCGCTGTCATTCAAAAAAGATGATATCCAAAGAGGATCAGTAAATCATTTTGTTGAATTATTAACAAACATAAATGAAATACAGATTATACACACCAACTTATTGGCTTCTTCCGATTTCCCGCCGATGTAGCGAAGCATTGCCCACATTACATAAAACCCACATTCAATGTTTCCCGCCGGCTGTGATAGGTACTTCCCCTCCATTTCGACAACCTTCAATGGGACTGGCGTCCCACCAATATGTCTTCTTTGGACACTAAGCAATATTAAAAGGAGAAACATTAGAAAGCGGTATGTGTGATTAGAAAATAATAGTTATTAGGATCGCTTACTAATTCAGGACTGCCATCAGTGCATCTAGATGATGAAATGGTTTTTTCTTCGAGTCCCACACCTTGAGCAGATTTTTGGCAAGATTAACACAAATGAAGACGAAATGGTTGCTGCAATCACAGAATCCTAATTATCGAATAATCTTAACGAAAAAAGAAGTATAAAATTAAAAGCCAAGAACACATACTCGCAGTTGTTGGCCAGAAGTATGTGGGTTTTCTTCTTCATCGTGAGTTCATCGAAAACAACAATCAATCTCTGTTTTAGGTCTTCCATGTCACATTCATAGAGGCCTAGACATGTTCTCTCATTGACTCGCATGGGGTCCAAGAAGCCTATGTAATCCCATTTGCTTTTTAGAATGCAAAATTTTGCTATACACCTACATAAAATCATAGGAAGTGCTCAAAAGTTAACAATTTGTATCTCGAGAGAGTAGTTAATTGTAATATCATGTGTGTTGGGTACTTACATAGTCCACAGCGTCAACATTTGAACATCGAGAGAGCGTTTCTGGTATAGCTAGAACAAGCACTCCCACTCGACATCGAACTTCTCTTCTTCAGGATATTGGAAAACATGTGGCAAATGGATAATAACCTCAAAACCAAAGTCATCAGTCTCTGTTGCTTGAGCCATGTAATATTCATGTAACTAGCGCATATATGTTGTCAGATTTTTATACTCATGACCGGGAACCAAAAGATTGCCCCTTTCATACTTCATTGCCGATGTTCCCATCCCTTGTACATCATAATAGATGTTCGCGGCCTCTTCCATAGTTAAATCAGGATTATCTTTGACTAACTTCATAATGTTCCTTAAATCTTTATTGTGTATTTCTTCGTCTCTTGTTGTAGCGTATTTATTTTGTGTTTGCCTTTCGAATTCGGACTTCAACAAAAACAAAGGTAGTGAGGCACATAGATTGAAGAAACTAACAAAATCTTCCTTGGAGATGTGTGCTGTAAATTTGTCTATCATCAAGGTGGTAGTGCTGCCACTGAACGACCATTTTCTTTTATGTTGGTCCACTTTGGGAGCATTAGCGACCGAATCCAAGGATCTTTTATGTGACTGTGAGGATATCCTTGATCTTGTTTTGGGCTGAGGTGGAGGAGGAAGATGACGATGAGAATTCTATTTTCCCGGTGCTGATGAAGATGGAGGAGGAGGAGGAGGAGTCTCTTTTCTCGGGGCTGATGAAGATGGAGTCGGACGAGGAGGAATAGAAGGAGACCTCTATCTTCTCGACGGTGATGGCTCCGGATGAGGAGAGGAGTGATCTCTATTGGGAGATGGTGAGTGATCATCGTAGGTGGGCAAAGACTCGCAGTCGTCCTCATCATCAGAGGACAATTGATGGTCAAGCTTAATGAAGCGCTTGCGCCAGGTGATATGAGAGCCCTTGCTTTGACCAAGTTTTGGCCTGTCTTCCACTATGGGGTACTCAATGGGTATCTTGTTATACTTCTTATCAAGTATTCTATCAATGGGGAAATGAGCGTACCCCAGTGGAATTAGGCGGCCATTAATTGTCTTGTCTCCCATAGGCTAGGCTTGGCTGAGCGCCACCTTGTCCTTTGTCCATTCCTGACGGATGTACAACCTGACATTGATGGGTTCAGTGATGTCGTCCACCGGATGAGGCACATTCGCCTCTTCTTCATCGAGTGGGGTTTATCCGTAGCTGCTGCGACCCCTAAACTGTGGGCTAAAGGCACTAGGAGTAGGGTTTTGTGGTACTACTAACCCCTTGGATAGCAAAATTTGCTCGAATCGTGCTTCAATGGTCGCCTCAATCCATGCTTCCATTCTGTCTTCCATCTCTTTTAGTCTCCTCAAATACTCTGCCTCATGTTCTGCTCGACTCCTCGAGTGGCTCTGGTAAGTGTTAGATTCTTGGGGGAATGCTAGTTTCCAAGGAACAACACTGGTTCCTCTAGTGCGACCAGGGTGCTCCTTGGTTCTGAGGGCTTGGGTGAGCACGTCTTTCTCCCTATTAGAAGTGTGAGTCCCTTGCCTCACCTCCTCAGTTACCTGGGAGATCCTCTAGATGAGTTCGCTCATGGGTTGATTTGAGGAGCTAAAGCTCCCATCCTCGGCGTGCCGTACATTTCTCCCCATATAGTATAATACCGATCTGGGCTCCCAATCGGCGGTCTCAACCTGAACGCCTTCCTTACCAAGGCGATCCATCTTTTGAAGTTCTGCTTCAAATTCTGGCATCTTTTTGGCGTAGCCACAAGAGCCGAGATGATGAGGATTCATCGCTTTTTGATATTTCTCCTTATTCTTCCTGCTCAGTTCTAAGTACTCCTCAGATAACCTATATTCCTTGAAATTCTGCCAGAAGTCCTTCTGCTTGATAAACTATCCACCATCGAAACCTGGATCTTTATTTTGGAGGACAAAATTCTTGTACAATCTCCCCATGAAATTCTTGAAGCATGTCCCCATGATTTCTTTTGTTTTTTTCTTGACTAACTCCCTGTCATACTCGGCTAGGAAAGTGAAATACTCTAGGATCTTGACATCCCATATGTAATCCTTCTCGCTTTTGGGAACCCTCCACCAGTCATCATCTTTCCCAATCCACTTCCTGTACTTAATCAGGATGAAGTCCCTAACAAGTAACCCGAGGATAGTCTTGTATTTGGTCAAAGCCATAGGCGGTGAGAGTGGATCCCCAAATTCATCAAACTCAGTAATGTGCCAGTGTGCATTCCTACCAACAGGAATCTTTGACAGGCCTCGCTTGGATCTAGCCTTCCTGCTACCCGAACCCTCTGGCTCCTCGGTCGGCGGAGGCTCCTGCTAGAGACACCAAGTAAGCTTTGACCCTCTCAATTGATTAGCGTGTGTGGCTACATAGTGACATGATACCAAAGTTACCTGGCCATCTTGATCATTTTGACCCAGATCAAGCAGGCCAGACAGGGTCCATGGCAGCTCATTCTCACCGACCTAATTGACACCGTCACCATTTGTCGGATCATGCGGCTCTCGCATTCCAGCAATATCAACCGCTTCTTGTTGCCGAATAGTTCTTCAGCGACGGGGTAACAGGCGACGATGAGTCATGGCTGTGACACGATCGTGGTTAGTTTTGGCCGTGGGCAACTACTAATAGCATATGTTCATATATATAATATGTTTAATGCAAAGTCTAATAATAAGTCCGCATACAACAAAGTCAAATAATAGCATATGTTCACCTAGGTTTTTCTAATCATTTTTTATTAATTATATTTTTCTATGTGCTGAATGAGACAAAAGAGGGTGAATTTCATCTTGGACCCAATAGATTTTTTCATGCACCTCCACAAAATTCTTATCCCTAGGGCACATTAGATCTAGTGTAAAAGTTTGGCACCATTCTAGATGTTTTCATAGGTAGACTCAGTTAACGGTCTCGTCGCGCGGAAGTTCAATTAAACCTCAGAAAGTAACAAACCATCTTCGAAAAATCCAAAACTTGGTGTTTCCTTCACACATGACATGTGCAAGCCTAAGAAAAAGTTTGAGACCAATACAACATCGGAATGCATATGAACAACAGAAACCTTGATAACCTATGTGTATAGTCATGGTTCGATGAAAGAGCACATGTAGCTCTGTGAAGCATGTATACTCCGCCTATGTCGAAATGGCTTGAAATTTTTTTGGCAAGCTTGTACACCCAAATTAAGATCCCACATAGGATCTTAGGTTTTTCTAATCATTTTTTGATTAATTATATTTTTCTGTGTGCTAAATCAGACAAAAGAGGGTGAATTTCATCTTGGACCCAATAGATTTTTTTTCATCCACCTCCACAAAATTCTTATCCCTAGGGCACATTAGATCCTATGTAAAAGTTTGACACCATTCTGGATCTTTTTGTGGGTAGACTCGGTTCAACCTATAATTAAACAGTCTCGTTGTGTGGAAATTTAATTAAATCTCAGAAAGTAGCAAACCATCTCCGGAAAATCCAAAACTTGGTGTTTCCTTCACACGTGGCACGTGCAAGCCTAAGAAAAAGTTTGAGACCAATACAACACCAGAATGCATATGAACCACAGAAACCTTGATAACATATGTGTATAGTCATGGTACGATGAAAGGACACATGTACCTCTGTGAAGCATGTATACTCCGCCTATGTCGAAATGGATTGAAATTTTTTTCGCAAGCTTGTACACCCAAATTAAAATCCCACATAGGATCTTAGGTTTTTCTAATCATTTTTATTAATTATATTTTTCTGCGTGTTGAATGAGACAAAAGAGGGTGAATTTTATCTTGGACCCAATAGATTTTTTCATCCACCTCCATAAAATTCTTATCCCTAGGGCACATTAGATCCTATGTAAAAGTTTGGCACCATTCCGGATCTTTTTGTGGGTAGACTCAGTTCAACATATAATTAAACGGTCTGGTCGCGCGGAAATTCAATTAAACCTCAGAAAGTAGCAAACCATCTCCAGAAAATCCAAAACTTGGTGTTTCCTTCACACGTGGCACGTGCAAGCCTGAGAATAATTTTGAGACCAATAAAACACCAGAATGTATATTTTTAATTGCCCAACAAATATTACATGAATTACATGCATGATAATAATTAAACATACAAAGCCGTACATATTAAAATTAGAACCCATTTAAATTATGACCTTGAAAACCTAGCTAAATAAACATTAATTACTATCGGAATCACTACCGGGATCCATCAGGCCACGCACACTAACATACCACTGTAGCCATATATGGTAATTGATGTCACGGATTATGTATCCGCTTGTATCGATGAAGTCCAATGCCCGTATGAGTGCACTCTCTCGTGCCTCACAATACCGAAAGAATGGTCGGCCATAGATGTAACCTACTGAACGACCACTGTCCCTATTAGTAATCCTTATGCAGTACTGACATCCTTCTATAGTGAGCTGGCCGAGGTTTTCATTTCAAAAGTTCCAATCATACCCGAGTTGCTCCGTAGCTTGGTCTAGAACGGCCCACAAGCCACATGCAGCATAGGTAAGGTCCTGTAGCGCAATCTGCATGCGGAGAAAAAAATTAGAGAATGTTATTACAATAATAAACAACAAATAACCACAACTCAGGTATAAGTGACCATTTTGCCACATCCGCATGGTTGTAGCTTGCAAACCATTCGATTGATTGCGGGACGGGGATATCACCAGCATTCAAAGCAAGTGCCTTGAAGTGCAAGAAATCAGGCACATCATAGCAAATACGTCGAAGTACCTCTAAATAGATGCGCACGACACTTAATTGTGCGCTCATCATGTCCGGGCTCTGTATTCCCATCCCGTGGATATGGTTTCGATGATTTGAACCCCTCACAGGGATGAAAAAACTGAGTTCACATGTCCATAGCCGACCACTTGCATTAGATGCTGCGTTCTCGATGATGTCCGAGATAAAGAACCAACTAAGTGCTGTTCACAGCCAATCTATTGGGGATATAGTCTGCGACATATATGCATGCAACAATGATATTAAACTAATTACACTTATTTTTTAGCATAAAAAACAAAAGATGTTGGAAAATATTTCATACAATAGCTGGAACAGAGAACCGTGGAATGGCCACATTAGGAGTGAATGGCTCATCGCCAGGGTGGAAACCTGGTTTTTGTGGTGGGGGAGGTCCGTTGTTCATACCACCTGATCAATAAAATGCAAAAAAATATGAACATAAAATATATGCACAAAAAATTCTTCCAAGTAAAATGTGGCAACATAATTAAATATAGATCGAATGCAATGAATAAGAATACATATAAATGTAGAATGCAAAGAAACATGAATATAAATATAGATCAAATGAATATAAATAGAATATTGGAGAAGACAACATATCAATACCATTGAAAAATGCAGGAGCCATCACCAAATCACGTAGAGAGAGAGTGGATGTCTTGAGAAGTGAGAGTGAAACGTGAGAAATGAGACTGAGAGAGTTCATGGGTGGGTGGGATCGATGTATGTGGCCGGCAGTTTGTTTTATATAGGGGGCATAGACATCACTATCAGTTTTTAAATAGGACCGACAGTGAAGGTGGCTATCACTATCGGTTTCTAAATAGAACCGATAGTAAAGGTGCATATATGTAAAGGATATATTTATTTAGATACTACAGTGGGAGAGTTTTAACAAGAATAATATATTTATTTTGATAGCAATGAAATACATCAAAAAATTACAAAAAATTAGAAATAAGTTACATATACGATAACAAAGACCATACATGTGTGCACCATTTTTGTGGACTACGATGCGTAACGATATCTGTGGTTTGTTGTGAGAGGAAAACATTGTATCATGGCTGATAAGGCCTAGTTGAAACAAACAAGCATGGAGAGCTAGCTCCTAGCCCAGGGCCATTTTATAGGAGCTAGTAGTCATGGTAGATTTTTATTTCTAAACTAAAGTTGTCAGGGTAGGTGGGAGCAGTGTTCTAATTGTTGTGGTCATGGGAGCACTGTTGGAATGTGAGGAGCATCTACACATCATTGTCGGTTTTAGTTTAAAAACCGATAGTGATAGAAGCTATCACTGTTGGTTTTAAAACCAAAACCGGCAGTGAAGAGCCTTGCCGCCATCTTTTAGTAAAAAAATATAAAAAACATTGTCGGTTTGGAGCCTGCCATCGCAGCCTTTTTGTAAAAAATAGAAAAAGTTTGGCCCGCCTGAGATTCGAGCGCGGGTCACGGAGTCGAGAGTGCGTGGCCTTAACCGCTGAGTTAGGATAGAGAGTTTGGTTAGAATGGTTTTATTTTTTTCTTTTGTCCCATCATAATGCACTACTAAATAATAAATGTAAAATCAAAAAAGTTTGGTCCACCTGGGATTCAAGCGAGGGTCTCAGAGTACAGAGTGCATGGCCTTAACCGCTGAGCTAGGATAGGGAGTTCGGTTAGTTTGCTTTTCTTTATTTATTTCTTAATAGAAATAATGTAGTTAGTTTATATTCTAAAATAACACAAAAATTTGTGTCTTGATTATTTAATTCTATGATAATTAATTAATGGCCTATAATTATCGAATAATAGTGTTTGTGAACATCATCTTAATATTTGATTACATAGTCAATAATTAAATTATAGAGATACGCACAAAATATAAATTAAATATTCAGTCCGAATTACTGATACAACATCTGCATAATGATTACATAGTTAACAATAATCTAACTATCTTTAGGTGCATCAACAATGAGGGTCTCATTGTGATCAATTCGTACGTAAGCAGGTTCGTCACCATCTTGAAGGATTGGTGTGGGTACGTTTGCCCCGAATGGTTGCATTTCCAGATAGCCCCTGTAGTCTTCTTCGTTCGTCACTCCATCAACACCGACAATCTTCCTTTTCCCTTTTAGGACTACTTTTAGCCTTCCTTTTGTCTTGTTGTCCCTTGCATAGAAGACTTGCATAACATCTCTTGCAAGGACGAAGGGGTCATCTCTGTATGCGGTCTTAGTGAGATCAACAGTAGTGAACCCTTCACTGTCAGTGTTGATTTCCTCGAGCCGGACCCACTGGCAGTGAAAAAGAGCTACCTTCAATGGACCATAGGCTAGCTCCCATATCTGCTCTATGAAACCATAGTATGTCGCCTGCACGTTGCCGTTCTCGTCGTGAGCATCAAAACAAACACCACAATTTGGGTATGCGCTCTTTCCATCTTGCTTTTTTGTGTAAAATGTGAATCCATTGATCTCATACCCTGGGTACTTAAGATATGTACTCAAAGGCCCCTTGGCTAAGGCATCTAGTTGATTACCCAACTAGCTGACAAATTCCTCCTTATGTTTTTTATCCAGCCAAGCCTATGACCTGCTCGGATATAGAGTTTGCAGCGATTGCCTATGCTCGTTAATGTATGGCATCACACCCTTGGCTTGCTTGAGAACAATGAACTGTGCCTATCTGAAAGAAATAGGGTCATCTAGTATAACAGATTTCTCCTCGATCGTTCCTTTGCCACGTAGTCTTCCCTCATGAAGAGATTCAGGAACTCCAACCCTTTTGATGTCCAAATAATATGTACAGAACTCAATGGCCTCCTCCGTTGACCATCCTTCAACCATGCCCCCTTCTGGCCTTAATCTGTTCCTAACATACATCCTGAAAACTTTCATCAATCTTTCGAAAGGAAACATCTGATGCAGGTATATTGGGCCAAGGGCTCTAATTTGGTCAACAAGATGAATGAGCAGATGCAATGAGTTATCAAAGTAAGTCAGCGGGAAATGCATCTCAAGCCTAACGAGAGTTTCGGCTATGTCCCGCTGTAGCTGCTCTAGCGTGGACACATCAATGACCTTTTTTGAGATCACGTTGAAGAATGAGCAAAGCTTTATGATTGGGGCACGGACCTTTGGGGGGAGGATACCACACAGGGCAATAGGGAGCAGCTGAGTCATAATGACATGACAGTCATGGGCCTTCATAGGGCCATAGATGAACTTGAGTTCTCTCATGTTCACTAGCCTCTTTGTGTTCGCACATTAGCCCGTCAGGACTTTGAGTTCATTAAAGAAAGAAATAAGCGCACACTTTTCTTCCTTCTTCAATGTCCATGACGCAACTAGAAGTTCGAACTGGCCATTCTATAGCTCCACGAGATGTAGCTCCTTCCTGATTCCCAAGTGTTGCATGTCCAGGCATGTGGCTAGTGAATCCTTCGATGTCCCCCCGGTGTCCATCAAGGTGTTAAGAGTGTTAGTGCACACGTTTTTAGTGATGTGCATGGGATCAAGACAGTGGCGTACACTCAGAAATGGCTAGTAAGGTAGTTTCTAGAAAACCAATTTTTTCTTCCAAACGCTCCCATCAGGCGCTGCTACTGCATTGTCCCCCTTCCCAAGGACAACCTCCAGTTTGTTGAGTTCTCGAAGTATCGTAGTCCCATCTCGATATTTTGGAGCTAAGCGTTTCTCAATAGCACCGTTGAAATCTTTTCTGTTCCTGTGGTAAGGGTGATCCTTAGGTAGGAACCTACGGTGTCCCATATAAACTATCTTTGAGTTATTTGGTAGATTTACCGCATTGGTGTCGTCCAAGCACTCGACACATCCAGTATAGCCTTTTGTCTTCTCTTCGGACAACGAACCTTGACTTGGCAGGTCAGTGATTGTAGCGATAAATACTCCCTTGATCGTGACATGTTCACTCATCCCAAACATCCGGCACACCCGTTTCAAACATCTCCACTAGTTCATTGATCACTGGTTCTAGAAACACATCGATGTCATTCCTAGGCTGTCTTGGCCCTTGGATCAGTAGTGGCATCTGGATGTACGACCGTTTCATACAGACCCAAGGTGGAAGGTTGTATATACATAGCGTCATTGGCCATGTGCTATGATTGCTTCTAACCTGGTCAAAAGGATTCATCCCATCTGTGCTCAAAGCAAACCAAAGGTGCCTTACCTCTCCACCGATGTCCTTATAGAACAAAGTATTGATAGTCCTCCAGTCATGCCCATCGACAGGGTGCCTCATCATTGTATCTTTCTTATGCTCTTCGCCATGCGAGCGCAATAGCTTGGCTGACTTTGTACATGCAAACAGCCTATGCACCCGGGGAGCTATAGGGAAATACCAAATGACCTTTATGGGACCTCCTCTGGTCTTGGTACCTTCATCTGACGGCCCTTCCTTGTACCGTGGAGCTTCACACTTTGAGGCACTTGTCCAAGTCTTTTTATTTTTCTCCACGGTACAATATGCAATCATTGGAACACGCGTGGATTTTTCAACCTCGAGGCCGATGGGGTAGATCATTTGCTTGGCCAAGTATGTCTTTTCTGGCAACTCATTTTTTTCTGGGAGCATTTTCCTTATTATACCTAACAACTCATTGAAGCCTTTATCTCTCAATCCATTTGTCGATTTGAACTCTAACAGCATGATGTTGGCTTCCAGTTTGCTCATTGGATAATTCCTAGACAATGGTATTTTGCCATCTTGTCTCATTTTCTCTAGCTTTCTCAGCTATCTTTCACTAAGACATCCGGTCTCTACATTACATAGCAGTTGAGAAATGCCATCGTTATCCTCGGTGTCATCAACTAGCGTGTTCCTAAACACATTATTAACTGTGGCCATAGGTTCCATGTTGACACCGGGTTCCTCATCACCATCGTGGATGGCTACGTCAGGCATGTCCACATCATCATTGTTTTCTTGTAGAACATTCACACCAACCTCTCCATGCATAGTCCATATCGTATAGTTTGGCATGAACCCCCTGGTAATCAAGTGCGATCGTACAGACTCAATTTGACGAAAGTTCCTATGATTCTTGCAATCTTTGCATGGGCAGAAGATAGGGTTCCCATTCCCAGCATGGGCTTTGGCATCATTGATAATCTAGCTAACGCCATGCATGTACCGCTTATCCATTCGGGACAGATGCATCCACTCTTGATCCATCTCTGCACACAAAAAATACTGAGACAGTAATTACAAAGAATTAATAAGAAATCAAGCTTCATGAACAACAATTGTAGCTCAAAAGTACCATTTTTGGAAAACATTATTGTACACTAATTATTGAAAAATTGAAATTGGTAGCCCCGGCCCTGTAAATTGAAAACGTAGTAAAAAACAATTATTGCACAATATTGAAGAACAACTATTCTACTCTACTTCTAAGAACTAATTATAGCAACACATACTAACAATGATGATCTTGACCACCATGGAATAATTAGCTAGGAATTTAAAAGTGTTCATAGACACCAACCTTTTGGATGATGGATTCACCATAATTCGAGCCTTGCACAAATGTCCAATTGGAAAAGTGCTCTCTAGAATGGAGAAAGAACTAGAATGAGAATCAAGCAATGTAGCCATCAAAACGAAACTAATTAAGCAACAAAATCAAAGGAGCGGATGTTTGTTACTAACCTTAAAGCAAAAAGATCAAGCCGTTCTTCAAAATCCAAGCACTAGCTTCTTGGTGAAGAGCAGCCACAGCAATAGAGGGAAGGGTCCAAACGCGCACCTCTGTTCTCGAGATGGAAGAGAGGAGGAAGGATAGGATGGCTGCATCCTTTTTGTGTTGTAGGCTTATCACCGTTGATTCTTGGCTAGAATCGATAGTGGTAGAGCACAATCACTGTTGGCTCTTGGCTTAAACCGGCAGTGATGTGGTCCTTCACTACCGGTTTTAGCCCAGCCCCAATCATTTTTTCATTATCAAGCTCATAACCGGCAGTGAAGGTACCTCACTGTCGGTTCTCATAAATCCGATAGTGATGTGCAAATCTGGCGTAGTGGCTTGAGGTCTGAACCTGGTGGTCCTGTGGTTGTGAACTAGTGAACTTGATCGATCTAGTAAAAATGGAATGACTTTGATCAACTTGGATCAACTGACTCTTTTGGGAGAGAGCGCATCCCCTTTTATAGATGAAGGGGATGTCCTTACAAGTGAGAGGGAGAGAGTACGTATGTTTCTAAACCTTGTTGCCCACACCGGTAGGTACAGGATGATGGTAGGTGCCCACAACACTGTTGGATGTAAGATGCATATGGGAGGTTCTGTCATCCTTGTTTGGGTTTGGTATATGCCAGTAACTACATATACTGTTGATGCCTAGAGGCATGTGAGGAGTTTCACCATGTGCACTCGGTATGGTAAATCCTGGCGCCCACAACACTATCGATGCCTAGAGGCATATGAGGGGAGCCTTACAATATGGGAGTTTAATGGCGCCCACAATACTATAGGGAAATGTAGGTGCCTACAACACTGTTTGTGTCAGGGCGGTTGTAGAGTACTATTCCTACTGGTGTATAGGGTATGGTCCCTGGTATCATGGGTTGACTTGTGCGCCTGCCCTGCTTTCTCCGTCTATTGCCTGATCCTTTCCGAGCGGGCATCCCCGGTCGGTTCTGGTTATGCCAGTCGTAGAAGAGCAGCGAGCAGGGTTTTTGTGTACCCCGGTTGGAGACATAGGGTCAGAGTCGGAAGTGGTGCTTCGGCCAGGCCTTTCGGTCGGAGAGGCCATCCGATGGTGACAGGAGACCGAAGTGAGCGCTCCGGTCGGAGAGGTAGGTGTAACATCCTAAAATTTGCATTCTTTTAAAATTAGTAAATATGATTTATTTAAGCAAAGGTGTGTGCATTAAAAGATAGGGAAATAATAAATTTTTTGGAATTAAAATTTAAAAATAGGGTTAGAAACTTTTTGATGCATACATGCTGCTGCATATCATTTTGTGAATGCTGAGAAATTTGTTAAAAATTTCAAAAAGAATTGAAATTTGAATTTAAAAAGGGTTTTGGAAAATAGAAGAAATAGAAAAGGAAAGAATCATTTTTTTCCTTTCCCTTTCTTGAATTCGGCCCGCTGGCCCCCTCTCCCCTTTTCCCCGCTCGGCCCAGCACCGTAGCCCCAGCCCAGCTCTCCCCTCTCCCCTTCTTGGGCTGGCCCGGCTTGGGCCAGGCAACCGCAGCCGCCGCACCAGCTGGCCCCTTGCCTCAACTGCCTGCGCCCGCCTAGCCGCTGACTCCCCGGTCCCATCCGTCGGTGCCGCACCCAACCTCCCGCTCGCCCCGCGCCAGTCAATCGCGAAGCCGCAACTGCCGCTCCACTCTGCGTCATGGGAGCGTCCTCCTGAGCGCCCAGCCTCTTTAAATCGGCACCAAGCCCGTCTCCGCCCCACCCTGCTGCCTCCACGCTCCATTTTTCCGTTCACCCGTGCGCGAGGAAGCTACAACCGCCGCCCCGAAGTCTCCGAGTTCCGCCGTCCGCCTCCACGCGAACCACCGTTCCCGAGCCGCCTCCGCTCCGATTTTCGCCGTGGTGAGCATCTCTATACTCTCCCCTCTCCTCCCATGCTTTTCATTTCTCGTTTCTTGGCTTCTCGAGCCCTAGCCACGAGCTCTGCGAGCCGTGGTCGCCGGCCATGGTGGCCACCGCGCTACCCGCCGTTCCTGGCCACCGTAACGGCATGGCCGAGACCCCCTTCCTCCCCCGCGTCCCCCGGTGCGCTCGGATTTCCGTTTGGTGAACCCTAGCCCCTAACTGCGTGCGACCGAGACCTCCACGCCGCCGGCAATGGCGCCTCACCGCCGGTGTCACTGTGGCCGGCCGGTTTTCTCCTCTCTCCCTCCCCAGGTCTAATCCGAGCCCTCCATCCATGATCCGACGGCCGAGATCAGCTGATACCCTTTCGCGTGGCTGTTTTGTAAAAGAGACCCTGGACCTTTCTAAGTCCTAACCCGTAGTCCAAGGCGTAATTCTCCGAATGCGCAATCCCGTTTGGAAAGCATAAACTTCACGGTTTAAGTCAAAAATACGTTTTCAGTAATTACAGAAATGCCATTTGAACTGTTTCGCTTATAAAATTGTCGTTTTAGCTTATGAAATGACGAAGCATAAACTATTAGTAAAGTTTGGAACTTTTTAATTTCATGATTAGATTTAATTAAATATATTGCTATAGGAAAACCCATTTAAATCATAACTTTCGCATTTTAGCTCCGTTTTTCATGAACTTCGCGTTGATGTGATCGTAGCGAGACGTAGATTATTTTTACAAACATTTTATCTTGTTTTCAATACTGTTGGTGTACTGTTCTAATGGTAGGAATGTTTGCTTTGCATGAATGCTTTTGGAATGTTGTATGTTGCCATGTTGGTCGCGTTCAGACGATGAGGAAAACGTTGGAGACCAAGAACTCTTCGACGACCAGCAGGACCAGCACGAGTTTGTGAACCAAGGCAAGTATAGCATGGGCCTTCTTTGATGTCCTATTTCACTTTAATCAATTACTCATTTGCATGTGTCTAATTTTGATACCCGTAAGGACAACCTAGTGATTGTTTATCCTGTTCCTTGTCTCCTATGGGATAAATGCATATGGGTAGATTGCTAGTGCTCTAATTGAACTTGATATACATGTTGATGAATGATACTATGGAACAAAGTGGAGTAACATGATTTATAACAACTGTTCCATAGGGCGAAAGTGCAAATGACCTTTGTTCATGTTGCTCCCGGCCCTCTATAAGGACTTATCTGTCGGCAAAAGCTAGGACTGACAGTGCAACCGGGAGAGTCATATGGCTCTGACTTTAGCTCAGTAATAGGATCTTTTCTAGCTAGTTAGAGGTTACCTTTTTGGCGCAAATGGGGCTTGCCACGTAGGGTATAGGGCTGCCTCTATTCCTATGAGTATAGCCGCGATAGATATGTGCCATAGGAAAGGGGGGTCCCTACATCTGCCTGCCAAGGAAACCTAGCGGCCCTAACTTGTTAGGGAAACCTATGAAATGGCTTCATAGTGTACCCTGCCCGCTCACCTTGGTAGTGACATGGGAGTAATTAACCCGGGCATATGGGGATCATGACTCGCGGTGAATGTGCACCACCTCTGCAGAGGGTAACAAACTATTATAACAGCCATGCTCATGGTTACGAGCGGCCTGGAAAACTCACAGAATAACTGAATACTTGTTGTTGATCATTTAAGTTGTTCTATGATGATATATGGTACACTTGACACTGATATATGTTCTTATGGGATTAAATGGGAGCTTAAGCAAAACTTGATAATATCTGATAATAAAAGTTTGTCGTACTAAAAATGCTAACTGCAGTAAACCAGAGTCAACCCTTTTTGAGCTTTATAACCCCATGTTAGCTTGTTAAGTACGGGATGTACTTACACTTGTTTATTTTCTTTATTTGGATAAAAATCCTGGATGGGTAACAGATGACAATGGGTATGAGGATTTCCCGGAGGATTTTTAGGCTTGTGGTCAACCAGTTGACCTTCCCTGTGATGGTGTTCCACGAGAGTGTTATCCCTTTACTATTCTGCTGTGTTGTGTAAGACTACTTAATATTATTATTTGTGATGTAAGAGACACCGTGATGATACTTTTTATGATTTGTCGACTTGTGTGTGTGACTGATTCCTGGGCACACATGAGTATTGTGCATTCAATTTTATCCTTCAAATTGGGTGTGACAAATTGGTATCAGAGCCGTGTTGACTGTAGGACGCAAGTCTAGTTAGAAAAAGGTCGTTTTAGCATCTTTGCTCCTCTGGTTTCTTGCTTATTGTCTTATTCTTGTTATTTTATTAAAATATTTATGCTTTTCAAACCTCAATCTATTATTTAAAATTGTTGATTCTAATTCTATCTCACTTTAAATCTATAGATGTCTCATAATCCGAAGACTGCTCGACTCAGCACCGCCGGCTATCGTGCCATGTTCACCCCACGTGCCCCACCGACGGAGCGGGAGATTGTGATCATCTCCGACGACGAGGAGATGGCTACACCGATGCCTACACCTACTCCTACACCAGTCGCCGTGCCTGTCTATCCTGTTGTAGATACACCTGAGGAGTCGATGGCTACTTCCCCTACACCTGCACCATCCCCAGCTGCCCCCGTGGAGGATGAGGAGATTGGCTAGAAGTGCAAGTACTACTTCAAGCTAGCTCCAGAGACAGCCTACTACCACACTCTCCTCACCCACGTGCTGGATGACTACTTCCCCGACTTGCACGCCTCCATCAGCTACCACTGCACCGAGTACCAACATCCATTGGAGGCTACCTTCTGGAAGGTAGAGCTGGTGGTCACCGCTTGGAATGATATCAAGAATGGACATGAGGTGGAGACTGTCCACTATGCCCCTACCAGGAGAGCCCATGCTTTGGATGGCATGGAGGATGCAGCACAGAATGCCTACATCCACTACCATGGTCGTCGCTTTGAGGCCATGAGGGAGGATCGCTTTAGGTTCCTTCCTCGAAATGATCATGAGGGTGTTTGGCAGGTTTTGGCTCCACCAGAGAATGACCCAACTCTGGAGGCAACGGTGCAGCATGTCCACGCTATGCAGGGAGTGGATGAGGAAGTCAAAGGAGAACTGCATGCATCTCAGAGGGCGCAGAGACGTCTTCAGAAACAAGTGGATGAACTTTGAGCACAACTTGGACAGCCTTCCATCTACAAGAAGAAGCGCCGGTCCTTCACCATGATTGACACCGCTCCATAGGTGTTAGGTGCCTTGATCTAGATTACCACGTCATTAGTTCGTGTTCTTATTTAGTCTTGATGGTCATGTGAACTTGGTTGATTAGATGTTTAATTTGTGAACTTGGTTGATTTGGTATTTTGCTTGATTGCTGGAAGTTTGTGGGCATGTCCACAACTTCCTTAGATGGGAACTTTAAGTTTAGAATGAAATCTTAATGCAGATGTTTCGCTTTATCTTATCTCTGCTGTGCTGATTTTTGGAGCAGCCTGTATTCTTTATCTGGTATCTCGAAATCTGGGATGATATAAATTCTGAAATTTTTGTGGAGATAACTAGACCTCTGTATCTTTCAAATGTCTCTGGAATCACGTCAATAGCTGTTCAGGTTTGGGAGATCTAGCTGACACAAGTTGATGTTCCTGCGCTGTCTGGAACTCAGAACAGTTACGGTTTAGCTCTACTTTTGACCATGTGCGTGTCAGAATCTGTAAAAGTGGTCTAAATGAAAGTTGTAGCTGATGTCCTAAGCTTTCTAACAAATCTTGGTGCACCTCTGTTCGATCTCTGAAACTCGAGTTATAACAGTTTTACTGAACTGCTAAATTTGAATCTTGTCCAGAAAATTCTCAGCATTGTGTCTTATCTTTTATAAGCTCTCTATAATTGGAAAAATCTCTAAATTTTGCACATTTGTTGGAAAACAGATGGCCACAAGAGGAGGAAGAGGCAGAGGCCATGGTCGTGGGCATGATGCTCTTATAAATCCACCACCGCCACCTGTGACCATGGAACAGATATTGGGAATGCAAGCGCAGCTGATGCAAGCTATGATGCAGCGCTTAGACAATGAACCTGCAAGAGGGCCACCGCCTGTTCAGGTTAGAGATAAGCGTGGAGAGTTTATGAAAGGTCGACCACCGGTGTTCACCCATGCCTCAGACCCTATGGAGGTAGATGATTGGTTGCGTGCTGTGGAGAAACAACTAAACATGGCACAATGCAACGACCTTGAGAAGGTGTTGTACGCTTCCAGGCAACTCCAAGGAGCTGCTCAGGATTGGTGGGAATCATTCCAGTTTGGATGTCCCAACAATGCTCTTGCTATCACTTGGCAGGAATTCAAGGACAGTTTCTAGTCATACCATATTCCTGATGGACTAGTGGAACTGAAGTAGGAAGAATTCAGATCTCTCAAGCAAGGATCAATGACTGTGGCGGAATATCGGGACAAGTTCGCCCAACTATCACGCTACGCTCCTAATGATGTAGCGGATGACAAGGATAATCAACGCCGTTTCCTCAAGGGACTCTATGATGGACTGCAGCTCCAGCTGATGTCTAATACTTATCCTAACTTCCAGTCTTTGGTGAATCGCGCAATCATGATTGATGATAAGCGCAAGGAGATGGAAGCTAAGAAAAGAAGGCTCCAAGGGCAAGCTTCTGGAAGTAACACTCGCCCACGTGCTTATCCCCAGCAAGGTTTCCAGCAGAGGAATCAAGGACCAACTCACCAGGGAAACCGCGGTCAGTATCCCCAGCGGAACCAGTTCCAGCAACGCCCTCAGTATCAGCAATAGTTTGGAAATCAGCGTCCCCCACAACAGACTAGCAATCCTGCAACACGCTAGGGAGTGCCTAACAATGCTCCTGTGAAGAGTGGTGCACCCAACAATCCCAATGCCTATTACCGATGTGGAGAAGTAGGTCACTATGCTTATCAGTGTCCTAAGAAGCAGAACCAACAAGCACCTCAGAACCAGACCAACAATCAGAAGTTCAACACCCGACCACCTCATATAGCGAAGGTGAACTATGTGTCATCTGATACAGCTCAGGAGACGCCTGAGGTCATGTTGGGTACGTTCAGCGTCAACTCTATCTCTGCTACCATACTTTTTGATTCTGGTGCTTCGCATTCTTTTATCTCCCAAGCTTTTGTTAGAATGCATAGCATACCTTTGTGTGCCATGAAAAACCCCATACTAGTGAATTCCTCGGGAGGTAGTATGCCAGCTTCTTATTGGAGCCCCTCAACTAGCATTTCCTTAAGGGGGGTAGACTTCAAAGTGAAGCCTGTTGTGTTGAGAACAGCGGGAATTGATCTTATCCTGGGAATGGATTGGATGAAACAACACCGGGCAGTGATTCAGTGTCAGGAGAAATCTGTGGTTGTGACATCACTCAATGGGGATAGAATCTGTGTAGAAGTGGTAGTGCAAGCTCAGCCTACAGCCATAGTGAACCAGCTAGATGGTGGAGTCAATGAACAAGATCGTGTCGTGGAGGAGTTCCCGGATGTCTTCCCCGATGACTTGCCAGGTATGCCACCTGACCAAGACATTGAATTCATTATTGAATTATTACCTGGAACTGCACCAATAGCTAAACGTCCATATAGAATGGGAGTTAATGAATTAGAAGAGCTTAAGAAACAACTAAAAGAGTTGCAAGAAAAAGGTTTCATACGCCCCAGTTCTACCCCGTGGGGGGCACCTATGATCTTTGTGGATAAGAAGGATGGTAGTCAACGGATGTGTGTGGATTACTGCTCACTTAATGAGGTTACCATCAAGAATAAATACCCTTTGCCTAGGATTGATGATTTGTTTGATCAGTTGAGAGGAGCACATGTGTTCTCTAAGATTGATCTCCGCTCAGGTTATCATCAGCTTAAGATTCGGAACTCGGACATACCCAAGACAGCATTCACTACACGGTATGGATTATATGAGTACACCATTATGTCTTTTGAATTGACCAATGCACCCGCATACTTCATGTATCTGATGAATAAGGTGTTCATGGAGTTTCTGGATAAATTTGTGGTAGTATTCATAGATGACATACTAATATTCTCCAAGACTGAAGAAGAACATGCGGAACACACAAGGTTGGTCTTGCAAAAGCTTAGAGAACATAAGTTGTACGCTAAGCAGAGCAAGTGTGAGTTTTGGTTAAAAGAAGTCTCTTTTCTAGGTCATGTTGTCTCCAATGGTGGAATAGAAGTGGATCCAGGCAAGTGCAAGATGTACTGAATTGGAAACCACCAACTACTGTAAGTGAGATTCATAGCTTTTTGGGATTAGCGGGATATTACCGAAGGTTCATTGAAGGTTTTTCTAAGCTAGCGAAGCCTATGACAGCTTTGTTGGAAAAGAATGCTAAGTATGTATGGTCGGATAGATGCCAGGCAAACTTTGAAGAGCTAAAGAAGAGGTTGACTACAGCTCCAGTATTAATCTTGCTCGATTTAAACAAGAACTTCTCTATATATTGTGATGCATCCCGTTTGGGTCTTGGATGTGTGCTTATGCAAGAAGGAAGAGTGGTTGCATATGCATCTAGACAACTAAGGAAGCACGAGTTGAATTATCCTACTCATGACTTGGAATTGGCAGCTGTGGTTCATGCTTTGAAGATCTGGAGACATTATCTGATTGGACATAAGAGTGATATCTATACTGATCATAAGAGTTTGAAGTATATCTTCACCCAATCAGATCTAAATCTGAGACAGTGTCGTTGGTTGGAATTGATCAAAGACTATGATTTGGAAGTGCATTATCACCTGGGAAAGGCAAACGTCATAGCTGATGCACTTAGCAGAAAGAGCTATGCCAATGGACTTCAGATAACATCTATGTCAGCAAAGTTGTGTGCTGAAATGAAGTATCTCAACTTGGGCCTGGTCACTAATGCAATGGAATTGGTGATAGAGCCTACTTTGGAAAAAGAGATACGCAAAGGTCAATTGGAGGATGAAAAACTTAAAGAGATAGCAGAGAATGTAGTGCTTAGAAAGGCACCCGGATTCAGAATGGATGAGAATGGTACTCTTTGGTTTGGGAAAAGGATATGTGTACCTGAAGTGAAAGCTATCCGTGATGCAATTCTACAAGAGGCCCATGAGTCTGCTTATTCTATACATCCCGGAAAGTACCAAGATGTACTTGGATCTCAAGGAGAAGTATTGGTGGTATGGTTTGAAGAGAGATGTGGTAGAATATGTGGCTTTGTGTGACACTTGTCAAAGAGTGAAAGCTGAGCATCAAAGACCTGCAGGGTTACTACAACCAATGAAGATCCCTGAATGGAAATGGGAAGAAGTTGGTATGGATTTTATTGTAGGACTGCCCCGCACTCAAAGAGGTTATGATTCAATATGGGTAATAGTGGATCGACTCACCAAAGTTGCTCACTTTTTACCAGTCAAGACTACCTATAATGGTGCAAGATTAGTAGAGTTGTACATGGAAAGAATAGTGTGCTTACATGGAGTTCCCAAGAAAATTGTGTCAGATAGAGGCACCCAATTTACATCGCAATTCTGGCATAAAGTGCATAGATCCTTGGGGACAAAGTTGAATTTCAGTTCTACGTACCACCCGCAAACTGATCGACAGACTGAAAGGATCAACCAAATTTTGGAAGATATGTTGAGAGCCTATGCACTTCAGTATGGTGATAGTTGGGATAAGAGTCTACCTTATGTAGAGTTCTCGTACAACAACAGTTATCAGAAGAGCCTCAAGATGGCACCTTTTGAGGCGTTGTATGGATGTAAGTGTAGAACGCCTTTGTTCTAGAATCAGATTGGAGAAACTCAAGTGTTTGGTCCCGATGTCCTTAGAGACGCGAAAGAACAAGTGAGAATGATTAGAGACAATTTGAGAGTAGCTCAGTCCCGATAGAAGAGTTACGCTGATACCCACAGAAGAGAGCTGACCTTCAAGATTGGTGATTATGTGTACTTGAAAGTGTCACCAATGAGAAGTGTGAGAAGATTCAATATGAAGGGAAAGTTAGCACCAGGGTATATAGGACCTTTTAAGATCCTAGAGAGACGTGGAGAAGTAGCTTATCAGTTGGAACTGCCTGAGAGCTTGTCCGGTGTGCACGACGTGTTCCATGTTTCCCAATTGAAAAAGTGTCTGAGGGTACCAGAAGAACAAATTCCTTTGGAAGAACATACTATCAAGGAAGATCTTACTTATGAAGAGTATCCGATAAAGATCTTGGAAACTGCCGAAAGAGTTACGAGAAGCCGAACAGTAAAGATGTGCAAGGTGCAGTGGAATCGTTATACAGAGAAAGATGCTACTTGGGAAAGAGAAGAGGATCTGAGAAAGACTTATCCCCAACTGTTTGAGTAAGCAATCACCCGAATCTCGAGGACGAGATTCATCTTAAGGGGGTAGAATTGTAACATCCTAAAATTTGCATTCTTTTAAAATTAGTAAATATGATTTATTTAAGCAAAGGTGTGTGCATTAAAAGATAGGGAAATAATAAATTTTTTGGAATTAAAATTTAAAAATAGGGTTAGAAACTTTTTGATTCATACATGCTGCTGCATATCATTTTGTGAATGCTTAGAAATTTGTTAAAATTTGCAAAAAGAATTGAAATTTGAATTTAAAAAGGGTTTTGGAAAATAGAAGAAGTAGAAAAGGAAAGAATCATTTTTTTCCTTTCCCTTTCTTGAATTCGGCCCACTGGCCCCCTCTCCCCTTTTCCTCGCTCGGCCCAGCACCGTAGCCCCAGCCCAGCTCTCCCCTCTCCCCTTCTTGGGCCAGCCCGGCTTGGGCCAGGCAACCGCAGCCGCCGCACCAGCTGGCCCCGTGCCTCAACTGCCCGTGCCCGCCTAGCCGCTGACTCCCCGGTCCCACCCATTGGTGCCGCCCCCAACATCCCGCTCGCCCCACGCCAGTCAATCGCGAAGCCACAACTGCCGCTCCACTCCGTGTCATGGGAGCGTCCTCCCGAGCGCCCAGCATCTTTAAATCGGCACCGAGCCCATCTCCGGCCCTCCCTGCTGCCTCCACGCTCCATTTTTCCATTCACCCGTGCGCAAGGAAGCTACAGCCGCCGCCCCGAAGTCTCCGAGTTCCGCCGTCTGCCTCCGCGCGAACCACCGTCCCCGAGCTGCCTCCGCTCCGATTTTCACCGTGGTGAGCATCTCCGTACTCTTCCCTCTCCTCCCATGCTTTTCGTTTCTCGTTTCTTGGCTTCTCGAGCCCTGGCCACGAGCTCTGCGAGCCATGGTCGCCGGCCATGGCGGCCACCGCGCTACCCGCTGTTCCCGGCCGCCGTAACGGCATGGCCAAGACCCCCTTCCTCCCCCGCGTCCCCCGGTGTGCTCGGATTTCCGTTTGGTGAACCCTAGCCCCTAACCGTGCGTGACCGAGACCTCCACGCCGCCGACAATGGCGCCTCACCGCCGGCATCACTGTGGCCGGCCGGTTTTCTCCTCTCTCCCTCCCCAGGTCTAATCCGAGCCCTCCATCCATGATCCGACGGCCGAGATCAGCCGATACCCTTTCATGTGGCTGTTTTGTAAAAGAGACCCTGGACCTTTCTAAGTCCTAACCCGCAGTCCAAGGCGTAATTCTCCGAATGCGCAATCCCGTTTGGAAAGCGTAAACTTCACGGTTTAAGTCAAAAATACATTTTCAGTAATTACAGAAATGCCATTTGAACTGTTTCGCTTATAAAATTGTCGTTTTAGCTCCGAATTGATCCAGCTTCGTAATTTCATAAGCTACATGTTGGAACTACCATTAGTCAAGTTTGGAACTTTTTAATTTCATGATTAGATTTAATTAAATATATTGCTATAGGAAAACCCGTTTAAATCATAACTTTCGCATTTTAGCTCCGTTTTTCATGAACTTCGCGTTGATGTGATCGTAGCGAGACATAGATTATTTTTGCAAATATTTTATCTTGTTTTCAATACTGTTGGTGTACTGTTCTAATGGTAGGAATGCTTGCTTTGCATGAATGCTTTTGGAATGTTGTATGTTGCCGTGTTGGTCGTGTTTAGACGGTGAGGAAAACGTTGGAGACCAAGAACTCTTCGACGACCAGCAGGACCAGCACGAGTTTGTGAACCAAGGCAAGTATAGCATGGGCCTTCTTTGATGTCCTATTTCACTTTAATCAATTACTCATTTGCATGTGTCTAATTTTGATACCCGTAAGGACAACCTAGTAATTGTTTATCCTGTTCCTTGTCTCCTGTGGGATAAATACATATGGGTAGATTGCTAGTGCTCTAACTGAACTTGATATACATGTTGATGAATGATACTATGGAACAAAGTGGAGTAACATGATTTATAACAACTGTTCCATAGGGCTAAAGTGCAAATGACCTTTGTTCATGTTGCTCCCGGCCCTCCATAAGCACTTATGTGTCGGCAAAAGCTGGGACTGACAGTGCAACCGGGAGAGTCATATGGCTTTGACTTTAGCTCAGTAATAGGATCTTTTCTAGCTAGTTAGAGGTTACCTTTTTGGCGCAAATGGGGCTTGCCACGTTGGGTATAGGGCTGCCTCTGTTCCTATGAGTATAGCCGTGATGGATATGTGCCATAGGAAAGGGGGGTCCCTACATCTGCCTGCCAACGAAACCTAGTGGCCCTAACTTGTTAGGGAAACCTATGAAATGGCTTCATAGTGTACCCTGCCCGCTCACCTTGGTAGTGACATGGGAGTAATTAACCCGGGCATATGGGGATCACGACTCGCGGTGAATGTGCACCACCTCTGCAGAGGGTAACAAACTATTATAACAGCCATGCTCATGGTTACGAGCGGCCTGGAAAACTCACAGAATAACTGAATACTTATTGTTGATAATTTAAGTTGTTCTATGATGATATATGGTACACTTGACACTAATATATGTTCTTATGGGATTAAATGGGAGCTTAAGCAAAACTTGATAATATCTGATAATAAAGTTTGTCGTACTAAAAATGCTAACTGCAGTAAACCAGAGTCAACCCTTTTTGAGCTTCATAACCCCATGTTAGCTTGTTAAGTACGGGATGTACTTACACTTGTTTATTTTCTTTATTTGGATAAAAATCCCGGATGGGTAACAGATGACAACGGATATGATGATTTCTCGGAGGATTTTTAGGCTTGTGGTCAACTAGTTGACCTTCCCTGTGATGGTGTTCCACGAGAGTGTTATCCCTTTACTATTCCGTTGTGTTGTGTAAGACTACTTAATGTTATTATTTGTGATGTAAGAGACACCGTGATGATACTTTTTATGATTTGTCGACTTGTGTGTGTGACTGATTCCTGGGCACACATGAGTATTGTGCAGTCAATTTTATCCTTAAAATTGGGTGTGACAGTAGGCCAGACTTAGAATGTAGGTGTCGTTTCTCCTCGGCCAGGCCTTCTGGTCGGTGATTAGATCGCCGTTCTGGCCTGTTGTTCTGACATTTGGGTGGGCCCAAGATTTGTGTGTTGTCTGCTTGGGTCGAGCCCTTGCGGGGAAGCCGGTCCATGAGGGACCCCAGGTTTATGAACCCGACAGGAGCCCCGAGCCCTCGGGCGATTCGGGCAGAATCGTCTAGGGGATTTTTGGCTCGACAACGGGTGCACACGAGCGCACCCGCGGGTGTAGCCCCTGAGCCCCTAGGAGGTTTGGGTAGAACTGTCTGGGGTTTTTTTGTTTTGCCGGTGGGTGCGCATGAGCGCTCCCATGGGTGTAGCCCCCGAGCCGCCGGGCGGTTCGGGCAGAACCATCTAGGGGTTTTTTTGTTTCGTCGGTGGGTGCCCCTGAGCCCCCGGGAGGTTTGGGCAGAACCATCTGGGGGTGTTTTGTTTAGCGGGCATGTGTGTGTGTTCTTCAGTTGAGACGGAGTTTTGTTTAACCAAGGTGTCGTTGCGTAGTCAAGGTAGTTTGGTTGTTTTAGGGATCGGGTGAGACAGAGCTCGTGGATCCTGGCGTCGATGCGCGTCATGGGATCAGGCGAGGTAGTTAGTCTTTTTAGGGATCAGATGAGACAGAGCTCATGGATCCTGGCGTAAGTGCACGCCATGGGATCGGGTGAGTCAGAGTTGTGGATCCTGGCCTCGGTGCGGGCCGTGCAACTGAGGCAGTTAGTTTAGTTAGTTTGGGATCGGGTGAGCCAGAGCTTGTAGATCCTGATGGGGCAAGATCAGGGTCATAGACCTATGTATTTTTGGAGTGCAGTCGAAGTGTAGCCGGATGGGGCGAGATCGGGGTCGTGGACCCGAGTGTTTGGAGCGCAGTCGGAGCATAGTCGGATGGGGCGAGTTTGGGGTCATAGACCTAGGTGTTTTGTGTCTTGACGGTCTTGACGGGGTGCGGGTGTTCCACACCCTCTACCGCTGTTGTGTTGCACCGTTGGCGTAGAGGATGTGATTGATGTGGATGTACGGTGGCTCGTCGGACCTAGACCGTGGATCATCGAAGGATCTGCCGGACAACAAGGTCTAGAGTCACCTTGGCCGGGTGCTGCAGCTGAAGCCCAAAGAGAGGGTCAAAGGGAAGCCCACACCTTTCAACTCCACGATCGTGTTCAGACCGGTATGCTCCCTTCTATTTCGTCCGTGCTTCTTCCTCTGCTTTTCCTATTTCTTGATTTTGAGCCATCCGTTCCATAAGGGCTTAGAGTTTACAAGTCATGGCCGCACCTTCCCAAGGGACCGGAGGGTATGGCTCGGTAGGCCGCCCAAAAGGAGGCAGTAGACGCCAGGAAGAAGAAGAGAACCAGAGAGGCTCAGTGGGAGCAGGAGAAACAGCAGGGGATCGCCCGGCGTGTGAAGGCTGGGGAACATAGGAGCGATGTCGAGTCGGAGCTCACGTCAGAGGATCCCACGGATGTGGATGACATGGTTTTCTCCGAGGAGGAGGAAAGTCGGGACGTCATTGTGACCTCGGCGGAGCATCGTGACCCTACGGTGACGTCTGCTGGTGATGAGTAGGAGGCAGAGCGCTGCGCGATGGTTCCCATGCTGAGGAAGCGCGCGGCGAGAGTGGACCCCATTGGCGAACGGGAGGCAAAGTGGACGCGGTCATCGTGCCCCTTGGTGGTGTCGTCAGTCCCATCACCGCCTGCCGTGGACACCACCAAGCAAGCCGAGCGGTCCGAGGAGCGGACTGGCACCCGTGTGTCACCAGGACTAGTGCCAGTGCATGACTTGCAGCTGGAGGATGCCCCGCCTACCGTGGACGTGGTTGAGCAAGCCGAGCGGTCTGAGGAGCGGACTAGCAACCGTGTGTCGCGCGACTCATAGTTGGAGGAAGCCCCACCCGCTGCTCAGGTCAGGATGTCCTGAGCCAAGGGTTGTGGAGACCCGCAGGCTGGGCAGGAGCCGGTTGGGACGACTCCGCTGCCGCCTAAGGTGATGGGGCACGGGTCATAGCCCAGGGGCGTCCCTTTCCCCACAGGCCCATCGATGTCGGGTCTTGCCTTCAGAGTTGTGCCGCTCACCTCCCAGTATGTTTTTCTTTATTTCTTTTCGATATTTCGCCATTGAGTCTTTTTGGAGTGTGATTTACCTGCACTTTCTGTCAATGGCCGGGCGCTGACAGGGTTGAGCATCGCCCCAACTCCTGTATAGGAGGCTTGGAGGCCCACCCTGCAGTGTGTTGCGACGAGCAATGGGGGGAATTGGGTGGCGGTGGCTAACCCTTCCCTTCTGGGGGTGGTGCCCCCGGGTCGGTTGCTGGTACGGTGGTGACATCGGTGTTGGTGGTGATCCCGGTGCTGACAGCAGAGGTCATGTCGGAGGTGACTCTCATGGCCCTGCCTCCACTAGTCGTGGTGGAAGAAGAGAGGGAAACCGAGCTCCCTGCCTCATGAGGTGGAGAGCTGCAAGGCTCACCCTTGTGGTCAGAGCCGAAGGCGCTAGGGTGAGACACGGCTGGGATGGAGTCAAAACGCCTAGTGGCGGCCCACGCAACCGAGGTGGTGGAGATCCCGTCCGACAATGAGGTGGATGACATGGTGGAGCTACCGGTATCATCACGAGAGCTGGCGGTGGTTCATTCGGAGGCTGGGCCCTCCGATGGACTACCGGAGGGCGATGTAGAGTGGCCCTACACCGAGGACCCGGCAAAGGTGCATTTCATCCTTTAGGATTCATAGGAGCGTCAGCTCTAGGACATCCTTGGGGAGCAAGGACATGCCGCGCTGTCCGAACTCACCAACCTATCCGCGAAGCTTGGAGACGCCTAGGAGCGGGTTAAGTCCGCTCAACAATTAGTCGACACCGACCTATAGCTTGCCGCGAAGGTGAGTTTCCCATACTTGTCCTTGACCTCTGAATCTTTTGTTGGTTGCCTTAGCATGCTTGTTTTTCATAGAGTCTAAAGGGGATGTCGTCCCGCAAGTCCCGCTTCCTCCGAATGGAGCACGCCCGGGTGGTGGAGCTTGAGCGTCAGCTAGAGTCCGCTCACCGTGAGTCCTAGGACTAGGCGGCTGAGGCGACCATGGCGTGGGCAGAGGGGCAGCGTGCAGCACAGCGGGCGACCGCCGCTGAGCGAGGGCTCGAGGCAACGAAGGCCCACTAGGCGAAGACCAAGGCAGGGCTACGAACATCCCTGGTGGACACTAAGGTGGTGCTCCAGAAGTCCCTAGAGACCCTTGCATCGGAGCGGAGCACCTTGGTGTTGGAGCGGAATGCCCTGGAGTTGGCACAGAAGGCCCTAGAGTCAGAGCAGAAGGCCTGGTCGGAGGCAGACCGAGAAGTGCTCGTGCTTCAGGGCCAGGTGATGGGGACGGAGGAGGTGAACGCCTGGCTGTGCGCATAGGCAACTTGACAGGCGGAGGAATTCTCCGTCCTTGAGAACTTCCATGTCGGTACGTACCTTTTCTATTTTTTGTCATGTTGGTTTTTTCCTTCAGCCTGTTTCTGAGCTTGTTGCCCTTCTTTCAGAGCTGGGTGGAAGGGTGAAGATGCTGGAGTGGGACCTAGAGATGATCAAGGCAGCCTTCAGTCGGAATGCAGAGGACCTGGCCAAGTCCCGTGAAGAGCAACATGCTCTCGAGGGGGAACTTGACCAGATCCACAATGTTGCCTAGCTCGTCATCAATGAAGTCTTTGGGTTGGTGCCAAGCACTAGCGCGCCCGCCATACAGCTGGTGGAGGTCCCGAATGCAGTCCGGGACCTTATCACGAGCGGGCTGTTCTACAGAGCATCGGGGGTGCTGACTTCGGTGGCGACGCACCACCCGAACCTAGACTTTGCTACTATCTGCAGTGGGTATGCTGAAGGCTTGAGCACAGAGGACATTCAATCGATCGGGGAGAGCTTGTTGCCGCAAGCAAGGTCGGTGGCCGAGCAAGTCTCTACCCAGTGGGTGATGGACGTCTATCATGAAGACATGGCCAGAAGTATGCGTGGGGAGGACGTTGCCCAGCATGCGGATGGCACAAAGCCTGGGTCAGAGGTGGATGTCGCACCGATAGCAGATGCCGCCGACCCGGTCCAATAGCTTGTAAAATATAAGTAGTTTAGTGAACGTAAAAAATTTAAGTTTGTGGGGGAGCCCCCGTGTAAACGTTCATGTGTGCTTAATGACTACAGTTGGTTTTGTTTTCTGTGATGGAGTCACTCCGTTCGAGGAAGCATGTTCCCCTTTGTTCCTTAGTTTTCCCTTAGCATAATTTTATTTTTTATTCTTTCTTTCTCGTACCTGACTGTTTGTCCCATAGGCTGCAACCTTGGGAGCCCGGGGCGTGGCCCGTGAGGCTTAGCTGCTCGTAGCTGTAGGGAAAGGCGGGGTGCGATTGGTCGGAATGTTTTAAAGCAAAGCTACGTAAGGGAAATTAAAGGAACGAACTCCCCTTTTGATCGGTTAGGAAGGAATTTCACCACATGATAGTAAACAAAACAAAGAGGTTGTAGTGCCCCCTAATGGAGCCCCCGAGCGCCCCAGGCTAAAAAGTGTTCGGGTCGGGGTGCTTTTATAGAAGCATACGCTAAGTAAACAATGGTAATGCTGAAACTTAGGGGAAGAAAAATGACATAGCTGTTCCAAGCATTCAGAGAGAATGTAGTCATTGTTGTCCTTCAGTCGGTAGGCATCTGGTCAGATCACTTCAACCTTCAGTCATTCGGATCCTTGCCCGCTTCACCCCCTTTCTCAGTCACTGCTTCTTCGCCTTTTTCTTCCTTTGGCCAACCAGCCTGCCATAGAAGGCGCTTGAGGAGCTAGCAGTCCTTGTAGAGGTGTTTCACGGGGTAGTCGTGGTTGGTGCATGGGCTCTCTATGAGCTTGTGGAAGTGGACCGGAGAGTCCTACTGGGGCTATGTGCCCGCGTGATCAGCCGTGGTGACCAACGTTGAGTTGGCCGGACGACGGTGATCCTATCTATTCTTTTTCCCCCTCTACGTGGAGGGGCCCTCGTCCTAATCCTGGTGCTTGGCCTTGCCTTTCCCTTGGTCTCCGTTGGAGCGCAGTGGGAGCGGCGCTTGCTGGAGGTTTTAGACAAAGGTCCATGGTCCCAGGCCATTAGGACTAGGACTCCGGTCGCTGCTGCGTGTGTCTCGGTTTGGCCCAAGCCACGCGTAGACAGGCGGTCGGTATAGAGCGGTCATCAAGTCAAGACGAGGTACCAATGCCCTAAGTGCTCATTGGTTCGTTCCGTGTCCGGATTGGTCAAGGGTGTGCAGTGCATTATTTTTTAGTCTATTATATATGCAATAGGATAGTAATAATGTTATTTTCCTATGGTAATTAGTTTTCTAGGGTCGAACGCCTTTTTCTTCTGTGTGGCTAGTTTTTGCATGTTATAGATGGAGACTGAACCACGTAAACTCATATGGTAGTGCTAGCGCTAGGACAGACGTCCACATCCGGACGCATGCGCATGCACCCCGTTCCATACCATGATGCACGTAGCTCCCTCTGCCCCTCGCCCATCCCACTTCGGAGGCAGCGTCCGTCTAGATGGAGCTCCCGCACTTGCGCCCGACGCATGCAGCTCCCTCGCCCGCGCTCATCCTGTTCAGGTCAAGCTCGAATTGCATGGCAAGATGGAGGGAAGGGAAGGTAGGGGAGCTAGAGGAGAGGAGAGGGTGAGGTGCGCTGCACAAGGAAGGTGTGGGGTAGGAGCTAAAGCCCTGCGGTAGGCCGCTCTTTGCTAGCCACCGGCATCGTGTTACTCCCGATCTACTTTTGAAATATCCAGATAAAACATATGCAACATACATCTAAAGACTGATGAAACGCTTGAAACATGCGTATATAGTCATTGCAACATGTGCAAACACCAGATCAACTTTTGAAATATCTAGATGAAACATATGAAACAGATGTTTGAAACACATGAAACAATTGAAACATAAGGCTTGCAAAATGCATATATTGCCATTGCAACATATGCAACATCCCAGAGACCCTGATCGACATTTGCAACATTCAGATGAAACACTAGAAATATAAGTCTGAAATGCATGAAACACTTGAAACACGGCATTGCCGGCGGCCATGGCGTACCTAGTGGGGGACTGCGGTAGCCGACAAGCTCGGGTCCAGGGGGAACGTTGAGAGCAAATGGCGCAGCATGCGTATCCCTCCCCTTTCGGCTGCGGTGTCTTCGTTTGGCCATGAGAGACGAAGTTCGGACCAGCGGCGACCTCCTAGTGGCGCCGCGGTGTTGGTGGCACGGCACGGCCGATGATGGGGTGTGGTGCGGTGGGGGAAAGGCATGGCGTGCATGGCACTACGTGAGAAACGGTTTGTAGCAATGGGATAATTTTTTTAGGGGCGGCTAGTGATGGAGCCGCCCCTACAGTGGCGTGCTCGGGATCCACAAGACCAGCCGCCCCTCCAAAAGGAATAGCAGGGGTGGCTAGTGATACGAGCCGCCGCTACAAATGGGTAGGATTTGTAGGGGCGGCTCACTCACTAGCCGCCCCCGATGTTGCTATTTATAGGGGCGGCTGGTGATTGAGCCGCCCCTACAAATGCTACGGCGGGAAACTTACGTGCAGCTAACCTGGGCCTGGGCCACACGACCTTTCTGCCCACCCGAGAGGCTCTAGTACTTGCACGCATATAAACAAAGAGGGTGCACGCTGGCTCGGGTTTGGCACTCGTACTTGCCACCGCCAGACTCCTTCTGCAGTCGCGCATGCCTCGGGGATCCTGCCACCGTGCCGCCGCTCCATCTGCTTCTACTCCCCCACCTGCAGCGAGCGGCAGCGAGGGCGAGCGAGGGATGGCCAAGGCCAGGTCGTCGGTGAAGCAGTCGCGCGCGTAAGCGTAGCAGTCCAACGGGAGCGGCGGCGACCACGCGCTGTCCTCCTAGCTTGCCAGGTACCTCGACCCGAAGGCCTCTTGGAACAAGGTACACCCCGCCCCTCATTTCCCATGCGCGCGCCGATAGTGCTGCCGTGCTGACTGACGCTCTCATCTCGGCTCGGTCGGGCTGTGGCAGGATCAACTGTTGGACGCGGTGCACTGGATCCGCCAGGCGGTGGGGCTCATCTGCGGCCTGCTCTAGGGAGCCGTCCCCCTCGTCGGCGCTCTGTGGATCGCACTGTCAGTCCCCCCTCATAACACCTCTCTCTCTCTCCCATCTTGTCAAGCTCAAGGCTTGCCGTGTGTAGATCTGTAGCTTCACTTACGTGCACATAAGCGAAACTAAGCCCTTTTGTATATACATACACTTTGTAATTTGTTATAATTAGATTAGATAGATACCAGATCAATTTTATAGCCTTGCCATGTGTAGATCTGTAGCTTCACTTACGCGCACATAAGCGAAACTAAGCCCTTCTTTATTTCAATTTGCTTGTCCTCATTGTATTTTAAGCTTATCTGTTGATCAAATTTAGGATCTCTGTTATCTAGTATTTTTTTTGACACTGCAACTATTCCTATTTAAATCTATGCCTGATTACTTAACTAGCAAAGTAATGGTGAATGACTCAAAAGCAAGTATTCCTATTTTCACGTCTCATCTCTTCAATGTTGATGAAGCTGATCATCGGTAGCTTTTCTGTTTGAGGGAAGGGAGTAGTATAGGGCATCACTTTTCCTCCATATAGGAAATTAAAAGATCTGATCATTGTAGGAATCCTTGAACTTCACCTTTTCCAGGCCATAAAAGAATTCAACCCTGTTTATCAACAATGTGTAACACAAAACATTCTTGTATTTCTTTTATAGTGTGAAATACAATGTATCATTTTTTCCAAGTAATTTTATTGTGGATTTTGGTCTTGAAGTAGATATGTGTAACTTAAATGTTCAATTTAAGCAACATAAAAACATTAATAACCAACCATTTGGATGTTATATTTAACTTGGGATCCTATCACCATCCGAGTTTTGTTTGTTCTGTCTATCTAATGCCTTCTGTCACTGTGCAGGTTTATGGCTTCTCATGGATTGTACTCGTTGTTATGGTTCTTCTTTTCAAGGTTTATCATGTTAATTCTTTGAACATTCAAATGCTGCATGTTTTAAAATTATATATGGATGAACTCTAAGCCAATCTCTGTCCTGTTGTCTTTCAGTTTTTTACTGCAACTCCGAAGAAGTTGACAACCTTGCCGACTTTTGTTCGGTTTCTGCAGGGTGTCCTTGCTATTGGGATAATTGCAGGAATTGCCCTTCTTATCGTGCTCACATCGTTCACTGTTGCTGATTTATTTGCATGTGCACTTGCTTTTATAACAACTAGCTGGTGTGTCTTATGTGTAAGTACAACATCCTTATTTTGTTCGAGAAATACTTGTATTATATCAATATGCTACTTAATTGAAGCAAACTTGGAATATTACAAGTGCCAAGTTAATGGCTGGTAACTTGCCTGGTGCCACATGCCTCACCAAAATTTTCCTTGTCATGACAGCTAGCCGTCGCATGGAAGAGGGTAGTGAAAGCCCTTGGGCTATGGGATTCAGTCCGTGAGATTGCAAGGATGTACAATGCAGGAATGGGCGCCATCATCTTTGTGCCCATCGTCTTCTTCTCGTGGTTCCCCTTTGTGTCAACATTCCAGTCACGTTTCCTTTTCAATCAAGCATTTAGTCGTGGTCTGGAGATCTCCCTCATCCTGGCAGCTGCCAATTCTATGATTTTCTGTAGTTGTCCTGATATATCAGCATGTCTACTAATTGGAGATTTGAGATAGATTGTATATATTCTTGTGAATTGGACTTGTAATGGTAGTTTATATAATGCTCTTGTGTTTGTGGTTAGATTTGAATTATATATGTTCTGATCAGATTTGAATTATATATATATATATATATATATATATATATATATATATATATATATATATATATATTCTGGTCGAATTTGAATTATAAATTTAATTTTTTTAGCGGAAAAATTTACTGTAGGGGCGGTTGGTACTGTAGCCGTCCCTACAAATCGATTTACAGGGAAATCGATTTGTAGGGGCGGTCTGGGAACCGCCCCTGCAGAGGGTTACGAGCCGCCCCTACAAATCGTTTCCTTCGTAGTGTGGGGGATAGACACACGGTGGGGGGAAGGGGCGCCATAGAGCGGAGTGTGGCAGGCGGTTGAGCGGCCACGTGCCCACATCGAGACGAGCGGATAAGCGAATGTGGAGATTTTTTTTCTTTAAGAGAGAGCGGATGAGCGCGGAGCCGCATCCGGACGGGACGGGCGCCCGTGGCCAAACATTATCGAAACTTATACACACTCGGTATTTATTTAATCCAGCGTCTAGCCTTTATTGTAGTTATTTAATTGTTTTGTCACAGCAAAACAGCAACATTTCACACAATACATAATACATATAAGCTGATCAATCACGTGCGTATATGTAGACCTTGCGAGACACCTTCCAACACTATATCAGGAGGCCTTTCGGTTTTTTATATTTAATTGCCCCAATCAAGAGATTAATAGTTTTCTTTAAAACCTCTATTGGCGTCGATTGTTAAATCTGGTCTTTCACCATCCAGGGCAAACCCGGTGACTTCTTGTGGGACAGGTAATGTGGTGCCGGCTTGGTTGAGGTCAAATGCGCCATGGTGGAATTGGTTGGTGAGGACATCATCTTCATGGGCGAGGTCACCAGGCAATGCACCGTAGGGTCGTGCTTGTGCAGAAACTGCAAACAGGAGAACCATGGCGATGACGGCCATGGCAGGTAACACTACAGATTTGGAGCCCATTGCATGTACCGGAAGCACTGGTGCTGCTGCTAATGTCTGTCACTCGGTTTGTGCCTTCAAGTGTGTATCGATCAACACCACTTAGTATTTATAGACGCGTCGCCGTAGCTATACCTCATTTAATTTCTATCTCCATGGGGGCGCGTGATAATAAAGAAACCAAAATGACGAAAATGTGCTCATCGACAACGACATTGTCCTCCTCTTTCCGGCTTCTTTTCAGTTCATTTTGCGTCTCGATTTCCGAAACGGCTCCTGCTACATTGTCACTACAGTACCACGAGGTGAGGAGCCAGAGCCGCCAGGAGCAGTGCCAAACGCGTCCTAAGTATTACGTGGAGAAAAATAGTCACCACATTTCCTACACGTGCATTATTGGCAACGGTGGTGGCCAGGGGATGCCACACCGTACCCACATCCTCAAAAAGGTATATGTGATGGAATAAAGTAAACTATCTAAATGTGCAACCACGATTATTCTATATATGTTTTCATCTAACACAAAAGATAAGGTTACGAACGAACCCGCCAGCAAATACTCCCGCTAGCTTACATAATTGATATGTTTTCAATTCCATTCCATAAATGTTGGAAGTACGTGATGAAAACTGCATACATAATTTAATTATTATGTAGTACTGGAGTAGCACACTAAGTATTACGTGGAGAAAAATACTCACCACATTTCCTACACGTGCATTATTGGCAATGGTGGTGGCCAGGGGGATGCCACACCGTACCCACATCCTCAAAAAGGTATATCTGATGGAATAAATAAATCAGTAACTTTCAGCAAAGTGGTCTCAGGACAAATTGCGTGGATCAACTGAAGCAATTCCGATTACGGATGGATCGGAGATTTGGGATCCAGAGAACTGATACCCTGATCGTAAACTAGCTCTTCCAGGGGTATCACTGAATTCTAATGTTTGTGGCCAATCAGCCAATGGGAAACGTGGGGAGGCGGAGAGAGGGAGGGGTAGGGAAGGGTCTGACGAGTGAGCCCGGGTTTCACTTGTCATCCAGCCGCTCTCAGTGGATAGTTTCTAGACTTTGTTTCCAAGACAATGAAACTTGATGAAACATCTACTATCAATGCAAAGTTTTATTCTTTAGTTTCATAGGCATTTAATTCCATGACTCGTAGATAGTTGGAAATTAATTGTGCAAAGCTCATTTCATCTCTCTCTCTTCTTAAATACGCTGCCATGTCATCAAAAATACCTATGTGGCAACCTATTTGATGCAAATAAAATTCACATGAAACTCTCACTGAGACTGGTCTTCGTAAAACCGTCATTGAAACCAGCTCAATGCCAAATATAAACAGTTTTGATAGTTCAATTGTGAAAGGTTTTTAGTTTTAGAGTTGGATGGTGTAATACCCGTGGCTAACCGGCGATCGCCGGAGACACAAGCGACAAGCAAGAATCACCGGAGTTGGGAACTGAGTAGAGGACAACTCTGTCTCTTGCATTTTACTGTTTAGAATATTCGACAATTTCATTACAGGACACAGTACTGAATAAAAGGGGCATGGCTGCTCGTCCGCAGGACCCACTTGTCATACAGATGCAAATACATAATATATCTAAATTACGCCTTCCTCCTTTGAATACGCCCACGCTGAAGACGCCATCACCCCTGAGCTATTACATATGGTCAATACTCCACCTATAGTTCTTCAATGTCAAAAATAAACTTCTCCCTAGCTAAAAAAAGCAAATTGAACTTTGCTCCACTGGGGACATGGAACATGCCCTAGGTTTAAACTCTTGACTTGATATAGGCGCTCATCATTTTGCTTAGTCCGGATTGGTCGAGGGTGTACAATACATTATTTTCTTAGTCTATTATGCAATAGGATAGTAATAATGTCACACTATGCCACAAATGGTTTGTAGGGGTAGCTCCAGACCATTTGTAGGGACGGGGCGCCTCTATAAATCTACGATTTGTAGGGGCAGTTCACCGGTCGCACTTACAAATCAAGTAACTGCCCCTACAAATCCGTTTTTCAGAATTCTCAAATCCGGGTTAAAAAATAGCAAAAAAAAAAAACCTCGGAGGACCCCATTGGGCAGCCACACGCCTGCACCTTCCCAAGTCACAAGTCACGTGAATTCGTGACCACCGGGGATCGAACCCGCGACCTCCCTCTCACTTCTTTCTCCTCATATTATACTCAACCGAATTTAAAATGATTGTCTAGGACTCTAAACGAATTTAAATGAAAATGTCATCAACTACAAAGTTTTATAACTTTTTGGGATCTACAACTTTGGTTTTGGTCATTTCTCCATCCGAGATCGTTTGAAAATTTAGACATAATTATTCTTAGCTAGGTGATTTTAAATGGAAAAGTTGTCAACCACAAAGTTGTATAAGTTTTTCAGATGTACAACTTTCGTTTTTGTTGTTTCTCCATCCGAGGTCGTTTGAAAAATTAAAATTTCAAATGTGAAAAATTCAACCATAATTTTCTATGCATAGATGATTTCAAATAAAAAAAATTGTCAACTACAAAGTTGCAAAACTTTTCAAGATCCATAACTTTTGTTTTGGTCATTTCTCCATTCGAGATTGTTTTGAGAACTATTTGTAGGGGCGGCTCAATGCAAAAAGAATGAGGCGTTGCTACAAATTCTTTTTTTATAGTAGTGTGATTTGCCTATGGTAATTAGTTTTTTAGGGTTAAACTCTGAAATTTTGAACGCCTTGTTCTTCTTCTGTGTGGCTAGTTTTTGCCTGTTATAGTCTTATATATGGAGACTGAACCACGTAAGCTTATACGCACTCGGTATTTAACCCAGAGACTAGTCTTTGTACCTATTTAATTTCTTTGGTCACAACAAAACAACATTTCACACAATACATACATAAGAAATATAAGCAGATCAATTATATTTACGGACAATGTCATACATACACACGACTAATAATACCGCATGTGCATGCGTGAACAGCGTGCTGACGACGACGACGTGAGGCAGGCCGGAGCGGTGTCGGTGCGTGATGTTGTGATCCTATGTACCATGTGAACCATGTAGTCATTCATCATATATCTTAAACTAAACATAGTCACCTTTATTAGCTACAATATATCTTATGCCGACACGTAATACGAATGTTGATCGACTAGGCCGCAAGAGAGGGCGGCGTGACGAGAGTGGCGGTGCTCCACTCCGCCGTATATATGTTTGTACACATGGGTGAACGAGGGCGGCGGTGCTCCGCCGTATACATAGAAACGCATAGGCGAACGAGGGCGGCGGTGCTCTGTGACGTATATATACATGCATATGAATACAAATGACGTATATATACGTGTCGGCGCGGTGGCCGGTGTGCTGACGACGACGACATGAGGCGGGCCGGTGTGCTGACGATGATGAGACTCTCTTGTGCATCCTCTCCACACACGTTGCGCGCTCGCCGATGACACTCTTGTGCATCCTCTCTATGGCTACGGCAAGATGGAGTTCCGCTTGCTCCTCGAACCCCCGTACCCTGTCCATGGCAGGGTTTGCGACGGTTGTGGCGAGCCCACGCTCGGTCCACGACGGCCGAGCCTTAGAGCTCCGCCGGAAGGCATCGCGAGATTCGCCAGTGACTTCTGGAGACAACAATTAAGGGCCGCCAGAGTAGGTTCGGGTGTACAGGTATCGTACAGCCACTTGGACGGCAAGGCTGTTGACTTGCATGTGGCGTGCTTCAAGAAAATGATTCGCGCGCCGCAGCTTCGAGAGGCCACCTACCGTTACCAGGATGTGGCCAGGTGACGGCTCCCAGGAGAGCGACGTCCTTATATCTACGGCATGGTTGAGTACATGCTCCCTAGCTACCAACAGAAGGCTTGAACCTTGAAAGGCTTGAAAGGCCATGACAGCCGCGCGCCACTGCCACGAAAGCGGAGAGACAAACTCACCTCGGGCGGGCGCGGTGGAGGGCCACGGGCGCACGCGGTGGAGGGCCGCACGAGGTCGTCGGCGTGAGGTCATCAGCGGTGGAGGGCCGCATGAGGCGAGGCGCGGGCTCCGGTGTCACGGAATACGAATCGGCGGCGACGCGAGGAAGAAGAGAGAAAGGGCGGCGGCGGTGTTCGACGAGGAAGAAGAGGAGGGGATCGATCTGCGCCAGGCACTGGCGGTTATATACCAGGGAGATTTACTCCCGGTGCCAGCCATCAGCCGGGAGTAAAGGTCCTTTACTCCCGGTGCGTATTACCAACCGGGAGTAAAGGTCCCTTTACTCGCGGTGCGTGTTATCAACCGGGAGTAAAGGTGTAACACGCACCGGGAGTAAAGAGTTTTTTTGGCGGGCCACGAAACTGTAGCCCACCTTTACTCCCGGGTGGGCTTCCCACCTGGGAGTAAAGGTGGCCTGCAGTTTCGTTTCCCGCCTATTTTGAGCAAAATTTTTTAATAGAAATATGGATTTTCTTGTTAAATACATAGTAAATTAAATAAAAGGCATAAAATTATTTTGTTAAAAATATGGATTTTCTTTTTCTTTATTACACATAGGAAAAATGTATAACCTAACTTTTTTTATTTTTTGTTATAATTATAAAACATAATGTAACTAATATTTATTATTTTGTTAATGCAAAAATGTAGTGTTTAATTAAAATTATTAAAACTATTGGTTTTGGACAGGAAATTTGTTTTCACATTATTTTAACGTTAATATTTTAATTTTTTATCACTCAATATCCTAATTTAACTTTTCGAGAGAGAAATCCCACCAAATCAAACATTGATTTAATTTGAAACACGACATAATAAACATCTGAATTCATAATTATTACATAACATCTCAAACACACACTACATTAAATCACTATATCATCAAGTGGGCACAGCAGTGAACTTCTTCTTTATGTATGTCCCTTGGTTATGATCGCATCGTAACCATGGAGTGTCCTCATCATTCACCAAGATGCTAGGGTCTTTGTTCACTTTGAAGGACGGAATTCGGTCATACTTTTCATAATCTTCTGACATGTCCGACTTGTCCTCAATTCCCACGATGACTTTTTTCCCTGAAAGAACTATGTGGCGCTTTGGCTCTTTGGTTGAGTCATTATCGTTTTCCCTCTTTTTGGTTTGGTAGACATATCATTGACATAGAACACCTGATTCACATCCTTGGCAAGGACGAATGGTTCATCTTTGTACCCAATATTACTAAGGTCTACTGTTGTCATTCCATACTCGTTGTCTACTGTTACCCCGCCTCCGGTCACCTTGACCCATTGGCACTTGAACAATGGGATCTTCAAAGTAGGTGCATATTCTAGTTCCCATATTTCATCTATGCGGCCATAATATGTCTGCTTATTCCCATTCGAGTCTGTGGCATCTATGCGGACACCACTATTTTGGTTGGTACTCCTTTTATCTTAGGCTACTGTGTAGAATATGTTCCCATTTATCTCGTACCCTTTGTATGTTACGATATGCCATGATGGTTGCATAGCCAATAAATACAGTTGCGCATGGATGCTCTCATCACCTTGACATTTTTTTCGCAACCAACCACCAAAAGTTTCCATGTGCTTACGCGTAATCCAAGCTTCAGTCTTCCCTGGAAACTCGGATCGTAAGAGATCCTTGTGTGTTTCAATATACGGATCTACCAAAGAGGAGTTATGTAGAACTATGTAGTGCGCTTTATTGAAATAATCATCCTCCATACCAATATATGTTTTCCTTTCTAGTGTCCCCTTTCCGCTTAGTCTCCCCTCATGTCTCGATTCAGGAACACCAATCGAGTCAAGGTCAGGAATAAAGTCAACACAGAACTCAATGACCTCTTCTGTTCCATAGCCCTTGGCGATGCTTCCTTCTGGGCGAGCACGGTTATGAACATATTTCTTCAGGACTTCCATGAATCTCTCTAAGGAGAACATGTTGTGTAGGAACACAGGACCGAGAATGAAAATCTCCTTGACTAAGTGAACTAGGAGGTGTGTCATGATATCAAAGAAGGAAGGAGGGAACACCAACTCAAAGCTGACGAGACATTGAACCACATCATTCTGTAGTTTAGCTAGATCAGTTGGATCAATTGCCTTATGAGAAATTGCATTGAGGAATGCACATAGCTTCATGGTGGCTAGACGTACATTTGGAGGTAGAATTCCTCTTAATGCAACTGGAAGTAATTGTGTCATGAGAACGTGACAGTCATGGGACTTTAAGTTATAGAATTTCTTCTCTGACACATTTATAATACCCTTTATATTTGAGGAGAATCCAGATGGTACCTTGATGTTGTTTAAGCATTCAAACATGATTTCCTTCTCCTCTTTGCTTAGAGTGTAGCTGGCAGGACGTAAGTAATGGCGTCCATCATCTGTCTTCTTTGGATGCAGGTTGTCTCTTTCTCTCAAACAACGTAGGTCCTGTCGTGCTTCAAATGTGTCCTTAGGCTTTTCATACACACCCATGAAGCCTAGTAGGTTCACACAAAGATTCTTCGTCGGGTGCATCACGTCGATCGAGCTGCGGACCTCTAGGACTTGCCAATAGGGTAGGTCCCAAAATATGGACTTCTTCTTCCACATGGGTGCGTGACCGTTAGCGTCGTTCGGAACAGGTTGGCTGCCATGTCCTTTTCCAAAGATGACTTTCACATCATTGACCATATCAAGTACATCCTCACTGGTTCGGTTGCGAGGCTTGGTCAGGTGATCTGTCTTCCCTTTAAAATGCTTGCCTTTCTTTCTTACGGGGTGATTTGCAGGAAGAAATCGACGATGGCCAAGGTACATGACCTTTCGACATTTTTTTCAAGAATACACCTCTAATATCACTGGAGCAGTGTGTGCATGCATTATATCCCTTGTTTGACTGTCCTGAAAGATTACTTAGAGCAGGCCAATCATTGATTGTTACGAACAACAATGCTCGCAGATCAAAGTGTTCCTGTTTGTACTCATCCCACACACGTACACCATATTTATTCCACAAAATGAGAAGTTCGTCAATAAGTGGTCTCAGGTACACATCGATGTCATTGCCAAGTTGCTTCGGGCCTTGGATGAGCATAGGCATCATAATGAACTTTCGCTTCATGCATAACCAAGGAGAAAGGTTGTAGATACTTAGAGTAACATGCCAAGTGCTATGACTATTGTTCTACTCTCCAAAAGGATTGATACCTTATGTACTTAAAGCAAACCTTAAGTTTCTTGCATCATTTGCAAACTCTGGGAATTCTCTATCGATTGCTCTCCACTGGGACCCATCAGCAGGGTGTCTCAACATATTGTCTACCTTACGGTCTTGTTTGTGCCATCGCAACAATTTTGCATGTTCTTTGTTTCTGAACAGATGTTTCAAGCGTGGTATTATAGGAGCATACCACATAACCTTGGCAGGGATTTTCTTCCGCGGACGTTCGCCCTCAACATCACCAGGGTCATCTCGCCTGATCTTATACCGCGATGTATGGCATACCGGGCATGCATCCAATTTCTCGTACTCTTTGCCACGGTACAGGATGCAGTCATTAGGACATGCATGTATCTTCTTGATTTCTAGCCCCATAGGACAGACAACTTGTTTTGCTTCGTAGGTAGTGGCGGGCAATTCATTGTCCTTCGGAAGCATCTTCTTTTGGATTTTTAGTAACTCTCTAAATCCCTTGTCAGATACACCATTCTTTGCCTTCCATTCCAGCAATTCTAGTGTGGTTCCCAACTTTTTCTGCCCTGCATCACAAGTTGGGTACAACAATTTATTGTGATCTTCTAGCATCCGCTCGAACTTGATCTTCTCCTTTTCACTTTCATATTCTCTTTGTGCGTCACGAATGACCTGACAAAGATCATCAGCAGGCTCATCTTCTGTGGCTACCTCTTCTTCAGCTTCTCCCATTGCAGTATCATTGAAGCACGCACCATCGGGAATAATATCATTGTCGTCCAATTGTTCTTCTTCACCTTCTTCCATTACAACGCCGGTTTCTCCGTGCTTCGTCCAACAAATATAGTTTGGCATGAAACCTGACTTGAACAAGTGTGAATGAAGAGTCCTTGAGCAAGGATATTCTACCGTATTCTTACATATGGCACATGGGCAGCACATGAAACCGTCGCGTTTGTTTGCCTCGGCCGCACGTAACAAAGAATGCACGCCGTCAATGAACTCTTGGGAGCGGCGATCAGCATTGTACATCCAATGCCAGCTCATCTGTATTACATGACATAAATACCATATTAAAACCTAGATCATAATTAATTATTTATACAACATGTGTGCCACCACAAAAGGTATAAATTTATGAAAGCATCGCTACAATGTAGACAATCCCAACTACCACTAAAAGAACTAAAGCTAAAATACATTTCAGGAGCACAAGGATTTCGCGACCAATCTCAACTAAAATAGACAGATCCCCCGATTGTGCAACATCTTTGGGCTTCTTCGGCTGGATCACTGCCTCATTAGCCGCCGTATCTGCCTATTGTGCAAGATATTTTTGCACAAGTTCAACATACTCTTCCTCCCAGTAGAAGCCTGAACATTGTCCACTGCCGTCCCATTGAAATTAAAACAAAAAATTAGAACTTTAATCACAACCATCATGAAAATAGGTATAAACTAACCATAATCATTAAATACGATAAAATAACTCACATTGCGATCCGGACACTTGTAGAAGATACGATCCTTGTTGGGACCCTCCTTCTTCACTCGGTACTCCATCACAATCTTCGTCTCATCACGACACTTGCCGCATGGAATGAGAGGGAGGCCCGGCCTAAGTCGCTTTGGAAACCCATGAGAGGCTGAGGACCCGAAAGCAGTTGCCATCTACTCTCTATACTCATTTTTTAATACACTATAAATTTCTCATTTTATAAACAAATAAAATTAAGAAACTATAAAATTATCTATATCTCTAAACAATGATATTTTTAATGGTCATTGTGTTCTCATCTTTTATTACGGCAGGTAAGTAATTCACATGATATTTCCGCAAATTAACAGAAGAATGGGAGTGTACACACATAACAATCGATTATCGTTTATATTTATATATATACTACGTTTGGGTACGGTGATTGACAGACTACTGCGACGATATCGGGACGTGTGAATAAATAACCATCAGTACTAGTTGACCTTGCTTACGTGATCATCTCGGCGAGCATTTCTCCATCGGACGGCACCGTACTTGGCCACGGAAGAGCTCCGATTCTACGAGGAAGGGAACACGGTCTTCCACGACCGTTGCCGCTCTCCCTCGTAGAATCAAAGCTGCTCCTTGACGTCCGTTACCGCTCGGCAGAGAACATGCTCGCCGAAATGAACACGGTCCGCTAGTTCAACTAGCTACTTTAACCTTCCTTCATGTAAATATGCAAGCTTGAAGTGATTTTGAGATCAAATTGCTTACAAATGAAAAAAAACCACAATAAAGAACCATATATATATAGTGAACAAAATGGGATAAGACAATGATGAAACATGAGAGTATGAAGTTGGTAACCTTTAGAACCGATGAATCGACGGAGGAATCGAAGAAATCGATGGAGGAATCGAAGAATGGATGGAGAAAGAGCAAGAACACTGCTTAAATTTGAACTTAAGCTCTCGGGCGGGCTCGGGGAGGAAGAAGACGGCCAGCAGGATTTATAGCTCAAAAACATGTTTTAATAAATAACCATCCGTACTAGTTGACCTTGCTTACGTGATCATCTCAGCGAGCATTTCTCCACCGGATGGCACCGTACTTGGTCAAGGAAGAGCTCTGATTCTACGAGGAAGGGAACACGGTCTTCCACGACCATTGCTGCTCTCCCTCGTAGAATCAAAGCTCCTCCTTGATGTCCGTTACCGCTCGGCAGAGAACATGCTCGCCGAGCTGAACACGGTCTGCAAGTTCAACTAGTACGGATTTTCTATAATTTTCTAACTATGTCCTAAGTTTTTCATTTCATGAAAAGTTAAAATAAAATGTTTAGTCGCGGAGTCCATAGAAATGACCATATTTTGACCTAGCAACGCATTGTCAATTGTCATTGCGTTGCATTGCACCCCGGACCGGACTCCGGACAATAAAATACAATGGTCAATCGATGCCGTTCTTTGGCGTACAGTCGCACGGCGACGGCTGACGGACCCGTTCAACCACCAAATCTGTCAGGCCTAGCTGTTCGGGCGTATCGTCAAAAGAGAACGGATTTGCTTTCTATTGCACGGCCTTGCATTGCATCTGTCATACCAGTAGGAGGCACTAGTCCCTATACTCATTTTTTAATACACTATAAATTTCTCATTTTATAAACAAATAAAATTAAAAAACTTTAAAATTCTCTATATCTCTAAACAATGAAGTGTGCTATGCACGCTACAAATGAACGGTGAATACTAGTTTTTAATAGCTACTTTAACCTTCCTTCATGTAAATATGCAAGCTTGAATTGATTTTGAGCTCAAATTGCTTACAAATAAAAAAAACCACAATAAAGAACCATATATATATAGTGAATAAAATGAGATAAGACAATGGTGAAAAATGAGAGTATGAGATTGGTAACCTTTACAATCGAAGAAATCGACGGAGGAATCGAAGAAATCGACGGAGGAATCGAAGAATGGAGGGAGGAAGAACACTAGTGCAGTGAGCTTCAAAATGTGCTGAGCTCGGGCTCGGGGAAGAAGAAGGAGACGGCCGATATATAAAGGGGGACCTTTAGTCCTAGTTGGTGGCTCCAACCGGGACTAAAGGTCCCTTCCAATGGCTCCTGCGGTGGCAGAGACCTTTAGTCCCGGTTGGAGCCACCAACCGGGAGTAAAAGTCTACCTTTAGTCCCGGTTTGTGGTTCCAACCGGGACTAATGGTCACTGCCACCTCTGTCTGGCGCAGTAGCCGTTGGGAGGGACCTTTAGACCCGGTTGGAGTCACCAACCGGGACTAAAGGTATCTCTAGTCCCGGACGCAAAAAATGCCGGGACTAGAGCCCATTTTAACCGAGGATCAAAGATCTATTCTCTACTAGTATCTCGCACCTGCCACCAGCACTTCACATCCACATAAGTCCTACCCCGTCCCCTCGGTGGCTCCGCGCCGCCTCGCTTGTCGCCAGACGCCTGCCTGCAAACGAGTAATTCCGAATCTATAAACTCTCAGCCTGATCGGCTGCAGGCATTGAGCTACAGCAGTTGTTGCTGTATCCAAATGCAGTACTACTCTGTTGTAGCTATGCAGTGGTAAACATTTTGGATTCAGCTGCAGCTGTAGCCCAATGATGAGTGCATCCAAATCAGGGCCTCTAGGCTTACACGCATATAGTTATATTGATATCAAGGCATCATATCCTCTACCGAAAGAAAATAAATTACTTTTTAAGCTTATTTAACTAAATGTCGGTTCAATATTTTTCATTTAACTAGGTCCAAAGGACGTACTAAAAATTGTGTTGCTTATTATGGGGTTGGCATAGTTGGGTCAAATTTTCGGTTGGACTCTTCTGTCACATACGATTTTCAGAAAGAAAAAAAAAACAAGTGCTAAATATATATATTTGTCCGGCCAGGATGTCTTCATATCGAGTAGTCCATAAAAAAACTAGATCATTGTTCCTGAAAGGACCGTGACACCTAAGAGAAGGAGGTGAATTAGACAACTTAGAACTCTATTTATAACTATGGTCTCTTTTTATAACCTTAGCAAAACCTATACAATAAAATAAAGTATATAAATGTGCACCTACGGTTATTCCATGTATGTTTTCAATTCCATTCCATAAATGTTGGAAGTACGTAAAGAAAACTGCATACATAATTTAATTATTATGTAGTACTGGAGTAGCACACTAAGTGTTACGTGGAGAAAAATAGTCACCACATTTCCTACACGTGCATTATTGGCAACGGTGGTGGCCAGGGGATGCCACACCGTACCCACATCCTCAAAAAGGTATATGTGATGGAATAAATTAATTAATTACTTTCAGCAAGTGGTCTCAGGACAAATTGGGTGGATCAACTGAAGCAATTCGGATTACGGATGGATCGGAGATTTGGGATCCAGAGAACTGATACCCTGATCGTAAACTAGCTCTTCCAGGGTTATCACTGAATTCTAGTGTTTGTGGCCAATCAGCCAATGGGAAACGTGGGGAGGCGGAGAGAGGGAGGGTGAGCCCTGGTTTCACTTGTCATCCAGCCGCTCTCAGTGGATAGTTTCAAGACTTTGTTTCCAAGACAATGAAACTTGATGAAACATCTACTCTCAATGCAAAGTTTTATTCTTTAGTTTCATAGGCATTTAATTCCATGACTCGTAAATAGTTGGAAATTAATTGTGCCAAGCTCATTTCATCTCTCTCTTCTTAAATACGCTACTATGTCATCAAAATACATATGTGGCAAACTATTTGATGCAAATAAAATTCACATGAAACTCTCACTGAGACTGGTCTTCGTAAAACCGTCATTGAAACCAGCTCAATGCCAAATATAAACAGTTTTGATAGTTCAATTGTGAAAGGTTTTTAGTTTTAGAGTTGGATGGTGTAACACCCATGGCTAACCGGCGATCGCCGGAGACATGAGTGACAAGCAAGAATCACCGGAGTTGGGAACTGAGCAGAGGACAACTCTGTCTCTTGCATTTTACTGTTTAGAATATTCGACAATTTCATTACAGGACACAGTACTGAATAAAAGGGCCATGGCCGCTCGTCCGCAGGACCCACTTCTCATACAGACGCAAATACATAATATATCTAAATTACGCCTTCCTCCTTTGAATACGCCCACGCTGAAGACGCCATCACCCCTGAGCTACTACATATGGTCAATACTCCAGCTATAGTTCTTCAATGTCAAAAATAAACTTCTCCCTAGCTAAAAAAAGCAAATTGAACTTTGCTCCACTGGGGACATGGAACATGCCCTAGGTTTAAACTCTTGACTTGATATAGGCGCTCATCATTTTGCTTAGTCCCGATTGGTCGAGGGTGTACAATACATTATTTTTTTAGTCTATTATGCAATAGGATAGTAATAATGTCACACTATGCCACAAATGGTTTGTAGGGGTAGCTCCAGACCATTTGTAGGGACGGTGGGCCAGCTGCTACTATCCAGCCGCCTTTACAAATCTACGATTTGTAGGGGCAGTTCACCAGTTGCACTTACAAATCGAGTAACTGCCCCTACAAATCCATTTTTTCAGAATTCTCAAATCCGGGTTAAAAAATAGCAAAAAAAAAAACCTCGGAGGACCCCATCGGGCAGCCACACGCCCGCGCCTTCCCAAGTCACAAGTCGCGTGAATTCGTGACCGCCGGGGATCGAACCCGCGACCTCCCTCTCACTTCTTTCTCCTCGTATTATACTCAACCGAATTATAAAATGATTGTCTAGGACTCTAAACGAATTTAAATGAAAATGTCATCAACTACAAAGTTTTATAACTTTTTAGGGATCTACAACTTTGGTTTTTGTCATTTCTCCATCCGAGGTCATTTGAAAATTTTGAATTTTAAATGTAACAAATTTAGACATAATTATTCTTAGCTAGGTGATTTTAAATGGAAAAGTTGTCAACCACAAAGTTGTATAAGTTTTTCAGATCTACAACTTTCGTTTTTGTTGTTTCTCCATCCGAGGTCGTTTGAAAAATTAAAATTTTAAATGTGAAAAATTCAACCATAATTTTCTATGCATAGATGATTTCAAATAAAAAAATGGTCAACTACAAAGTTGCAAAACTTTTCAAGATCGATAACTTTTGTTTTGATCATTTCTCCATTCAATATCGTTTTGAGAACTATTTGTTGGGGTGGCTCAATGCAAAAAGAATGAGGCGTTGCTACAAATTCTTTTTTATAGTAGTGTGATTTGCCTATGGTAATTAGTTTTTTAGGGTTAAACTCTGAAATTTTGAACGCCTTGTTCTTCTTCTGTGTGGCTAGTTTTTGCCTGTTATAGTCTTATATATGGAGACTGAGCCACGTAAGCTTATACGCACTCGGTATTTAACCCAGCAACTAGTCTTTGCACCTATTTAATTTCTTTGGTCACAACAAAACAACATTTCACACAATACATACATAATAAATATAAGCAGATCAATTATATTTACGGACAATGTCATACATACACACGACTAATAATACCGCGTGTGCATGCCCGTGAACAGCAGCTTATTCAAACATAAGACAACTTATTCATAACACAAGAAGCCGCACGTGCATATATGTTGTCGGTGCAGAAAGTGACCAACAAAGTAAATATTTATAGTTTTGCCGTACATTGTGATCGAAGGTGCCTAGCACTCAATGACACATGGTTTATACTGGTTCAGACAACGTCCCCTACGTCCAGTTTGAGTCGGTCGATGACTTTATTCCTGAGCCCAGGTGCTTAAGTTTGCGGTGGGGTTACAAACGAGAAGGAGAAAGATGGGGGTACAAAGAGGTCCGGTCGGCTCCGGTCGGAAGGGCCTGAGAGCAACAGGAGCTCCGCTATGCGCTAAGTGTTCAAGCGAGTGCTCACTACCCTAGATCGGAAAATCACTGCTGGTTCAAAAACCCACTTCACTGCCGGATTTTAAACCGATAGTGGCATACCGGCAGTGATGGGGGTTGACATCACTGTCGGTCCTTAAAAAACCGACACTAATCTACAAGAAACAGTGTCGGTTCCTTGCTCCGTCCAGCAGTGTCCAGTTGAACAACACTGCCGGTTTGTAATGCCAACCGACAGTGACGGTTGCTTTAAGAGTATCGGTTCTTGGCTCAAGCCAGCAGTGTCGAGCAAGCCTACACTGTCGGTTCATGGATCAAACCGGCAGGTGTTGCTAGTAAATATCAGTGTCAGTTCGTGGATCAAACCGGCAGTGTTCTTGTAACTATCAGTGTCAGTTCATGGTTCAAGCCGGCAGTGTTGAGCAAGACAACATTGCCGGTTTGTTGCTATCAATATTAAACATTACAAATGTTACGATTACAATTCAAATATTCTTATCCACATCTCGATCCCTCAAAATAAAAAAGAAATGTTCTTGGACTTCACACATGCTTCTCGGACTTCCTACAATAATCTAGCGAGCCGCTCTGGGCCATACTGGTCCTCATACTTCACGGATTGTGCAATGGAAAATACTCTATCTTTTTCCAATACCTCGACTAAGATGAATTTTGCCAGCTTCGATTGTAGTGCGATGATCTCTATGTCTAGGAGCCTTTCATGCTTAAATTTCTTGCGTTGTAGTTCAAAAAAGATGATAAACAAAGAGGAACAGTAAATTATTTTGTTGAATTATTAACAGACATAAATGAAATGGAGATTACACAAACCAACCTATCGGCTTCTTCCGATTTTCCGCCGATGTAGCGAAGCATTGCCCACATTACATGAAACCTGCATTCATTGTTTCCCGCCGGCTGTGATAGGTACTTCCCCTCTATTTCGACAACCTTGAATGGGACCGGCATCCCACCGATATGTCTTCTTCAGACACTGAGCAACATTAAAAGGAGAAACATTAGAAAGCGGTATGTGTGATTAGAAAATAATAGTTATTTGGATCGCTTACTAATTCAGCACTGCCACCAGTGCATCCAGATGATGAAATCATTTTTTCTTCGAGTCCCACACCTCGAGCAGATTTTTGGCAAGATTAACACAAATGAAGACGAAATGGTTGCTGCAATCACAGAATCCTAATTATCGAATAATCTTATCGAAAAAGAAGCAAAAAATTAAAAGTCGAGAACACATACTCGTAGTTGTAGGCTAGAAGTATGTGGGTTTTCTTCTTCATCGTGAATTCGTCGAAAACAGCAATCAATCTCTGTTTCAGGTCTTCCACATCACATCCATAGAGGCCTAGACATGTCCTCTCATTGACTCGCATGGGGTTCAAGAAGCCTATGTAATCTCATTTGCTTTTTAGAATGCAAAATTTTGCTATACACCTACATAAAATCATGGGAATTACTCAAAAGTTAAAATTTGTGTCTCGAGAGAGTAGTTAATTGTCATATCGTGCGTGTAGGGTACTTATATAGTCCACAGCGTTAACATTTGAACATCGAGAGAGTGTTTCTGGTATAGCTGAAACAAGCACTCCCACTCGACATCGAACTTCTCTTCTTCAGGATATTGGAAAACATGTGGCGAACGGATAATAACCTCAAAACCAAAGCCGTTCATCTCTGTTGCTTGAGCCATGTAATATTCATGCAACTGGCGCATATATGTTGTCAGATTTTTATACTCATGATCGGGAACCAAAAGATTGCCCCTTTCATACTTCATTGCCGGTGTTCCCGTCCCTTGTACATCATAATAGATGTTTGCGGCCTCTTCCATGGTTAAATCAGGGTTGTCTTTGACTAACTTATAAAGTTCCTTAAATCTTTATTGTGTATTTATTCGTCTCTTGTTGTAGTGTATTTATTCTGTGTTTGCCTTTCGAATTCGGACTTCAACAAAAACAGAGGCAGTGAGGCACATAGATTGAAGAAACTAACACAATCTTCCTTCTAGATGTGTGCTTGTAAATTTGTCTTTCATCAAGGTGGAAACGCTGCCACTGAACGGCCTTTTTCTTTTATGTTGGTCCACTTTGGGAGCATTAGCGACCGAATCCAAGGACCTTTTCTACGACTGCAAGGATGTCCTTGATCTTGTTTGGGCTGAGGTGGAGGAGGAGGATGACGATGAGAATTCTATTTTCTCGGCGCTGATGAAGATGGAGGAGGAGGAAGAGGAGTCTTTTTTCTTGGGACTGATGAAGATAGAGTCGAATGAGGAGGAATAGAAGGAGACCACTATCTTCTCAGGGGGTGATGGCTTCGGATGAGGAGGGGAGTGATCTCTGTTGGGAGATGGTGAGTGATCATCGCGGGTGGGCGAAGACTGCAGTTGTCCTCATCATTAGAGGACAATTGATGGTCAAGCTTAATGAAGCGCTTGCGCCTAGGCGACTTGAGAGCCCTTATTTTGACCAAGTTTTCGACCAGTCGTCCGCTACTGGGGTACTCAATGGGTATCTTGTTATACTTCTTATCAAGTATTCTAGTCAAATGATGACTACAGAGCATACCCAGTGGAATTGGGCAGCCATTAATTGTCCCATCTTCCAGCAGGCCAGGCCTGGATGAGCGCCACCTTGTCCGTTGTCCATTCCTGACGGATGTACAACCTGACATGGATGGGTTCAGTGATGTCGTCCATCAGATGAGGCACATTCGCCTCTTCTTCGTCGAGCAGGGGTCGATCCGCAGCTGCTGCGACCCCTAAACTGTGGGCTAAAGGCACTAGTAGGGTTTTGTGGTACTACTAACCCCTTGGACAACAAAATTTGCTCGACTCACGCTTCAACGGTCACCTCAATCCGTGCTTCCATTCTGTCTTCCATCTCTTTTAGTCTCCTCAAATACTCTACCTCATGTTCCGCTCTACCCCTCGAGCGGCTCCGGTAAGTGTTAGATTCTTGGGGGAATGCTAGTTTCCAAGGAACAACACTGGTTCCTCTAGTGCGACCAGGGTGCTCCTTGGCTCCAAGTGCTTGGGTGAGCACGTCCTTCTCCCTTTTAGAAGTGCGAGTCCCTTGCCTCACCTCCTTAGTTACCTAGGAGATCCTCTGGATGAGTTTGCTCATGGGTTGATTTGAGGAGCTAAAGCTCCCATCCTCGGCGTGTCGTACATTTCTCCCCATATAGTATGATACCAATCTGGGCTCCCAATCGGCGGTCTCAACCTAAACGCCTTCCTCAGCAAGGCGATCCATCTTTTGAAGTTCTGCTTCAAATTATGGCATCTTTTTGGCGTAGCCATGAGAGCCGGGATGATGAGGATTCATCGCTTTCTGCGAATTCTCCGTATTCTTCCTGCTTAGTTCTAAGTACTCCTCGGTTAACCTGTATTCCTTAAAATTCTACCAGAAGTCCTTCTGCTTGCTAAACTGTCCACCATCGAAACCTAGCTCTTTATTTTGGAGGACAAAATTCTTGTACAATGTCCCCTTGAAATTCTTGAAGCATGTCCCCATGATTTCTTTTGCTTTTTTCTTGACTAACTCCCTGTCATACTCGGCTGGGAAAGTGAAATACTCTCGGATCTTGACATCCCATATGTAATCCTTCTCGCTTTTGGGAACCCTCCACCGGTCATCATCTTTCCCAATCCACTTCCTGTACTTAATTGGGATGAAGTCCCAAACAAGTAACCCGAGGATAGTCTTGTATTTGGTCAAAGCTATAGGTGGTGAGAGTGGATCCCCGAATTCATCGAACTCAGTAATGTGCCAGTGTGCATTCCTACCAACAAGAATCTTTGACACGCCTCGCATGGATCTGACTTCCTACTACCTGAACCCTCTGGCTCCTTGGATGGCGGAGGCTCCTGCTAGAGACACCAAGTAAGCTATGACCCTCTCAATTGATTAGCGTGTGTGGCTACATAGTGACATGATACCAAAGTTACCTGGCCATCTTGGTCATTTTGACCCAGATCGAGCAGGCCGGACGGGGGTCCATGGCTGCTCGTTCTCACTGACCTGATTGACACCATCACTGTTTGTCGGATCATGCGGCTCTCCTGTCCTAGCGATATCAGCCGCTTCTTGTTGCCGATCAGTTCTTCTGCGATGGGGTAACAGGCGACGATGAGTCATGGCTGTAACACGATCGTGGTTAGTTTTGGCCGCGCACAACTACTAATAGCATATGTTCATATATATAATATGTTTAATGCAAAGCCTAATAATGAGTCCACATACAACAAAGTCAAATAATGGCATATGTTCACCTAGAACAAATTCATTATTTGATTGACCACATACAACAAAGTCCACCAACTGTTCTACGAAACTAAGCCTACATCAACTTCCAAATAAGAAAAGCGATGACCATAGCCATAAATAAAAGCATGACATCTTTCCAAGACCAAGGATCAATTCTCCTAATCTTCACATCTCTGGAGGGTGGCTTCTCTTCGATCTCCAGTGCCAGAGGATGGCCATGGTTTGCATTCATTGGACCATAGTAGGCCGGTTGCCCATGGTTACAAGGTAGGCCGGATGACTATAGTAAGCCCTCAAAGCTTTAGCTTCTGTGTTGTATTTTTTGTGCAAATTACTAGGGTAGTGATTGACTTGAGCATAGCAATCTTCCCAGGTTCGATAAATCCTAGGCATGTGACAAACATGCACTACATACCATGCCATGGTTGCCTATACATTTAAGTAAATTGGGCATATGGTACGTGGTAATGGTAACTCACTGAACAAGAGTTATTATTCAAGTTATATGGCCAAACTAAATCTATTTAACATTCTTTATCCTTGACATTCCAAACTAAATCTATTTAAGCAAGAGTAGAAATTCTTATCTAACTCTTACACAAACAGAACACTCCCTACCATCACAAATAAGACGCCCACAGTCATTAACATGTACCTTTGACTGCTAGTTTCCATTGCTTTCAATAATTACAAAGTACAAAGATATCATAACATTATGCAACTACTATTTAAGACAGATATGCTCATATCATTGTCACATATTCAATCTAACTATGTCAAGAGGTGTTGATGATCAATGTTTAAATACTTAGACTGCACACAACGCAAAAGGTCACTTAGCTGTGACTCGAGGGAATAACTTGTTGCGACAACATGCAAATAACACCAATGGTTCTTAAACAATTTAGGGCCATGATTACTAGGTCCTCAACAAATCAGTAGGTAGCATAATCTCTTCAGGGAAAAACTAACTGGTTTATGTAACAGTATGTACATATAAGGATAGCTAAACCAAGGTTTTACAGCATGTAACTCAATCGAATAGGAATCGGCTGCTATTGGGAAGACAACAACCATGGGGCATTTCATCTAACACTTAGCGGGCAGTGAGCCACGCACTCACCGTGGGGGTGGGAAAGAAGCTGTCCGTGTGCGCTCCTGAAGGCCTTGGCGGTGCTCCGGCATTGAGCGGTGGACAGCATGACGAGTGCTCCAGCGTGGGGCGGTGCATGGGCATTGATGTCGAAGAAGAGAAGCGTGGGGCTAGGAACGGCGGCGCGGGGGGTGGTGGACGGTTGCTCCGACGTGCGGCGGTGCACAGGCCTCGGCGTCGAAGAAGAGAAGCGCAGGGTTGGGAATGGCGGCGCGGGGGGCGATGGATGGGTGCTCCGACATGGGGCGGTGCACAGGCGTCGGCGTCGAAGAAGAGGAGCGTGGGAACGGTTGGCGTATGGTTGAAATTTGGATAATTTCAACCCGCGGTGACCTTTTATATCAGACATCATCACTGTCGGTTCTAATTAGAAACTGATAGTGATGGTGGTACATCACTGCCGGTTGTAAGTAGGAACCGATAGTGATGGTGGTACATCACTATCGGGCCATTCTTTAAACCGGCAGTGATTTCCGTATAGCGGTTACATCATAAGTAACTTATCTTTTCCACTTCTTTCGAATACCTCCTACTGGCTCAACGGTTAAGACCCCGCAACTTAGCCCCCGATACCCGTGTTCAAATCCTGGGCGGCCCAATTTTTTTTGTGTAATTTTATAATTTATCAAGTGGTCTATAGGTCAAAAAGATAAAATAAATAGTCCTTGGCATATATCCTATACTAGCGCAGCGGTTAAGTGTCTGAACTCTGTAGCCCGAGACTCGAGCTCAAACCTGAGGGCTGGCATAATTATTTTTTAATTTTTTATATATCACTGTCGGTTTTCAAAATAAACCAACAGTGATAACAAGCATCACTCTCGGTTTTTCTCATCACTGCCAGTTTTTTTGCAACCGGCAATGATGTTTATATATATTAAAAAATTCTTTTATATACTGAATAAATAGAAGCATATGTATTCCTATGTCGAAATGGCTTGAAATTTTTTTAGCAAGCTTGTACACCCAAATTAAGATCCCACATAGGATCTTAGGTTTTTCTAATCATTTTTTTATTAATTATATTTTTTTGTGTGCTGAAAGAGACAAAAGATGGTGAATTTCATCTTGGACCCAATAGATTTTGTCATCCACCTCCACAAAATTCTTATCCCTAGGGAACATTAGATCCTGTGTAAAAGTTTGGCACCATTCCAGATCTTTTCGTGGGTAGACTCAGTTCAACCTATAATTAAACGGTCTCGTCGCGTGGAAATTCAATTAAAACTCAGAAAGTAGCAAACCATCTCCGAAAAATCCAAAACTTGGTGTTTCCTTCACACATGGCACATGTAAGCCTAAGAAAAAGTTTAAGACCAATACAACACCGGAATTCGTATGAACCATAGAAACCTTAATAACCTATGTGTATAGTCATGGTTCGATGAAAGGGCACATGTACATCTGTGAAGCATGTATACTCCGCTTATGTCGAAATGGCTTGAAATTTTTTTGGCAAGCATGTACGCCCAAATTAAGATCCCACACAGGATCTTAGGTTTTTCTAATCATTTTTTTATTAATTATATTTTTCTATGAGCTAAATGAGACAAAAGAGGGTGAATTTCATCTTGGACCCAATAGATTTTTTCATCTACCTCCACAAAATTCTTATCCCTAGGGCACATTAGATCCTGTGTAAAAGTTTGGCACCATTCACGATCTTTTCGTGGGTAGACTCAGTTCAACCTATAATTAAACGGTCTCGTCGCGCGGAAATTCAATTAAAACTCAGAAAGTAGCAAACCATCTCCGAAAAATCTAAAACTTGGTGTTTTCTTCACACGTGACACGTGCAAGCCTAAGAAAAAGTTTGAGATCAATACAACACTGGAATGCAAATGAACCACAGAAACCTTGATAACCTATGTGTAAGGTCATGGTTCGATGAAAGGGCACATGTACCTCTGTGAAGCATGTATACTCCACCTATGTCAAAATGGCTTGAAAATTTTTTGGCAAGCTTGTACACCCAAATGAAGATCCCACACAGGATCTTAGGTTTTCCTAATCATTTTTTATTAATTATATTTTTCTGTGTGTTGAATGAGACAAAAGAGGGTGAATTTCATCTTGGACCCAATAGATTTTTTCATCCACCTCCACAAAATTCTTATCCCTAGAGCACATTAGATCCTGTGTAAAAGTTTGGCACCACTTCGGATCTTTTCGTGGGTAGACTCAGTTCAACCTATAATTAAACGGTCTCGTCGCGCGGAAATTCAATTAAACCTCAGAAAGTAGCAAACCATCTCCGAAAAATCCAAAACTTGGTGTTTCCTTCACATGTGGCACGTGCAAGCCTGAGAATAATTTTGAGACCAATACGACACCGGAATGTATATTTCTAATTGCCCAATAAATGTTACATGGATTACATGCATGACAATAATTAAACACATAAAGCCATACATATTAAAATTAGAACCCAATTAAACTACGACCTTGAAAACCTAGCTAAATAAACATTAATTACTATCGAAATTACTGCCGGGATCGATCGGGCCACGCACACTAACATACCTCTATAGCCATATATGGTAATTGATGTCACGAATTATGTATCCGCTTGTATTGATGAAGTCCAATGCTCGTATGACTGCACTCTCTCGTGCCTCACAATACCGAAAGAATGGTCGGCCATAGATGTAACCTACTAAATGACCACTGCCCCTGTTAGTAATCCTTATGCAGTACTAACGTCCTTCTATAGTGAGCTGGCCGAGGTTTCCATTATAGAAGTCCAAATCGTACCCGAGTTGCTTCATAGCTTTGTCTAGAACGGCCCACAAGCCACATACAGCATAGGTAAGGTCCTGTAGCGCAATCTGCATGTAGAGAAAAAAATTAGAGAATGTTATTACAATAATAAACAACAAATAACCACGACTCAGGTATAAGTGACCATTTTACCACATCTGCATGGTTGTAGCTTGCAAACCATTCACTTGCTTGCAGGACGGGGATATCACCAGCTTTTAAAGCAAGTGCCTTGAAGTGCGAGAAATCAGGCACATCATAGCAAATATGTCGAAGTGCCTCTAAACAGATGTGCACGACACTTAATTGGGCGCTTATCACGTCCGGGCTCTGTATTCCCGTCCTGTGGATATAGTTCCGATGATTTGAACCCCTCACAGGGATGAAAAAACTGAGTTCACACGTCCATAGCCGACCACTTGCATTAGATGCCATGTTCTCGACGATGTTCGAGATTAAGAACCAGCTAAGTGTTGTTCGCAGCCAATCTATTGGGGATATAGTCTGCGACATATATGCATGCAACAATGATATTAAACTAATTACACTTATTTGTTAGCATAAAAAAACAAAAGATGTTGAAAAATATTTCATACAATACCTGAAAAAACAAAAGACTATGATAGAAGCTATCACTGCCGGTTTTAAAACCAAAACCGGCAGTGAAGGGCCCTGCCACCATCTTTTTGTAAAAAAATATAAAAAAAACACTATCGGTTTGGAGCCTGCCATCACAACCTTTTTGTAAAAAATAGAAAAAGTTTGGCCCGCCTGAGATTCGAGCGCGGGTCATGGGGTCCAGAGTGCGCGGCCTTAACCGCTAAGTTAGGATAGAGAGTTCGGTTAGAATGGTTTTATTTTTTTTCTTTTATCCCATCGTAATGCACTACTAAATAATAAATGCAAAATCAAAAAAGTTTGGTCCACCTGGGATTCGAGCAAGGGTCTTAGAGTATAGAGTGCGCGGCCTTAACCGCTGAGCTAGGATAGGGAGTTCGGTTAGTTTGCTTTTCTTTATTTTTTTATTAATAGAAATAATGCAGTTAGTTTATATTCTAAAATAACACAAAAATTTGTGTCTTGATTATTTAATTCTATGATAATTAATTAATGGTCTATAATTAACAAATAATAGTGTTTGTGAACATCATCTTAATATTTAATTACATAGTCAATAATTAAATTGTAGAGATGCGCACAAAATATAAATTAAATATTCAGTGCGAATTACTGATACAACGTCTGCATAATGATTACATAGTTAACAATAATCTAACTATCTTTAGGTGCATCAACAACGAGGGCCTCATTGTGATCAATTTATACGTATGCAGGTTCATCACCATCTTGAAGGATAGGTAGGAGTACGTTCGCCCTGATTAGATGCATTTCCTGATAGCTCCTGTAGTCTTCTTCGTTCGTCACTCCATCGACATCGACAATCTTCCTTTTCCCTTCTAGGACTACTTTTAGCCTTCCTTTTGTCTTGTTGTCCCTTACATAGAAGACTTGCATAACATCTCTTGCAAGGACAAAGGGGTCATCTCTGTACGCGGTCTTAGTGAGATCAACGGTAGTGAACCCTTCGTTGTTAGTGTTGATTTCCTCGAGCCGGACCCACTAGTAGCAAAAAAGCGCTGCCTTCAATGGACCATAGGCTAGCTCCCATATCTCCTCTATGAAACCACAGTATGTCGCCTGCTCATTGTTGTTCTCGTCGTGAGCATCAAAACAAACACCACAATTTTGGTATGTGCTCTTTCCATCTTGCTTTTTTGTGTAAAATGTGAATCCATTGATCTCATACGCTTGGTACTTAAGATATGTACTCAAAGGCCCCTTAGCTAAGGCATCTAGTTGATTACCCAACTTTATTCCAAGCAAGCGACATCGCAACCTACTGACAAATTTCTCCTTATGTTTTTTATCCAGCCAAGCCTGTGACCCGCTCAGATACAAAGTTTACAGTGATTGCCTGTGCTCATCAATGTATGGCATCACACCCTTGGCTTGCTGGAGAACAGCGAACTATGCTTGTCTGAAAGAAACAGTGTCGTCTACTATAACAGATTTCTCCCTAATTGTTCCTTTGCCACGTAGTCTTCCCTCATGATGAGATGCTGGAACTTTGACCCTTTTAATGTCCAGATAATATGTGCAGAACTCAACGGCCTCCTCCATTGACCATCCTTCAACCATGCCCCCTTCTAGCCTAAATCTGTTCCTAACATACCTCCTGAAAACATTCATCAATCTTTCGAAAGAAAACATCTGATGCAGGTACATTGGGCCAAGGGCTTTAATTTGGTCAACAAGATGAATGAGCAGATGCAATGAGATATCAAAGTAAGTCGGTGGGAAATGCATCTCAAGTCTAACAAGAGTTTTGGCTATGTCCCGCTGCAGCTGCTCTAGCATGGACACATCAATGACCTTTTTTGAGATCGCGTTGAAGAATGAGCAAAGCTTTATGATTGGGGTGCGGACCTTTGGGGGGAGGATACCATGTAGGGCAACAGGGACCAGCTGAGTCATAATGACATGATAGTCATGGGCCTTCATGGGGCCATAGTTGAACTTGAGTTCTCTCATGTTCACTAGCCTCTTTGGGTTCGCACAGTAGCCCATCGGGACTTTAAGTTCATTGAAGAAAGAAATAAGTGCATGCTTTTCTTCCTTCTTCAATGTCCATGACGCAACTAAAGTTTGAACTGGCCATTCTCTAGCTCTACGAGATGCAGCTCCTTCCTGATTCCCAATTGTTGCATGTCCAGGCGTGTGTCTAGTGAATCCTTTGATGTCCCCCGGGTGTCCATCAAGGTGTTAAGAGTGTTAGTGCACACATTTTTAGTGATGTGCATGGGATAAAGACAGTGGCGTACACTCAGAAATGGCCAGTAAGGTAGTTTCCAGAAAACCAATTTTTTCTTCCATACGCTCCCATCAGGCGCTGCTACTGCATTGTCCCCCTGCGGTAAGGGTGACTTGCGTTTCTCAATAGCACTGTTGAAATCTTTTCTGTTCCTGCGGTAAGGGTGATCCTTAGGTAGGAACATACGGTGTCCCATATAAACTATCTTTGAGTTATTTGGCAGATTTGCCGCATCAGTGTCGTCCAAGCACTCGACACATCTAGTATAGCCTTTTGTCTTCTCTCCGGACAACGAACCTCGACCTGGCAGGTCAGTGATTGTAGCGATAAGTACTCCCTTGATCGTGACATGTTCCTTCTTGTATTCGTCCCAAACATGCGGCACACCCTTTTCAAACATCTCCACTAGTTCATCGATCACTGGTTCTAGAAACACATCGATGTCATTCCCAGGCTGTCTTGGCCCTTGGATCAGTAGCGGCATTTGGATGTACGACCGCTTCATACAGACCCAAGGTGGAAGGTTGTATATACAGAGCGTTACTAGTCAGGTGCTATGATTGCTTCTAACCTGGTCGAAAGGATTCATCCCATCTATGCTCAAAGCAAATCAAAGGTGCCTTACCTCTCCACCGATGTCCTTATAGAACATAGTATTGATAGTCCTCTAGTCATGCCCATTGGTGGGGTGGCTCATCATTGTATCTTTCTTCCGCTCTTTGCCATGCTAGCGTAATAGCTTGGCTGACTTTGCACATGCAAACAACCTATGCACCCGGAGAGCTACAGGGAAAATACCAAACGACCTTTATGGGACCTCCTCTGGTCTTGGTACCCTCATCTAACGGCCCTTCCTTGTACCGTGGAGCTTCACACTTGGGGCACTTATCCATGTCTTTGTATTTTTCTCCATGGTACAATATGCAATCATTGGAACACGCGTGGATTTTTTCAACCTCGAGGCAGATGGGGTAGATCATTTGCTTTGCCAAGTATGTCTTTTCTAGCAACTTGTTTTTTTCTAGGAGCATTTTCCTTATTATACCTAACAACTGATCGAAGCCTTTATCGCTCAATCCATTTGTCGATTTGAACTCTAACAGCATGATGTTGGCTTCTAGTTTGCTCATTGGACAATTCCTATACAATGGTGTTTTGCCATCTTGTCTCATTTTCTCTAGCTTTCTTAGCTATCTTTCACTAAGACATCCGGTCTCTACATTACGTAGCAGCTGAGAAATGCCATCGTTATCCTCGGTGTCGTTAGCTAGCGTGTTCCTAAACACATTATTAACTATGGCCATAGGTTCCGTGTTGACACTGGGTTCCTCGTCAGCATCGTGGATGGCTATGTCAGGCATGTCCACATCATCATCATTTTCCTACAGAACATTCACACCAACCTCGCCATGCATAGTCCATATCGTATAGTTTGGCATGAACCCCCTGGTAATCAAGTGCGATCGTATAGACTTAATTTGATGAAAGTTCCTATGATTCTTGTAATCTTTGCATGGGCAGAAGATAGGGTTCCCATTCCCAGCATGGGCTTTGGCATCAGCGATAAACTGGCTGATGCCATGCATGTACCGCTTGTCTGTTCGGGACAGATGCATCCACTCTCGATCCATCTCTACACAAAAAAATACTGAGACAGTAATTACAAAGAATTAATAAGAAATCGAGCTTCATGAACAACAATTGTAGCTCGAAAGTACCATTTTTGGAAAACATTATTGTACTCTAATTATTGAAAAATTGAAATTGGTAGCCCCGGCCCTGTAAATTGAAAATCATAGTAAAAAATAATTATTGCACAATACTGAAGAACAACTATTCTACTCTACTTCTAAGAACTAATTATAGCATCACATACTAACAATGATGATCTTGACCACCATGGAATAATTAGCTAGGAATTTAAATGTGTTCATAGACACCAACCTTTTGGATGATGGATTCACCATAATTTGAGCCTTGCACAAATGTCCAATTGGAAAAGTGCTCTCTAGAATGGAGAAAGAACTAGAATGAGAATCAAGCAATGTAGCCATCAAAACGAAGCTAATTAAGCAACAAAATCAAAGGAGTGTATGTTTGTTACTAACCTTAAAGCAAAAAGATCAAGCCATTCTTCAAAATCCAAGCACTAGCTTCATGGTGAAGAGCAACCACAGCAATGGAGGGAAGGGTCCAAACGCGAGCCTCTGTTCTCGGGATGGAAGAGAGGAGGAAGGAGAGGACGGTTGCAGCCTTTTTGTGTTGTAGGCTTATCACCATCGGTTCTTGGCTAGAACCAACAGTGATAGAGCACAATCACTGTCGGCTCTTGGCTTAAACCGGCAGTGATGAGTGGCCGCCAAAACACTGCCGGTTCAAGCCACAAACCGACAGTGATGTGGTCCTTCACTGTCGGTTTTAGCCTAGCCCCAATCAATTTTTCATTTTCAAGCTCATAACCGGCAGTGAAGGTACATCACTGCTGGTTCTCACAAATCTGACAGTGATGATGCTGGCAGTGATGTGCAAATCTGGCGTAGTGGCTTGAGGTCTGAACCTGGTGGTCCTGTGGTTGTGAACTAGTGAACTTGATCGATCTAGTAAAAATGGAATGACTTTGATCAACTTGGATCAACTAACTCTTTTGGGAGAGAGCGCATCCCCTTTTATAGATGAAGGGGATGTCCTTACAAGTATGAGGGAGAGAGTACGCATGCTTCTAAACCTTGTTGCCCACGCTAGTAGGTACAGGATGATGGTAGGCGCCCACGACACTGTTGGATGTCGATGCATATGGGAGGTTCCGTTGTCCTTGTTTGGGTTTGGTAGATGTCGGTACCTGCATATATTGTTGATGCCCAAAGGCATGTGAGGAGTTTCACCATGTGCACTCGGTATGGTAAATCCCGGCGCCCACAACACCATCGATGCCTAGAGGCATGTGGGGGGAGCCTTACCATATGGGAGTTTAATGGCGCCCACAATACTATAGGGGAAATGTAGGCGCCTACAACACTATTTGTGTCAGGGCAGTAGCAGAGTACTGTTCCTATAGGTGTATAGGGTATGGTCCCTGGTATCATGGTTTGACTTGTGCACCTTGCCCTACTTTCTCCGTTTGTTGCCTGATCCTTCCCGAGCAGGCGTCCCCGGTCGGTTAGTCCTAGTTGGTTCTGGTCGTGCCAGTCGCAGAAGAGCAGCGAGCAGGGTTTTTGCGTACCTCGGTTGGAGACGCGGGGTCAGAGTCAGAAGTGGCGCTTCGGTTAGGCCTTCCGGTCGGAGAGGCCATCCTACGGTGACTAGAGACCAAAGTGAGCACTCCGGTCGGAGAGGTATGTAACAGAACCACCCAATTTATACAAGATCAAGTACGACTGTCCCCGCTAACACGTTGACACACACATACTTTCACTCATATAAACCCGGTAGTCCGCCGAGTGTCCCGAAAGACCTCGGTAAATCAACATCACAACCAAGATCGTGTGATTAAGCAAATACACATCACATACACAGGGTTGCAGTGGAAATAATATTACAAATGGGTTCACAAATAAAAGTACGAGTTTGGGTTTCAAAACCGCTTGGTGATAACAACATAGCTTTCAAATGATTACATTAATATAAGTTCCAAATATATTGCTAGCATAAGTGACATCATCTGACAAAAGCATATAGACGAGAAGTAACTATAGAATCACCGAGCCACCGGTGGTTAGCCACCATCTTCATAGGCCGAGAACTTCACCTGCAACATGGTGGGATAAACCCTGAGTATGAGAAGGTACTCAGCTAGACTTACCCATCAAAACCAGAAATAAAGGACACCAAGGGTCATGCAAGGCTTATGAGGTGGGCTAGCTTGACACAGTTGCATAAAAGAGCTTATGAATATAGTAACCAATTTAAACTTCGCATCAAGTTTATCATCATTTACCTGTCCACTAGATTTGCACCTGTACTAGAGCACTCACTTATTAGGAACAAACAATATTAACCATAGCAGGTATAATAAAGCTGTCATCATCATATCATCATTTCTGAACTATTATGTTATTTAGTGTATCTACTTTGGAGATAAGCCCGTCAAGTTCTCACTAACCGGGAGAGACGGCAACTCGAATCGAATTACAACTCAGCTGAGGGGGTATTCCTAACTCTCACCCTGGCATACTTTGCAAGGGTAGCCGTGGGTCACCTTTGGGACAACTCAGGAACCAAATTTGCGGGTTCGATCAGCACCAGCACTCTCAAGGATTACCCTTCTGCCAGGACGATCAGGACTTTTAAATCACCTGCCCTTGGACTCACGCCTACGGCTCCCTTCTAAGGCGCACTTTATACTTATCGACTCCCGGCCTGAGGTGAGCTACTCGGCTTCGCGGTCGATCTTCAGACACGACCAACTAAGAGAGAGGCATGCGTTCAACATGAACAGGAAAGGCTCCAAGATTCAGTCCTTAAGCGACACAGACGGAGTCACTGCAAACCGGCAAGCCTCCGTCCGGTCTTCATTTCAAATTAAGACAGGTTCTTTTCCACGATAGCAAATATAGCCAACCGTGCCACATGTATATCCCTATATCTCGCAGGTGACAGGAAATCACCTGACTTCTACCGTGTTTAAGTAGGGCTAAGCACTACACGAACCTGAGCTACATAGGATTCAGGGTATCAATATCTGGACAAGGATTGGATAACCAATGCAGCAAGTGTTTGCATCCAACATCTAAACTTAATGCAACAATATATATATGTAACAATAATACTTTAACTACATTTTGGAAATTAGGAGGCTTAATATGCTCCGGGGCTTGCCTGGGATCCCACACTGAGTCAGTGTTAGTTAGATGACACTCGCTAAGTGAGCATTTCCCATCCTAGCACTTGTCCAGTCCTTCCACCTTCGGGATAGGTCCACCATACACCGTCTTCGGATTCGGCTCCAACATCACGTCCTTCCCGTGGTTCATCTAGCACACCTAGATGAGATGCAATATGCAAGTGTATGAATACATGGAAGTGCAATAGACAATGCATCACATGTAGTAAGTAAGACAAGCACAAGGTTAAATTAATATGCACAAGCACTTCGCATTGCCTACTGTAAATATCGCACAATTTATCATCCCACGATAGCAAAGAAGATGACAACACCAAGCATGACACAAATTTCCCAAGATCTCAGGTACTCTAACTCAACCATCATCAAAGGTATGAGCCACACTTAGCAATATACAAGCAAACAACTATAATTGGAATCTATCAATTTCTGGACATGCAAACAGCAGCTACAAGATTTAGCTATAACTGGAGTTACACAAATCCAAATGACTTACAAGAAGACATTCTGGAAATCTTATGAAATTATATACATTTCATCTATAACCATCATAGCATGATTCACAAGTTAAGTAGGTCGAAATTATACATTTACAGAAACTGGTCCACAATTGACAGAGAGCAGCCATTTCTGAAACCCAACTTTCAACAGGCATAACTCACAAACCACAAGATCAAATACCACCAAATTTTAACATCAGATAGATACATAAATTATCTACAACTTTGTTATTATCACAAAAAGCTCATTCAAATCCTAACTAGACCAAACACTAGCATCTTTTAGATCTGCTCAGAATACAATCAAAACCTGATAGGAGACTTAAAAGTCATGTAACTCCTACACTATCAGGCCTATGGCCTTACAATTTGAACACAAGCAAGACCATGGAATTTTCTACAACTTTTGTGTTCACTACAACCATAGCAAACATCATTTACACCACGAAAATAATTGCACAAGCAAAACTGCAAATGCAATCCAACAGCAGTGGTACAGAAAACTGATAGGAACTTCAGAGAAGCATAACTGGAGTTCTAGATCTCCAACAAACATGAACCATAACTTTTTAAAAATCTTAGGAAGTTACCTACAACTTTATTATTCTCATATTAAAATGATTCTACAGTTAGAAGGGTCAATTAATCCAATAATTGCATCTCTGTCCAAAACATAGAACGAAACTGACATGCCACTTTAAACAGCTATAAATGGAGTTATACATGTCCAATAAATGTGGTTCCAGACTTTTTAGAAATCTTATCAAATTATAAACAACTTTTTTGTAAACACCTAGAGCTAATTCTACTATTAAGAAGGCCCCACAATACCAACAATGTACCCCTGTCAGAGTTTGGGCAGAAACAGCCACTGATATTTAAGCAAGTATAACTCAAGATTTCCTTAACCAAAAATCATGATATTTAACTTTTTGAAAATCTTATGAAAAGTACTACAACTCATGTATTATCACAAAGTCAGAATTCATAACCTAACTAAGCCAATTAATTTAATCTTGCAGACCTATTCAGAATAGGGGTAAAGCAATACAGGTAATTTGTTATTTTTATAGATCTTAAACTATCAAGCCTAAAATACTGAAATTTTTACCAGACATCACTAATCACATCATTAACACTCCATAAACATTTCACATTTATTTGAGTAAAATAACTGCAGTTATAAAAAGGACAAGACATGACTAGCATTAAGAACCTAACTGCCTAAATCTATTTTTGCAGCTAAACCTTTAAACTAAAACATGTAATATTATTGATCTAGTGCACAGAGAATTTCACAAGGATTCCAAAAAGTCCACATTTGTTATTTTAGGATTTTTCTACTAATTAATACGGATTTTCAAAGTGGAGCATTCAAATCTGTAAAAACCAGAGAAAAAGGGATCGAAATCTTGCATCGGGGTCCCTACAGAAAAAAATAATTAAACTACAGCGAAGAAGTTCTCAGGAGTACTATTTGAATGAGTCATGGCTTCGCAGAAAGGCCCTTTCGTTTCTTCTAATTGTTGTACGCAGTCCCTCACGCGAATTAGAGCAGGGGAGGCCGTCGGAGCTCGTGGCTCCGGCCGTTGGGGGCCATGCCGGCATCGGGGAAGTGGCGGTGGAGCACCAGGGAGCCGACGCGCACGCGTGGGGCTGCTCAACCCGGCCCGAGGCGGCCCGTAGTGGCCTGGCCACGGAGACAAGTGGCTGCTGCGGCTGTTGCTCCGGCGGCGGTGCTTCCCGGTGCCTTGCTGACCGGAGGAAGGCGTGGGAAGGTGCTCGCGGCTTGCCCGCTGCTGGGCGCGGCTATAGGAGGCTTCAGGAGAAGGAGCGGCGGCGGCAAGGGAGTTCGGCCGTGACGGCCATGGCTGCCGTGCGCTGGCACGTGCGCAGTCGCGCGGTCGGAGCGAGAGAGGCGATGGGAAGGCGAGCGAGTGAGCCAGAGGGAGCTCGGGCGCTCGGCTTTCACTACAGGAGGGCACCGGGGACGTGACAGGGCAGCCACGTGGCAAGCGGCGCGCTGCAATGGTGGGTGCGCTCTGTGCATGGCGGCCACGCCCTGGACACGCGCCGCCCATTGGGGCATTTTACCGAGCACGTGGCGGGCAGCAGTGTAGGCAAGGTGGGGAGCCGATTTGGGCTGTTTGTAGGCCAAATTTGGACATGGGCCCAAAAGCAAAGTTGCAGCCCACATAATGCTCTATAATTTCTATTTAAGGTGCACTGCCATAAGGACTATGGATTAATGATTAACTGTGCTCCAAAGTGATAGTGTCAGCGCATTGACACCGATGAACAAAAGTCCAAAATTGATGGTCAAAACGAAGTCCAACGAGTACCATCTTTTTATATGCTCTTCTCCATAATATAACCTTCAACTTTTATTTTTGGACCAACTCAAGTTGCTTAGCAAAATTTGGAGAACGCGGGATGTCAATGTCGATGTCAGTGAATTCCGGACTGCAAACACTGTCGGGCTAATTTTAGCTTTTCTATTCGACTTTGAGCCTTGTTTTGATCCATTTTGAAACCGAATCATGACTTGGTCTTTTAACAAAGTTTGTTATAATCAAACTTTTATTCAACTTTCATTTTTGGTCAAACCTCATATCTGGTCCAGAAGTCAACTTTATTTCTCGGTCAACGCAAAGCCCTTTTTGCTATAGAATCTAGGGTTTCCATGATTTTTGGATATTTTCTCCATCTTTGCTCAACACGAACCCTTCATAACTTTTGTTGTAGAGTTCAATTAGAGTTGTTGGAGCAATATTGCAAGGTTTGGTTGACGTCATAGGTTTCCATCTACTTGATAAAGTAATTCATGCAAAGATATGAGTTATCATTTCATGTGACTTTTTGATTCCAAACTTCATGAAACTTTTCCACGGGTCTAGATTGGATGCATGTGGATGTAATGTACATGGAATAAGCATGTTTAGCATTACTCTTGCATAATCTTAACAAGGGCCCATATGTAAGCAAATGTGCGTGGCCCAAGTTTAAGTTGGAGCTCCGTCATGTAGATTTGATCTTGACACCTTCATTACCACTTGACATGTCATGCTTGAGCTCAAACCCATTGTTTAACTGGTGACAACACTTGGGGTATTACAAGGTAGGCCGGACTCAGAAAGTAGGTGTCATTTCTCCTCGGCCGGGCCTTTCGGTCGGTGATTGGATCGTCATTCTGGCCTGTTGTTCTGATATTTGGGCTGGCCCAAGAGTTGTGTGTTGTCTTCTTAGGCCGAGCCCTTACAGGGAAGCCGGTCTGCAAGGGTCCCTGGGTTTATGAACCCGACAGGAGCCCCCAAGCCCTCGAGCTATTCGGGCAGAATCGTCTAGGGGATTTTTGCCTCGACGGTGGGTGTAGCCCCCGAGCCCCTAGGTGGTTTGGGCAGAACTGTCTAGGGGGTTTTTGTTTTGTCGATGGGTGCGCACGAGCGCACCAGCGTGTGTAGCCCCTAAGCCGCCGAGCGGTTCGGGCAGGACCGTCTGGGGGGTTTTTGTTTCGTCGGTGGGTGCGCGCGAGCGCACCCGTGGGTGTAGCCCCCGAGCCCTCGGGATGTTTGGGCAAAACCGTCTGGGGGTGTTTTGTTTAGCGAGCATATGTGCATGTTCTTCAGTTGAGACAGAGTTTTGTTTAACCATGGCGTCGTTGTGCAGCCGAGGCGGTTTGGTTGTTTTAGGGATCGGGTAAGACAGAGCTCGTGGATCCTAGCGTCGATGCGTGCCATGGGATCAGGAAAGGTTGTTAGTCTTTTTAGGGATCGGACGAGACAGAGCTCATGGATCCTGGTGCTAGTGCACGCCATGGGATCAGGTGAGTCAGAGTCATAGATTCTAGCTTCGGTGTGGCCCGCAAAACCGAGGTAGTTAGTTTAGTTAGTTTGGGATCGGGCGAGCCGGAGCTCATAGATCCTGATGGGGCGAGACTGGGGTTGCAGACCCAGGTATTTTCGGAGTGCAGTCGAAGCGTGGCCAGATGGGGTGAGATTGGGGTCGTAGACCTGGGTGTTTTGAGCGCAGTCAGAGCGTAGTCGGATGGGGCGGGTTTAGGGTCGCAGACCTAGGTGTTTTGTGTCTTGAGCCCCTAAGCCCTATTGGGCCTTAGTAGGGGTCGGTGTGAGTTGTGTGTATTACCCCGTCCTTGGTTCCTCACAACCGGAGGGGCTGAGTTTTGTCGCTTGTCCCGATCGCTAGGGCTCGAGTAACGCGCTCAGTGAGTTCGCTAATAGGTATGTTCGAGTGGAATCCAGGTCCATCGTTCGTGATGGGGTCAGCATAGCCCTCTTGTGACATTCCACTACTCCTTTACCTACAACAAGACAGATGCCTAGGTCATTTCGGAAACCGACCCGGGTGGCCTAACGGCCTCCCCTCGATGGAGCTTCTGTGGGCTTGGCAAGAGGTTCAGGATCAAACAAGAAGGTTGAGATGTTCCTATCTGCTAGACTGGGCGAGGGCCGCATGGGGCTCATCTACGTTTTTCTCCCCTGGCTCTGTTGGTTGCTCATGTCGAATGAGGCAACCGCCACTTCGTGACGCAACACAGAGCGTTATGATGCATTACGCTGCATGTGCGATGCTTAGTTCCTAAACCCCCAGGCGGTTCAGGGCCTGAATCATCTGAGAGGCATGGGTGTATGGAATAAATGCGTGTATAGATGTATGAAATGATTTATAAAGAAATAGAGGGGGTCGGTAGTGTTACCTCGATGACCCGAGTGACGGGGTTTGAAGAGCTCCAGTCGGAAATGTCCGATCGGGACCCATGCTCGTCATTCGTGATGGAGTCAGCATGGCCTACATGGAGCATCCCTTTGCTCCCAACCTATCTCTCGGTGTGTTTCCTGAGCCGTTTGATTGACTTAAGAAGCCCAACGGTTTCTCTCGATGGAGATCTCATTTTGGGATTTTTCTAAGTCCTGCCTAGGGATGCGGAGAGCTGCCTCTGTGTAGTGGCGCTTTGGTTCTTGTGCCTAGTTTGCAGTAGTGGCTAGCATGTGGTAGTGGCGGGCCATACCTAGGCCATGTCTCATCTGATCAGGAGCCGTTCCGTCGAGCAGGGCACGTCTCATCGGTCAGGGCATGTCTTATCTGCATTAAATGGGAAAGAGAGGGTTTTTTGCTCCGATGTTTCATCTTCCCCGATCGGCGTGCCCTCCCCTAACTATTGTACACTTTTCCTTAAGTAGGAGAAGAGAGAAGGTACCCCGTGCACTGGTTCCTACGTGGGCTCCTCAATGAGTGGGGTTTGGAGTTGCAGCACCTTAATCTGATGGGGGTGTTGCACAACGCCGGCTTCATCACTGTCTATGAGGCTTTCCTTGGTATGGAGTCACACACTGACTTCTTCTAGCAGCTGTTGTCTAGGAGAGCCTTGACGATGGAGAATTCGGCCGAGATCGCGCTAGTGGGGGGCTTCGCCCTACAGAGGAAACCGAGTGCATGAGGCTCGTATCCCATGTACATCCCCCATGACTCCAACTGGGGGTGGCATGGGGAGTGGTTTTACATCAAGAATCCGATGGAGGTGCTATTCCCAGCGGTCACCAGTGGGAGGCCAAAGAAGCAGGATAGTTGGTCGTGGGGTTATGCCCACAAGGAGAAAAAGAAGGTGGAGGTCATCGAGGAGGAGCTCTAGAAGATCATGTGGCATGGTCTTGATGGGGTGCGGGTGTTCCACACCATCTACCGCCGCCGGGTTGCACCGTTGGTGAAGAGGATGTGGCTGATGTGGATGTACGGTGGCTCATCAGACCTAGACCACGCATCGCTGGAGGATCTATTGGACGATGAGGTCTGGATTCACCTTGGCCAGGTGCTGCAGCTGAAGCCCAAAGAGAGGGTCGAAGGGAAGCCCGCACCTTTCAACTCCACGATCGTGTCCAGACTGGTATGCTCCCTTCTATTTCATGCGTGCTCCTTCCTCTGCTTTTCCTATTTCTTGATTTTGGGCCATCCATTCTGTAGGGGCTTGGAGTTTACAAGTCCTGGCCGCACCTTCCCAAAGGACTAGAGGGCGTGGCCTGGCAGGCCGCCTAGAAGGAGGCGATAGACGCCAGGAAGAAGAAGAGAACCAGGGAGGTTCGGCGGGAGCAGGAGAAGGAGCAGGAGATCGCCTGTCGTGTGAAGGTCAGGGAACGTACGAGCGACGTCGAGTCGGAGCTCACATTAGAGGATCCCACGGATGTGGATGACATGGTTTTCTCCGAGGAGGAGGAAAGTTGGGAGGTCATTGTGACCTCGGCGGAGCATCGCGACCCTACGGTGACATCCGCTGGTGATGAGCAGGAGGCGGAGCGGTGCACGGTGGTTCCCATGCTGAGGAAGCGTGCGGCAAGCGTGGACGCCATTAGTGAACGGGAGGCAAAGTGGACGCGGTCGTGCCCCTTGGTGGTGTCGTCGGTCCCATCACCGCCTGCCACGGACATGGCCGAGCAAGCCGAGCAGTCCAAGGAGCGGACTAGGACCCGTGTGTCTCCAGGACTGGTGCCAGTGCATGACTCATAGCTGGAGGATGCCCCGCCTGCTGTGGACATGGTTGAGCAAGCCGGGCGGTCCGAGGAGCGAACTAGCAATCGTGTGTCGCGCGACTCACAGCTAGAGGAAGCCCCGCTCGCTGCTCAGGTTGGGAAGTCCTGAGCTGAGGGTTGTGGTGAGGGGGCATGGGTCGCATCCCACGGGCGTCCCTTGCCCCGCAGGCCTGTCAATGTCGGGTCTTGCCTTCAGAGTTGTGCCGCTCACCTCCCGATATGTTTTTCTTTGTTTCTTTTCGATCTTTCGTCGTTGAGTCATTTTGGAGTGTGATTTACTTGCACTTTCTGTCAGTGGCCGGGCACTAACGGGGTTGAGCATCACCCCAACTCCCGTGCAAGAGGCTTCGAGGCCCACCCTACAGCGTGTTGTGGTGAGCAACGGGGGGAATAGGGTGGCGGCGGCGAACCCTTCCCTTCCATGGGTGGTGCCCTCAGGTCAGTTGCTGGTATGGTGGCGGCATCGGTGTTGGTTGCGATCTCGGTGCTGACGGCGGAGGTCACGTCAGAGGTGACTCTCGCGGCCCCGCCTCCACCAGTCGCGGTGGAAGAAGAGAGGGAAACCGAGCACCCTACCTCGCTAGGTGGAGAGCTACAAGGCTCACCCTTGTGGTCAGAGCCAAAGGCGCCAAGGGGAGACGTGGCTGGGATAGAGTCGAAATGCCTGGCGGCGGCCAATGCAATCGAGGTGGTGGAGATCCCATCCGACGATGAGGTGGATGACATGGTGGAGCTGCCGGTGTCATCACGAGAGTTGGCGGTGGTTTAGTCGGAGGCTAGGCCTTTCGATGGGCTACCGTAGGGTGACCTAGAGTGGCCCTACCCCAAGGACCCAGCAAAGGTGCGGTTCATCCTTTGGGATTCATAGGAGCGTTAGCTCTAGGACATCCTTAGGGAGCAAGGACATGCTGTGGTGTTTGAACACACCAACCTATCCACAAAGCTTGGAGATGCCTAGGAGCGGGTTAAGTCCGCCCAATAGTTAGTCGACGTCGACCTACAGCTTGCCATGGAGGTGAGTTTCCTGTACTTGTCCTTGACCTCTAAATCTTTTGTTGGTTGCCTTAGCATGCTTGTTTTTCATAGAGTCTGAAGGGGATGTCATCCTGCAAGTCCCGCTTCCTCCGAATGGAGCACACCCGGGTGGCTGAGCTTGAGCGTCAGCTTGAGTCTGCTCACCATGAGTCCTAGGACCAGGTGCTGAGGTGACCACACCATGGGCGGAGGGGCAGCATGCAGCACAGTGGCCGCCCGTCGCCGAGCAAGGGCTTGAGGCGGTGAAGGCCCGCCAGGCAAAGACTGAGGCAGGGTTGCGGACATCCCTGGTGGACACCGAGGTGGCGCTTCAGAAGTCCCTAGAGACCCTTGTGTCATAGCGGCACGCCTTGGTGTCGGAGCGGAACTCCCTAGAGTTGGCGCAGAAGGCCCTGGAGTCGGAGCGAAAGGCCCAGTCGGAGGCAGACTAAGAAGTGCTCACACTTCAGGGCTGGGTGATGGCGACGGAGGAGGTGAACTCCTGGCTGTGCGCGCAGGCGACTTGACAGGCGGAGGAATTCTCCGTCCTTGAGAACTTCTACGTCGGTACGTACCTTTTCTATTTGTCATCATGTTGGTTTTTTTCCTTTAGCCTGTTTCTGAGCTTGTCGCCCTTCTTTCAGAGCTAGGTGGAAGGGTGAAGACGCTGGAGCAGGACCTAGAGATGATCAAAGTGGCCTTCGGTCAGAATATAGAGGATCTGGCCAAGTCCCATGAAGAGCAACGTGCTCTCGAGGGGGAACTTGACTAGATCCGCAACGTTGCCCAGCTCGTCGTCTTGGAAGTCTTCGGGGCGGCACCAAGCACTAGCGCACCCGCCGTCCAGCTAGTGGATCTATCGGATGCGGTCCGGGACCTTATCACGAGCGGGCTATTCTATGGAGCGTCGGGGGTGCTGACTTCGGTGGTGACGCGGCACCCGAACCTAGACTTCGCTACTATCTGCAGTGGGTATGCTGAAGGCTTGAGCATGGAGGACATCCAATCGATTGGGGAGAGCTTGTTGCTGCATGCAAGGGCGGTGGCGGAGCAAGTCTCTGCCCAGTGGGTGATGGATGTCTGTCATGAAGACATGGCCAGAAGCATGCGTGGGGACGATGTTGCCCAGCCTGCGGATGGCATAGAGCCCGGGTCGGAGGTGGATGTCGCCCTAGCTTCGACCGAGCCGAATGTCATTCCGCTCGGGAGTGAGCAGCCCGCGCCTTTGCCGGTCGCACCGACAGCAGATACCACCGAGCCGGTCCAATAGCTTGTAAAATATAAGTAGTTTAGTGAACGTAAAAAGTTTAAGTTTGTGGGGGAGCCCCCGTGTAAACGTTCCTATGTGCTTAATGACTATAGTTGGTTTCGTTTTCTGTGATGAAGTCACTCCGTTCGGGGAAGCTTGTTCCCTTTTGTTCCTTAGTTTTCCCTTAGCATAATTTTGTTTTTTATTCTTTCTTTCTCATACCTGCCCATTTGTCCCATAGGCTGCATCCTTGGGAGCCCAGGGCATGGCCCGTGAGGCTTAGGTACTCAAAACCATAGGGAAAGGTGGGGTGCGATCGGTCGGAATGTTTTAAAGCAAAGCTACGTAAGGGAAATTAAAGGAACGAACTCCCCTTTTCATCGGGTAGGAAGCAATTTCACCACATGATAGTAAACAAAATAGAGAGGTAGTAGTGCCCTCTAGTGGAGCCCAGAGCACCCCGGGCCGAAAAGTGTTCGGGTCAGGGTGCTTTTATAGGAGCATACGCTAAGTAAATAATGGTAAGGCTGAAACTTAGGGGAAGAAAAACGACATAGCTGTTCCAAGCATTTAGAGAGAATGTCGTCGTTGTTGTCCTTTAGGTGGTAGGCGTCTGGTCGGATAACTTCAACCTTTAGTCATCCGGATCCTTGCCTGCTTCACCCCCTTTCTCAGTCACTGCTTCTTTGCCTTTTCCTTCCTTTGGCCTGCTAGCCTGCCATAGAAGGCGCTTGAGGAGCTGGCAGTCCTTGTAGAGGTGTTTGATGGGGTAGTTGTGGTTGGTGCACGGGCTCTCCATGAGCTCGTGGAAGTGGCCCAGAGGGTCCTGCTGGGGCTACATGCCCGCGTGATTAGCCGTGGCAACCAACACCGAGTTGGCCGGTCGATGGCAATCATTTCTATTCTTTCCCCCCTCTACGTGGAGGGGCCCTCATCCTGATCCTGGTGCTTGGCCTTGCCTTTGCCCTGGTCTCCGTTGGAGCGCGGTGGGAGCGATGCTTGCTAGAGGTTTTGGACAAAGGTCCACGGTCCCGGGCCATCAGGGCTGGGACTCCGATCGCTGCTGCGTGTGTCTCGGTTCGGCTCGAGCCACGCATAGACAGGCGGTTGGTACGGAGCGGTCGTTAAGTCAAGACAAGGTGCCAATGTGGGGGCCTAAGTGCTCATCGGTTTGTTCCGTGTCTGGATTGGTCAAGGGTGTGTAGTGCATTATTTTTTAGTCTATTATATTAGCAATAGGATAGTAATAATGTTATTTGCCAATGGTAATTAGTTTTCTAGGGTTGAACACCATGTTCTTCTGTGTGGCTAGTTTTTGCATGTTATAGATGGAGACTGAACCACGTAAACTCATATGGTAGTGCTAGCGCCAGGACAGACGTCCGTGTCCGGACACATGCGCCTGCACCCCATTCCATAGCATGGCGCACGCAGCTCCCTCCGCCCCTCGCCCATCCCACTCTAGAGGCAGCGTCCATCCGGTTCGAGCTCCCACACTTGCGCCCGACGCATGCAGCTCCCTCGCCCGCGCTCATCTCGCTCAGGTCGAGCTCGAATTGCATGGCAAGATGGAGGGAAGGGAAGGTAGGGGAGCGAGAGGAGAGGAGAGGGTGTGGTGCGCTGCACAAGGAAAGTGCGAGGTAGGAGCTAAAGCCCTACAATAGGCCGCTCTTCACCGGCCATCGGCGTCGTGTAACTCTCGATCTACTTTTGAAATATCCAGATAAAACATATGCAACATACATCTAAACTGATGAAACGCTTGAAACATGCACATATAGTCATTGCAACATGTGCAAACACCAGATCAACTTTTGAAACATCTAGATCAAACATATGAAACAGACGTTTGAAACACATGAAACAATTGAAACATAAGGCTTGCAACATGCATATGTTGCCATTGCAACATATGCAACATCCTAGAGACCCTAATCGACATTTGCAACATTCAAATGAAACACTTGAAATATAAGTCTAAAATGCATGGAACACTTGAAACACGACGTCGGCGGTGGCCATGGCCTACCAAGTGGGGGACTACGGTAGCCGGCAAGCTTAGGTCTAGGGGGAACATCGAGAGCAAATGGCCCAGCATGCACAGGCCTCCCCTTCCGACCGCGGCGTCTTTCGGCCGGCCAAGAGAGACGAAGTTTGGACCAGCGGCAACCTCCTAGTGGTGCCCCGGTGATGGTGGCACGGCATGGCCGATGATGGGGTGCGGTGTGGCAGGGAGAAAGGCATGGCGTGCATGGCACTACGTGAAAAACTGTTTGTAGCAATGGGACAAACTTTTTTAGGGGCGGCTAGTGATGGAGCCGCCCCAACAGTGGCGTTCTCAGGATCCACGAGACCAGCCGCCCCTACAAAAGGAACAACATGGTTGGTTGGTGATACGAGCCGCCCCTACAAATGGGTAGGATTTGTAGGGGTGGCTCACTCATCAGCCGCCCGATGTTGCTATTTATAGGGGTGGCTGGTGATTGAGCCGCCCCTACAAATGTCGCGACGGGAAACTTACGAGCAGCTAACCTAGGCCTGGGCCACGCCGGCCTTTCTACCCACCCGAGAGGCGCTAGTACTTGCACGCATATAAAACAGAGGGTGCACGCTGGCTAGGGTTTGGCACCCGCACTTGTCGCCGCCGGACTCCTTCCGCAGTCGTGCATGCCTTGGGGATCCCTCCGCCGTATCGCCGCTCCATCTGCTTCTACTCCCCCCACCCGCAGCGAGCGGCAGCGAGGGCGAGCCAGGGCGGTGGCGCTACCTCGACCCGGAGGCCTCCTGGAACAAGGTACGCCCCGCCCCTCATTTCACACGTGCGCGCCGGTAGTGCTGCCGTGCTGACTGACGCTCTTGTCTCGGCTCGGTCGGGCTATGGCAGGATCAACTGCTGGACATGGTGCACTGGATCCGCCAGGCGGTGGGGCTCATCTGCAGCCTGCTCTAGGGAGCCGTCACCCTCGTCGGCACTGTTTGGATCGCACCGTCAGTCCCCCCTCACAACACCTCTCTCTCTCTCTCTCTCCCATCTTGTTGAGCTCAAGCCTTGCCGTGCGTAGATCTGTAGCTTCACTTACGCGCACATAAGCAAAACTAAGCCATTTTGTATATACATACACTTTGTAATTTGTTATAATTAGATTAGATAGATACCAGATCGATTGTATAGCCTTGCCGTGTGTAGATCTATAGCTTCACTTACGCGCACATAAGCGAAATTAAGCCCTTCTTTATTTCAATTTGCTTGTCCTCATTGTATTTTAAGCTTATCTGTTGATCAAATTTAGGATCTCTATTATCTAGTATTTTTTGACACTGCAACTATTCCTATCTAAATCTGTGCCTGATTACTTAATTAGCAAAGTAATGGTGAATGACTCAAAAGCAACTATTCCTGTTTTCACGTCTCATCTCTTCAATGTTGATGAAGCTGGTCATCGGAAGCTTTTCTGTTTCAGGGAAGGAAGTAGTATAGGGCATCACTTTTCCTCCATATAGGAAATTAAAAAGATTTGATCGTTGTAGGAATCCTTGAACTTCACCTTTTACAGGCCATAAAAGAATTCAACCCTGTTTATCAACAATGTGTAACACAAAACATTCTTGTATTTCTTTTGTAGTGTGAAATACAATGTATGATTTTTTCCTTGTTGAATGATGTTATTATACATCATTTTTTCCAAGTAATTTTATTATGGATTTTGGTCTTGAATAGATATTTGTAACTTAAATGTTCAATTTAAGCAACATAAAACCATTAATAACCAACCATTTGGATGTTATATTTAACCTGGGATCCTATCACCATCCGAGTTTTGTTTGTTCTGTCTATCTAATGCCTTCTGTCACTGTGCAGGTTCATGGCTTCTCATGGATTGCACTCGTTGTTATGGTTCTTCTTTTCAAGGTTTATCATGTTAATTCTTTGAACATTCAAATGGTGCATGTTTTAAAATTATATATGGATGAACTCTAAGCTAAGCTTTGTCCTGTAGTCTTTCAGCTTTTTACTGCAACTCCGAAGAAGTCGACAGCCTTGCTGACTTTTGTTCGGTTTCTGCAGGGCGTCCTTGTTATTGGGATAATTGCAGGAATTGCCCTTCTTATCGTGCACACATCATTCACTGTTGCTGATTTATTTGCATGTGCACTTGCTTTTATAGCAACTGGCTGGTGTGTCTTATGTGTAAGTACAACATCCTTATTTTGTTTGAGAAATACTTGCATTATATCAATCTGCTACTTAATTGAAGCAAATTTGGAATATTACAAGTGCCAAGTTAATGGCTGGTAACTTGCCTGGTGCCACATGCCTCACCAAAATTTTCCTTGTCATGACAGCTGGCCGTCGCATGGAAGAGGGTAGTGAAAGCCCTTGGGCTATGGGATTCAGTCCGTGAGATTGCAAGGATGTACGATGCAGGAATGGGCGCCATCATCTTTGTGCCGATCGTCTTCTTCTCGTGGTTCCCATTTGTGTCAACATTCCAGTCACATTTCTTTTTCAATCAAGCGTTTTAGTCGTGGTCTGGAGATCTCCCTCATCCTGGCAACTGCCAATTCTATGATTTTCTGCAGTTGTCCTGATATATCAGCATGTCTGCTAATTGGAGATTTAAGATGGATTGTATATATTCTTGTGAATTGGACTTGTAATGGTAGTTTGTATAATGCTCTTGTGTTTGTGGTCAGATTTGAATTATATATATATATATATATATATATATATATATATATATATATATATATTCTTGTCGAATTTGAATTATAAATTTAAATTTTTTTTAGTGAAAAAATTTACTGTAGGGGCGGTTGGTACTGTAGACGCCGCTACAAATCGATTTACAGGGGAATTGATTTGTAGGGGCGGTCGATTTGTAGCACCCTTTCGTAGGGGCAGCTGGCAAAACCGCCCCGACAGAGGGTTACGAGCCGCCCCTAAAAAACGTTTCCTACGTAGTGTGGGGGGTAGGCACATGGTGGGGGGAAGGGGCGCGATAGAGCGGAGTGCGGCGGACGGATGAGCGGCCACGTGCCCACGTCGAGACAAGCGGATAAGCGAGTGGAGATTTTTTTTTTCTTTAAGAGAGAGCGGATGAGCCAGGAGCGGCATCCGGACAGGACGGGCGCACGCGGCCAAACACAATACATAATACATATAAGCTGATCAATCACGTGCGTATATGTAGACCTTGCGAGACACCTTCCAACACTATATCAGGAGGCCTTTCGGTTTTTTATATTTAATTGCCCCAATCAAGAGATTAAAAGATTGCTTTAAAACCTCTATTGGCGTCGATTGTTAAATCTGGTCTTTCACCATCCAGGGCAAACCCGGTGACTTCTTGTGGGACAGGTAATGTGATGCCGGCTTGGTTGAGGTCAAATGCGCCATGGTGGAATTGGTTGGTGTGGACATCATCTTCATGGGCGAGGTCACCAGGCAATGCACCGTAGGGTCGTGCTTGTGCAGAAACTGCAAACAGGAGAACCATGGCGATGACGGCCATGGCAGGTGACACTACAGATTTGGAGCCCATTGCATGTACTGGAAGCACTGGTGCTGCTGCTAATGTCTGTCACTCGGTTTGTGCCTTCAAGTGTGTATCGATCAACACCACTTAGTATTTATAGACGCGTCGCCGTAGCTATACCTCATTTAATTTCTATCTCCATGGGGGGCGCGTGATAATAAAGAAACCAAAATGACGAAAATGTGCTCATCGACAACGACACTCAAGATCATGACACCAAATAGATAAGATATACGGACGCATTTGTCAAGAAGTACTGCCGCTTAAATGACATTTTCAGTTCGTCCCTGCATGAAATTGCAAGCACACGTGAAGAAAAGTGTGTGCCTAGCCTATATTAATTAGATATATGCTAGCAAATTGCAAGTATGTCGAGAAAAATGCTCGCCTAATTCATTACCTACTATCTCTCTCCATGATAGCCATTGTATGTACGTATTGCCTGAAAATCTACAAGGTATATCCCGGCGGCAGGTGACTGACGCTTTGATTAAGCGTAAGTCATCTTCCTCGCGTTCGCACCAGCCTGCTCCTGCCGCCGACCTCCCCGGCCGCCCCAGCCATTAGCTCCCCGCCATCGCGCCGCCCACCAACCGCCGCCGCCGGCGCGCCGACCCCGCCCTCCCATAATTCCATTCCCGCGAACTCTCTGTCGAGCTCTCGCACCCGCCACCAGCACTTCCCATCTGGATAAGTCCAACCCCGTTCCCTCGGTGGCCTTCCTGCAAACGAGTAATTCCGAATCTACAAACTCTCAGCCTGATCGGCTGCAGGCATTGAGCTACAGCAGTTGTTGCTGTATCCAAATGCAGTACTACTCTGTTGTAGCTATGCAGTGGTAAACATTTTGGATTCAGCTGCAGCTGTAGCTCAATGATGAGTGCAGCCAAATCAGGGCCTCTAGGCTTACGCGCATATAGTTATATTGATATCAAGGCATCATATCCTCTACCGAAAGAAAATAAATTACTTTTTAAGGTTATTTAACTAAATGTCGGTTCAATATTTTTCATTTAACTAGGTCCAAAGGACGCACTAAAAATTGTGTTGCTTATTATGGGGTTGGCATAGTTGGGTCAAATTTTTGGTTGGACTCTTCTGTCACATACAATTTTCAGAAAGAAAAAAAACAAGTGCTAAATATATATATTTGTCCGGCCAGGATGTCTTCATATCGAGTAGTCCATAAAAAAACTAGATCATTGTTCATGAAAGTACCGTGACACCTAAGAGAAGGAGGTGAATTAGGCAACTTAAAACTCTATTTCTAACTATGGTCTCTTTTTATAACCTTAGCAAAACCTATGCAATAAAGTAAACTATCTAAATGTGCAACTACGGTTATTCTATATAAGTTTTTGTCTAACACAAAAGATAAGGTTACGAACGAACCCGCCAGCAAATACTCCCGCTAGCTTACATAATAGATATGTTTTCAATTCCATTCCATAAATGTTGGAAGTACGTAAAGAAAACTGCATACATAATTTAATTATTATGTAGTACTGGAGTAGCACACTAAGTATTACGTGGAGAAAAATACTCACCACATTTCCTACACGTGCATTGTTGGCAATGGTGGTGGCCTCAGGACAAATTGCGTGGATCAACTGAAGCAATTCCGATTACGGATGGATCGGAGATTTGGGATCCAGAGAACTGATACCCTGATCGTAAACTAGCTCTTCCAGGGGTATCACTGAATTCTAGTGTTTGTGGCCAATCAGTCAATTGGAATAATGCGGAGGCGGAGAGAGGGAGGGGTAGGGAAGGGTCGGACGAGTGAGCCCTGGTTTCACTTGTCATCCAGCCGCTCTCAGTGGATAGTTTCAAGACTTTGTTTCCAAGACAATGAAACTTGATGAAACATCTACTCTCAATGCAAAGTTTTATTCTTTAGTTTCATAGGCATTTAATTCCATGACTCGTAGATAGTTGGAAATTAATTGTGCAAAGCTCATTTCATCTCTCTCTCTTCTTAAATACGCTGCCATGTCATCAAAAATACCTATGTGGCAACCTATTTAATGCAAATAAAATTCATATGAAACTCTCACTGAGACTAGTCTTCGTAAAACCGTCGTTGAAACCAGCTCAATGCCAAATATAAACAGTTTTGATAGTTCAATTGTGAAAGGTTTTTAGTTTTAGAGTTGGATGGTGTAACACCCGTGGCCAACCGGCGATCGCCGGAGACATGAGCGACAAGCAAGAATCATCGGAGTTGGGAACTGAGCAGAGGACAACTCTGTCTCTTGCATTTTACTGTTTAGAATATTCGACAATTTCATTACAGGACACAGTACTGAATAAAAGGGCCATGGCCGCTGGTCCGCAGGACCCACTTGTCATACAGACGCAAATACATAATATATCTGAATTACGCCTTCCTCCTTTGAATACGCCCACGCTGAAGACGCCATCACCCCTGAGCTATTACATATGGTCAAAACTCCAGCTATAGTTCTTCAATGTCAAAAATAAACTTCTCCCTAGCTAAAAAAAGCAAATTGAACTTTGCTCCACTAGGGACATGGAACATGCCCTAGGTTTAAACTCTTGACTTGATATAGGCGCTCATCATTTTGCTTAGTCCGGATTGGTCGAGGGTGTACAATACATTATTTTCTTAGTCTATTATGCAATAGGATAGTAATAATGTCACACTATGCCACAAATGATTTGTAGGGGTGACTCAAGATCATTTGTAGGGACGGTTGGGTCAGCCGCTACTATCCAGACGCCTCTACAAATCTATGATTTGTAGGGGCAGTTCACCAGTCGCACTTACAAATCGAGAAACTGCCCCTACAAATCCGTTTTTCAGAATTCTCAAATCCGGGTTAAAAAATAGCAAAAAAACCTCAGAGGACCCCATCGGGCAGCAACACGCCCACGCCTTCCCAAGTCACAAGTCGCACGAATTCGTGACTGCCGGGGATCGAACCCGCGACCTCCCTCTCACTTCTTTCTCCTCATATTATACTCAACCGAATTTAAAATGATTGTCTGGGACTCTAAACGAATTTAAATGAAAATGTCATCAACTACAAAGTTTTATAACTTTTCGGGATCTACAACTTTGGTTTTGGTCATTTCTCCATCCGAGGTCGTTTGAAAATTTTGAATTATAAATGTAACAAATTTAGACATAACTATTCTTAGCTAGGTGATTTTAAATGGAAAAGTTGTCAACCACAAAGTTGTATAAGTTTTTCAGATCCAACTTTCGTTTTTGTTGTTTCTCCATCCGAGGTCGTTTGAAAATTTAAAATTTCAATTGTGAAAAATTCAACCATAATTTTCTATGCATAGATGATTTCAAATAAAAAAAATTGTCAACTACAAAGTTGCAAAACTTTTCAAGATCGATAACTTTTGTTTTGGTAATTTCTCCATTCGAGATCGTTTTGGGAAGCATTTGTAGGGGCGGCTCAATGCAAAAAGAATGAGGCATTGCTACAAATTCTTTTTTATAGTAGTGTCATTTGCCTATGGTAATTAGTTTTTTAGGGTTAAACTCTGAAATTTTGAACGCCTTGTTCTTCTTCTGTGCGGCTAGTTTTTCTTATACTAGCCATTGCTGCCCGCGCTTCGCTGCGGGTGATGTGCTTGGTATAGGAAAAATATTGTGAAATATGGCTCATATGTCTAATATGTTTTCTCATCGTGTTGATACATAAGATTGGTCTTAATACTGTAAACGAACATAGGGGTTGGTTGTCATTACATGGTGCCTATTCTAGGCCAGCAAATCAATGACATGTTACATGGTGCCTATTCGATGAGGGAGGCGTGCGGGTGGTCATGTCCCCAAAAGAAGAAAGAAGGGAGGGGGTCTGGTACGGGGACGAGGGCAAGGATCAAGAGCGGACCGGAGGCCGGGAAAAGGAGAAGTGTACAGTGCACGAGGACAGCGAGTGCGGCACGATATCGAGGCCATGCGAGGACAGGGTGCTAATGGGCTCGACACCGATGGCATCCACGGGGCATGCGGTGACAGTGACCCGGCACGCGTAGCGTGGTTGAGCTGGACATAGTGCCTGGGACTTGACACCCACTCAGGCTTGTCTAAGCATTCCCTACTACCCAAGGCTAACTTTTCCCAGGTGTTCTTCTTTCCTTCCCTTCCTTGTCCACAATATGCGCCAAACTTTGTATGAAGTGAGATCGCAACATACATGCTTCCTCCGAAACCACCTCCTCTTATTTACTTTGAGAGAATACTATTTCATCAACCCGTTGTGGGTTTCTCATTCAAACACCCGAATATTTGTATCGAAAGTGGTATGGCGGTGTATCTTGGTAAAGGTATTTGGTCAACAACCTCGATACCAGCGCGTGGCGAGCAGCGTCACCATGTGGTAGCTGTTCCATAGGGAGCCCTCGGTTTCGTCACGACACCATAAGCTATTAACCAGGCAACTACTACCAACTTCATGGTCGGAAGGCGGTGGGGTCATAGACCACAGAATGTGGAGAGTATTGCAAGGGAAGATTCAAACAACAAGGGTTCCCTTCACAATAAGGGACAATGAATTCAAATCCAGCGGCGGATTTGATTTAAAGAGATTCAAGTGTTCTACTAGGACACCCACAATTAATCGATACAGCGTCCTATATTATCGAATCACGATTGGTTTGCTGATATCTGAATGGAAACTTCTCTTGTAACCCACCTACCATCGTCCTTGAAAACTCTAAGCACATTTAACGGGAATTAAGGAGATGGACGCAATAAACACAGAGAAATAAACCAAATGCATATTCCAATGGTCTTATACGGGTACATCATACAGGCATCCAGTCTCCCATTCATGACATAGCATTCACCTTCCCTACGACGGATGATCTCAATAGTACAGACGAAAACAATGGCAAGAGTACAATACCGGATGGCAGCGAAGAACAACACTACTACTATGGGTACTGCATCTCAAGGCAACTAATCTACTTGGAACTACGCATCTTCATTCCCGGGCTTGGCAGATTCTTCAACTGCCTTAGCTATGGATCTGCATCTTCTCTTGGTGATGGCTGAGTGAGAGGAATCAAGGGTGCTACTTCTGACACCTCCGAAGGTGGAGGTGCTGGCGGCACTGCAACATCGGGCCTCCTTCTTTCAGGCGAGTGGATAGGGATCCATTCCAAGATCGAGGCATCCTGCTTTTCAGCAGCCAGCGTCCTTTGCTTGGCCCTGGTGATAAGATAGGCCTCCTGCAGCTGATGGACATGCCGATCTTCAGCCTCCTTCAGAGCTTCGGACATGGCAGCCTCTTAGCTCTCAACAGCTGCAGCACTGGCATACGCCTCGGCGAGCTGCACCTAGAGGATTCGGGTGAAGATCTCAGCTTCCTCCACCCGTCGGAGGCAGATCCTCAGTTCCAAGGCTTGCCGGTCATACTGCTCATCCAGGGAAAGAAGGTACGCGGTCAAATGCACCACGGTAGGACTATCCTCTTGCACATCCCACCCTTGCAAAGCCTCCATGCGAGCCCTCCATGCCCTCCGATTCCTATCCAAAGGTGGAAAGAACCGCATGGGGGTACCAGCAATGGGCTCCTCATAGATCTGGCAGAGGTACCGTAAGCCTTTGCGGGCCACAACCTGGTAGGTGTCGATAAATCTAAACCCGGTTGTGGTCACACTCTAGGCTCTAGTGAGGTCAGAGAACTCCTCACTCTTCCCGATGTAGACGGTAACCTCACACCGCTCGGTGCTAGAAACTCATATAGCGCGTTTAGCACTGCCTTGATAACTCTAAACTCGTCCAGTATAAATACTAGCCGACTATGCTATCTTCCTATCAGAACTGTAAAAGGTCCAGGAATTTAGCTATTTCTTTACTTTAGGGGTATCGTTATTATGACCATCTTACTCCCTCAACGATCACATTCATCTTTTATAGATCACTTTTACCTTCAATGCATAGTATGCATTGCATTATCTGAAGTATGGGGAAGTATCTTTCTTAATTGTCTTTCTTAATTAATCTTATATTTCTCCCCCTCGAAATATGGTATGAACTTTTCTACCACAATTTCGAAACATTCTGAACTCTTGTGAATGAGGAAACTTTGATTACTTACTTCATCCACATGATTACATCATGCAAACAAAACTCATATGTGAGTACATTTTCCTCATTTTACTTCAAAACTCAACATAGTCTATTATTTTCAATACTTCTACAAGTCACGCTTGCATATCATTCTTATCTTTTGGTTCACATGCAACTTTCTTTTGTTCTTAAACTCATTGAGTACTTAATGACCATGACACAATCAGAGTGTACGGTCAATACTAGGATAGCATAAGAGCTATCCCAAACTTCTCTTCATGTGTGGGGTATACTTAGAGCACATGAGTCATCACATCCTTCTCCTGCCATGCGGGATAAGTACTATACCAAAAACTCCCTCGCCATGCAGGATTAGTTAACATAAGTACTATGCCAACTTTACTCTGCCATATGGGTATTTTCTCAATCTTTTCCCGCCATGCGGGTACTATCACAAACTTTTCCTGCCATGCAAGATAATTCCCTTGAACGGACATAATTGCCAGGATTGGCTCGTGTTCAATCATCAAATTCAGAAATAAATCCGAATATTCTTTTAACACACATGTTTAATTCAATGTTGGTCAAATTAAACATGTATATGACTTTTACAACTCTCATAAGTGAAATTGAAAATAAATTCTTCTTCATAGAGAGTACATAAAAGACATTTCTCAATGAAAACTCTCATTGATCTATCTCTTTTCTTGGATCAATATCCTAGAATTCTTTTCTTTTGAAGCCATTCTTTAAAGAGAACACAGTTCCTTAAGCAATGGCATTCATCATCTGAGTCACAAGTACCTAGCTTATTTCTCTTACTGCCTTCAAGAATAAAAGCATGGAGGTCTTTTGTCTGAAAAAAATATTCAACAATAATGCTCATTAAACTTTGAAATCTTAATGTTCTATTCTATATCACTGTTGGACAGAAATAGAATAAAACATCATTCTTCTACATTAATTCCACATCACCGTTGGACAGAAATGGAATTAATGTATAGAACCTCAATAATCTTGAAAACATAGAACTGCTCCTCAGAATTAATTTCTCCGTTGGTTTGAATTTAATTAGAAGACAATCAACTTCATTGTAGCGGAAACATGAAAATACATTTCTCTAGTTTAAGAGCATTCCTTGATCTTTATCTTTTCTCTGAAAAATTGGTCACTTTGATGCAAAATTCATTAGAGATTTAAACTCTAAACATAGAACTCATAGAATTATAATATTGTTATCATCAACGTTGGTAAGAAAATAACAATACCATAATTCAATTTTAACTACCAACCGACTATTCCTCCAATTAAAATTTTCCCGTTGGTTCCAATTTTAACTGGAGGATCAACTTTTCATCATTTATGGAATAACTATAACTGCTCTTCAAATTAAATTCTTCCGTTGGTTCGAATTTAATAAGAAGACAATAAACTTTAACTTTGCAGAGGAAACATGTAAATCTTAAACTAGTGAATTTTGCCCACAGAAAAATTCTCTTTTCTAATTTTTCTTGAGTCATTAATCATTTTCTAGGAAATAACATTTTACTGGAAAAAGAAAAAAGAAAAAATGGACTCATTTGTTCACTGTCTGCTCGGCCCAGCAGCAAAACCGGTCCGGCCTTGTTCCCTCGCGCACGCGCGCTGCCACCCAGGCCGCAACGTGGGCCTGGGCCAGCAAAGCGCCGCGGCTGCGCACCCTGCCTGGGCCTCATTTGGCCCAGTGACTCCTCGCCGTCGGATCAAATCCGACGGCCGTCCGTCCGTTTCGCCTGATCAAAACCCGCCGTGGCCGGCCTCCCCCGGAACCCTAGCCTCATTTATTTCTCCCTTCTACTCTCTTAGCCGCGCGAGCCCGACGAAGAGCAGGCGACGACGAGAGCGAGCAGGGCCTCGGCGCCGTCGTCGGCCCCCTCGCCGGCGTGCCCGCTCCCCAGCGGGTGAGCGCGCTGCCATCGAGCGGCCTGGCCGCGGCGCCCCTTTGGCCTGAGTCCGGCGCGAGGCTTCTCCGGCGCTTGGCCTTCTTCTCCCCACACGCCGGCGAGGCAGTAGTGCTGCGCAGCGGCGAGGTAAGCCCACTGACTCTTCCTCATCCCCTTTTCCCTTTCTGTTTCTTCGGATCTTGTTTGCTCTTCTCGGTTTTGACCGATTGGGATGGGGATCGAGTTAGGGTTGGGGTTTCGGGTTAGGGATTCACCCTGTTCTTCTTCTTCCCTGAGTCTGTAGCGGGTTAGGGTTCAGATCTCGTCGTTTTCTTGAATCCGAGCCCTCTGTTTCCATCTTCACCCAGTTAGGGTTAGGGTTAGTGAAAACCCTAGTCTGTATGCTCAGATCAGAAAGGATCTAATCTGTTCTTTTCTTTTCTGTTCTTTTGCTTCTCTTCCCGTGCGTCAGCAAACCGGCGGCAGGTGCTCCATCCCATGTGAGGCGGTAGTGACGGCGGTGGGGAAACCTTCCCCGGACCATCCAATTTCTTTAGGGTTAGGGTTCTTTAGGAGGGTAATCCGAATCGAATTCGAATCCCCTTCTTTTTTTCTATCACCCGATTAGGGTTTAGGGTTCGATGAACCCTCTGTATTTCTTTTCTTTCGATCCGAACTGGATCTAACTCATCTCCTTCTACACTGCTACCCCTAACACAATCCACACACTAGATCGGCGGCTCTGACACAATCCACTCATCTCCTTCCACTTGAAAAGCAACATCTCCATCTCCATCTCCATACAAACTTCTTGTGGCAAGCCCAAGCCAGCTCCAAGCAGCCAAGGGTGGCACTGTGTCACCCTCTTTGAGCCTGACACCCAAAGCAGTTACAAACCCGGTAAGCGAGGGGCCGGAGCAGGAAACGAAGTACTTGTCGGGGAAGGAGGCAATCCAAGGGCTGATAGTGTGACTTTCAACTTGTGGGGAGAGAGGTGGAGGGCCTAGATACAGTTGGGGGAAAGAGGAGACAGGACACCCCAAGGTTGCAGCCATAGCAGCGGTCGCGCCACCTCCGCATCGATATGGATGGGAATGAAGGTCGACTTTGTGGAAGTTGATGGTGAGGCCCCTAGCACGGGGTGAGTGAAGAGTGTCATGCAAGGATCGGATGGCACGCCAATCCCACCTGACAAGGATGAGAGTGTCATTCATCATACTGAAAATGGGCAAGCGAGTAAAGAATCGATCAATTCGGTGGCATAGATTTCCAGCTGCCGGCGACCGAAGGATTATAAGCGATACAGAACATCGTCCGTGACCATAATGAACAAGCAGGGAGAGATTGGGTTCCGGCCCCTTGATGAAGGCCTTGACAGCAATGAAGCCAATGCTCGGGGACGCTGTTAAGAAGGATGGATGTCCTCGCAGTGGCTAGAACCATCGAAATCCGGCAGCACCTCTAGCGGCTGACAAAACTACGTGCATGCAAAAAATGGCGTCAATGCTGTCCCACTCAACAAAGTCGATGGTTTTTCGGAAGTTGAGTTTGAGAACAGCCGCGTTGGAGCATGACGCTTATGGCAGTAGCTCGGTCTGCCGCATACACGATAGGGGTAGCGGATGAACTCCGCTTGGTTGACATCAATAATCAAGATAGGGGTAGCGGAATAGAGACGATTCGCGAGAACCTTGGTTCATGCTACTTATTGTTTCAAATATAACACCTCCGATCCGAGTTAATCTTTTTGTACGAGAATCGAGAATGACAAAAATATAATGCTTCGTTTGGATCCTTGGAACTGATTTTATTTTAATAATTATAAATTGGGCACATATTAATTAAACTAATACGGTTGTATATGGAATATATATTTGTATATTATTGGTAGCCATGTAAGGGAGATATTTATATTACATTTCTACTATAGAGAAGTGAGTTGAAGAGCATGCTATAAGTTACAGAGTAGAAATATAGCATAGTGTTCTATACAATCAATTTCCCTTCCACCCTATGAATTTGAGATAGGCTTACTTGTGAGCTTGAAAATGATATGCAATGTTAAATTCCAAGCTGAATAACCTAATTCATTAAGTAGATTTTAATTCCTCCAAAATGAAGCGGCCCCTTAGAGAGGCGTTGTATGTACATATGAGCTTGTTCCACGTGGAGAGCTATGATGTAAGTAGATTTTGAACATGGAGTGTTCCAATATCACATAATACATATCGGTTTATTTTTTTACCAATATTATTATATATAACGCATATCGGTTTACTGTGTCACACAAACACGACTAATGCCGACGTGCATGTGTGCATAACACAACCGCTTATTCGTACACCAGACGACTTTATTCATACTACGTACATACTATGCCGTGATTGATAGCTATAAGTCACGTGCATATATAATAACCTTGTGAACGTACTGAGACCTTTCAACAGTGACGCCGCTGCCTCTTTTTCAAGAACTGTGTTCCGTATATGAAGAAGAGACTAAACCTGAATGTCCAAATCCATATATATCGGGCAGGAGGTCCAAATCTCCAGCTGACTCCACATGTACTCCTTCGAGTAGTCCGGCGGCATCGACGCCGCCATCCAGTAAGCTTTTCAGGGAGCGAGCGGACAACGGGACACCGCCGGCCTCGTCGTCTAGGGCGGCGAGGAGACGTCTTGTTGGGAGAGGTGGGAGGTCTATAGGTAGTGTAGGTGCGGTTAGCCAAGGGGCGGGTCGTGCTTGTGCACAAGCCGCAGACAGGAGAATCATGGCGATTACCATGGCATGGAGCACTGTGGCTGCGGGTTTGGAAGCAGCCATTGTTGTTGTTGTGCTGGATGAACTGATGCTGCTAAGCTTGAGTTGTTGCTTGGCTGGTTGGTTGGTGCCTTGGAATGTTGTATCGAACACCGCTGACTATTTATAGCTAAGGCCGGGCCGGGGCGCATCAGCAACTTGCATGCACTATTGACGGCCTCGATCGGTCTCTCCATGCATGCATATGCGTACGTGTCCAAAAAAAATTAGACGACGAAAATGCATGCGCTAGCTCATGTACCACATTCGGGGTCAACGCCCGATCATGAATGAAATTGGTATTACATACAGTACAACTCAGAATAGATAAGGTATATATACGAACGAACCCGTCAGAAAATACTGCCGCTTACTTGATATTTTCAATGCGGTTCCATAAATGTTGGAAGTACGCAAAGAAAATTGCATACATAATTATTTATTATGTACATTTCCTACACGTGCATTAAATAAATTGCTTTCAGCAAGAGGTCTCAGCACAAACTGCACGGATCAACTGAAGCAACTCCAATTACGGATGGAGATTTCGGATCCAGAGAACTGATCCTGATCCTAAACTAGCTCTTCTATTCTAGGGGTATCACTAAATTCCTGGCCAGTCAGCCAATGGGAAACGCGGGGAGGAGGCCTGACGAGTGGGCCCTGTTTTCACTTGTCATCCATATGAGTAAAACCATCATTGAAACCAGCTCAATGCCTAATATAAACAGTTTTGATAGTTCAATTGTCAAACATTTTTAGCTTCAGAGTTGGATGCCAAAACTCCAGGTATAGTTGAATGGTCAAAAATAGACTTCTTCCTTTAAAAAGCATGCAAACCACATGGAACCTAACTACCTATAGGTTCAAACTCTCGACTCAATATAAGGGCCTAGCACAGGTTACAATAGTTTCATGGGTGAAGCTATTTTTTTCTCCTCTCACAAAGAGACGAGTTGGGGTGAAACTGAAAAAAGTAGCTTATCTCAGCTTCACCTGCTATTATGGTAATTTTTCTTCTTTGGTCTACATGTGAAGCTATTTTGCTAAATAGTTTTTTCAAAACAGCTCAGCTTCACCATTAAAGCTGCTCATGAACCTATTTGTCAGAAAAGCAACTTCAAAGATGAAGCTAAGTTATGCCAAACAGGGCCTAAGTGCTCATCGGTTCGTTCCGTGTCCGGATTGGTCAAGGGTGTGCAGTGCATTATTTTTTAGTCTATTATATATGCAATAGGATAGTAATAATGTTATTTGCCTATGGTAATTAGTTTTCTAGGGTTGAACCCCTTGTTCTTTTGTGTGGCTAGTTTTTGCATGTTATAGATGGAGATTGAACCACGTAAACTCATATGGTAGTGCTAGCGCTAGGACGGACGTCCGCGTCCGGACGCATGCACCTGCACCCCGTTCCATACCGTGACGCACGCAACTCCCTCCGCCCCTCGCCCATCCCACTCTGGGGGCAGCGTCCGTCCAGATGGAGCTCCCGCACTTGCGCCCGACGCATGCAGCTCCCTTGCCCGCGCTCATCCCGCTCAGGTCGAGCTCGAATTGCATGGCAAGATGGAGGGAAGGGAAGGTAGGGGAGCGAGAGGAGATGAGAGGTTGAGGTGCGCTGCACAAGGAAGGTGCGAGGTAGGAGCCAAAGCCATGTGGCAGGCCGCTCTTCGCCGGCCACCGGCGTCGTGTAACTCCCGATCTACTTTTGAAATATCCAGATAAAACATATGCAACATACATCTGAAGACCGATGAAACGCTTGAAACATGCGTATATAGTCGTTGCAACATGTGCAAACACCAGATCAACTTTTGAAGCATCCAGATGAAACATATGAAACAGACATTTGAAACACATTAAACAATTGACACATAAGGCTTGCAACATGCATATGTTGCCATTGCAACTTATGCAACATCAAAGAGACCCTGATCAACATTTGCAACATTCAGATGAAACACTTAAAATATAAGTCTGAAACGCATGAAACACTTGAAACACGGCGTCGTCGGCGGCCATGGCCTACCTAGTGGGGGACTGCGGTAGTCGGCAAGCTCGGGTCCAGGGGGAACGTCAAGAGCAAATGGCCCAGCATGCACAGGCCTCCCCTTCCGACTGCGGTGTCTTCGGCCGGCCATGAGAGATGAAGTTTGGACCAGCGGCGACCTCCTAGTGGCGCCGCGGTGATGGTGGCACGGCACGGTCGATGATGGGGTGCGGCGCGGTAGGGGCAAAGGCATGGCGTGCATGGCACTACGTGAAAAATGATTTGTAGCAACGGCACAAATTTTTTTAGGGGCGGCTAGTGATGGAGCCGCCCCTACAGTGGCGTGCTCGGGATCCACTCACCAGCTGCGTCTCAGCTCGGTCGGGCTGTGGTAGGATCAACTGCTGGACGTGGTGCACTGGATCCACCAGGCGGTGGGGCTCATCTACGGCCTGCTCTGGGGAGCTGTCCCCCTCGTCGGCGCCGTCTGGATCGCACTATCAGCCCCCCTCCTAACATCTCTCTCTCTCTCTCCCATCTTGTCAAGCTCAAGCCTTGTCGTGTGTAGATCTGTAGCTTCACTTACGCGCACATAAGCGAAACTAAGCCATTTTGTATATACATACACTTTGTAATTTGTTATAATTAGATTAGATAGATACCAGATCGATTTTATAGCCTCGCCGTGTGTAGATCTGTAGCATCACTTACGTGCACATAAGCGAAACTAAGCCCTTCTTTATTTCAATTTGATTGTCCTCATTGTATTTTAAGCTTATCTATTGATCAAATTTAGGATCTCTGTTATCTAGTATTTTTTGGACACTACAACTATTCCTGTTTAAGTCTGTGCCTGATTACTTAATTAGCAAAGTAATGGTGAATGACTCAAAAGCAACTATTCCTGTTTTCACGTCTCATCTCTTCAATGTTGATGAAGCTGATCATCGGTAGCTTTTCTGTTTGAGGGAAGGGAGTAGTATAGGGCATCACTTTTCCTCCATATAGGAAATTAAAAGATCTGATTGTTGTAGGAATCCTTGAACTTCACCTTTTCCAGGCCCTAAAAGAATTCAACCCTGTTTATCAACAATGTGTAACACAAAATATTATTGTATTTCTTTTATAGTGTGAAATACAATGTATGATTTTTTCTTGTTGAATGATGTTATTATACCTCATTTTTTCCAAGTAATTTTATTATGGATTTTGGTCTTGAAGTAGATATTTGTAATTTAAATGTTCAATTTAAGCAACATAAAAACATTAATAACCAACCATTTGGATGTTATATTTAACTTGGGATCCTATCACCATCCGAGTTTTGTTTGTTCTGTCTATCTAATGCCTTCTGTCACTGTGCAGGTTTATGGCTTCTCATGGATTGTACTCGTTGTTATGGTTCTTCTTTTCAAGGTTTATCATGTTAATTCTTTGAACATTCAAATGCTGCATGTTTTAAAATTATATATGGATGAACTCTAAGCTAAGCTTTGTCCTATTGTCTTTTAGCTTTTTACTGCAACTCCGAAGAGGTCGATAGCCTTGCCGACTTTTGTTCGGTTTCTGCAGGGCGTCCTTGCTATTGGGATAATTGCAGGAATTGCCCTTCTTATCGTGCTCACATCGTTCACTGTTGCTGATTTATTTGCAAGTGCACTTGCTTTTATAGCAACTGGCTGGTGTGTCTTATGTGTAAGTATAACATCCTTATTTTGTTTGAGAAATACTTGCATTATATCAATCTGCTACTTAATTGAAGCAGATTTGGAATATTACAAGTGCAAGTTAATGGCTGGTAACTTGCCTGCAGGTGCCACATGCCTCACCAAAATTTTCCTTGTCATGACAGCTGGCCGTCGCATGGAAGAGGGTAGTGAAAGCCCTTAGGCTATGGGATTCAGTCCGTGAGATTGCAAGGATGTACGATGCAGGAATGGGCGCCATCATCTTTGTGCACATTGTCTTCTTCTCGTGGTTCCCCTTTGTGTCAACATTCCAGTCACGTTTCTTTTTCAATCAAGCGTTTAGTCGTGGCCTGGAGATCTCCCTCATCCTGGCAGCTGCCAATTCTATGATTTCCTGCAGTTGTTCTGATATATCAGCATGTCTATTGGAGATTTGAGATAGATTGTATATATTCTTGTGAATTGGACTTGTAATGGTAGTTTATATAATGCTCTTGTGCTTGTGGTCGGATTTGAACTATATAGTTCTGGTCAGATTTGAATTATATATATATATATATATATATATATTCTGGTCGAATTTGAATTGTAAATTTAAATTTTTTTAACGGAAAAATGTACTGGTTGGTACTGTAGCCGCCCCTACAAATCGATTTGCAGAGGCGGCTGATGTTATCAGACGCACCTACAAATCTATTTGTAGTGACGGCTACAATACCAACCGTCCATACAAATCGATTTGTAGGGGCGACTGCCTAGAAATCGATTTGTAAGGACGGTCTGGGAACCGCCCCTATAAATCAGCAATTTGTAGCCACCCTTTCATAGGGGCGGCTGACAAAACCGCCCCTACAGATGGTTACGAGCCGTCCCTAAAAAATGTTTCCTACGTAGTGTGGGGGATAGGCACACGGTGGGGGGAAGGGGCGCGATTGAGCGGAGTGCGGCAGGTGGATGAGCGGCCACGTGCCCACATCGAGACGAGCGGATAAGCGACTGGAGGTTTTTTTTTTCTTTAAGAGAGAGCAGATGAGTGAGGAGCCGCATCCGGACGGGATGGGTGCCCGCGGCCAAACATTATCGAAACTTATACACACTCGGTATTTATTTAATCCAGCGACTAGCCTTTATTGTAGTTATTTAATTGTTTTGTCACAGCAAAACAGCAACATTTCACACAATACATAATACATATAAGCTGATCAATCACGTGCGTATATGTAGACCTTGCGAGACACCTTCCAACACTATATCAGGAGGCCTTTCGGTTTTTTATATTTAATTGCCCCAATCAAGAGATTAAAAGATTGCTTTAAAACCTCTATTGGCGTCGATTGTTAAATCTGGTCTTTCACCATCCAGGGCAAACCCGGTGACTTCTTGTGGGACAGGTAATGTGGTGCCGGCTTGGTTGAGGTCAAATGCGCCATGGTGGAATTGGTTGGTGTGGACATCATCTTCATGGGCGAGGTCACCAGGCAATGCACCGTAGGGTCGTGCTTGTGCAGAAACTGCAAACAGGAGAACCATGGCGATGACGGCCATGGCAGGTGACACTACAGATTTGGAGCCCATTGCATGTACTGGAAGCACTGGTGCTGCTGCTAATGTCTGTCACTCGGTTTGTGCCTTCAAGTGTGTATCGATCAACACCACTTAGTATTTATAGACGCGTCGCCGTAGCTATACCTCATTTAATTTCTATCTCCATGGGGGCGCGTGATAATAAAGAAACCAAAATGACGAAAATGTGCTCATCGACAACGACACTCAAGATCATGACACCAAATAGATAAGATATACGGACGCATTTGTCAAGAAGTACTGCCGCTTAAATGACATTTTCAGTTCGTCCCTGCATGAAATTGCAAGCACACGTGAAGAAAAGTGTGTGCCTAGCCTATATTAATTAGATATATGCTAGCAAATTGCAAGTATGTCGAGAAAAATGCTCGCCTAATTCATTACCTACTATCTCTCTCCATGATAGCCATTGTATGTACGTATTGCCTGAAAATCTACAAGGTATATCCCGGCGGCAGGTGACTGACGCTTTGATTAAGCGTAAGTCATCTTCCTCGCGTTCGCACCAGCCTGCTCCTGCCGCCGACCTCCCCGGCCGCCCCAGCCATTAGCTCCCCGCCATCGCGCCGCCCACCAACCGCCGCCGCCGGCGCGCCGACCCCGCCCTCCCATAATTCCATTCCCGCGAACTCTCTGTCGAGCTCTCGCACCCGCCACCAGCACTTCCCATCTGGATAAGTCCTACCCCGTCCCCTCGGTGGCTCCGCGCCGCCTTGCTCGCCACCAGACGCCTGCCTGCAAACGAGTAATTCCGAATCTATAAACTCTCAGCCTGATCGGCTGCAGGCATTGAGCTACAGCAGTTGTTGCTGTATCCAAATGCAGTACTACTCTGTTGTAGCTATGCAGTGGTAAACATTTTGGATTCAGCTGCAGCTGTAGCCCAATGATGAGTGCAGCCAAATCAGGGCCTCTAGGCTTACGCGCATATAGTTATATTGATATCAAGGCATCATATCCTCTACCGAAAGAAAATAAATTACTTTTTAAGGTTATTTAACTAAATGTCGGTCCAATATTTTTCATTTAACTAGGTCCAAAGGACGTACTAAAAATTGTGTTGCTTATTATGGGGTTGGCATAGTTGGGTCAAATTTTTGGTTGGACTCTTCTGTCGCATACGATTTTCAGAAAGAAAAAAAAACAAGTGCTAAATATATATATTTGTCTGGCCAGGATGCCTTCATATCGAGTAGTCCATAAAAAAACTAGATCATTGTTCACGAAAGGACCGTGACACCTAAGAGAAGGAGGTGAATTAGGTAACTTAAAACTCTATTTTCAACTATGGTCTCTTTTTATAACCTTAGCAAAACCTTTGCAATAAAGTAAATTATCTAAATGTGCAACTACGGTTATTCTATATATGTTTTTGTCTAACACAAAAGATAAGGTTACGAACGAACCCGCCAGCAAATACTCCCGCTAGCTTACATAATTGATATGTTTTCAATTCCATTCCATAAATGTTGGAAGTACGTAAAGAAAACTGCATACATAATTTAATTATTATGTAGTACTGGAGTAGCACACTAAGTATTACGTGGAGAAAAATACTCACCACATTTCCTACACGTGCATTATTGGCAATGGTGGTGGCCAGGGGGATGCCACACCGTACCCACATCCTCAAAAAGGTATATCTGATGGAATAAATTAATTAATTACTTTCAGCAAGTGGTCTCAGGACAAATTGCGTGGATCAACTGAAGCAATTCCGATTACGGATGGATCGGAGATTTGGGATCCAGAGAACTGATACCCTGATCGTAAACTAGCTCTTCCAGGGGTATCACTGAATTCTAGTGTTTGTGGCCAATCAGCCAATGGGAAACATGGGGAGGCGGAGAGAGGGAGGGGTAGGGAAGGGTCTGACGAGTGAGCCCTGGTTTCACTTGTCATCCAGCCGCTCTCAGTGGATAGTTTCCAAGACAATGAAACTTGATGAAACATCTACTCTCAATGCAAAGTTTTATTCTTTAGTTTCATAGGCATTTAATTCCATGACTCGTAGATAGTTGGAAATTAATTGTGCCAAGCTCATTTCATCTCTCTCTTCTTAAATACGCTGCTATGTCAAAAATACCTATGTGGCAACCTATTTAATGCAAATAAAATTCACATAAAACTCTCACTGAGACTGGTCTTCGTAAAACCGTCATTGAAACCACCTCAATGCCAAATATAAACAGTTTTGATAGTTCAATTGCGAAGGTTTTTAGTTTTAGAGTTGGATAGTGTAACACCCGTGGCCAACCGGCGATCGCCGGAGACATGAGCAACAAGCAAGAATCACCGGAGTTGGGAACTGAGCAGAGGACAACTCTGTCTCTTGCATTTTACTGTTTAGAATATTCGACAATTTCATTACAGGACACAGTACTGAATAAAAGGGCCATGGCCGCTCGTCCGCAGGACCCACTTCTCATACAGACGCAAATACATAATATATCTAAATTACGCCTTCCTCCTTTGAATACGCCCACGCTGAAGACGCCATCACCCCTGAGCTACTACATATGGTCAATACTCCAGCTATAGTTCTTCAATGTCAAAAATAAACTTCTCCCTAGCTAAAAAAAGCAAATTGAACTTTGCTCCACTGGGGACATGGAACATGCCCTAGGTTTAAACTCTTGACTTGATATAGGCGCTCATCATTTTGCTTAGTCCCGATTGGTCGAGGGTGTACAATACATTATTTTTTTAGTCTATTATGCAATAGGATAGTAATAATGTCACACTATGCCACAAATGGTTTGTAGGGGTAGCTCCACACCATTTGTAGGGACGGTTGGGCCAGCCGCTACTATCCAGCCGCCTTTACAAATCTACGATTTGTAGGGGCAGTTCACCAGTTGCACTTACAAATCAAGTAACTGCCCCTACAAATCCATTTTTTCAGAATTCTCAAATCCGGGTTAAAAAATAGCAAAAAAAAAAACCTCGGAGGACCCCATCGGGCAGCCACACGCCCGCGCCTTCCCAAGTCACAAGTCGCGTGAATTCGTGACCGCCAGGGATCGAACCCGCGACCTCCCTCTCACTTCTTTCTCCTCGTATTATACTCAACCGAATTTAAAATGATTGTCTAGGACTCTAAACGAATTTAAATGAAAATGTCATCAACTACAAAGTTTTATAACTTTTCGGGATCTACAACTTTGGTTTTTGTCATTTCTCCATCCGAGGTCGTTTGAAAATTTTGAATTTTAAATGTAACAAATTTAGACATAATTATTCTTAGCTAGGTGATTTTAAATGGAAAAGTTGTCAACCACAAAGTTGTATAAGTTTTTCAGATCTACAACTTTCGTTTTTGTTGTTTCTCCATCCGAGGTCATTTGAAAAATTAAAATTTTAAATATGAAAAATTCAACCATAATTTTCTATGCATAGATGATTTCAAATAAAAAAATGGTCAACTACAAAGTTGCAAAACTTTTCAAGATCGATAACTTTTGTTTTGATCATTTCTCCATTCAATATCGTTTTGAGAACTATTTGTTGGGGCGGCTCAATGCAAAAAGAATGAGGCGTTGCTACAAATTCTTTTTTATAGTAGTGTGATTTGCCTATGGTAATTAGTTTTTTAGGGTTAAACTCTGAAATTTTGAACGCCTTGTTCTTCTTCTGTGTGGCTAGTTTTTGCCTGTTATAGTCTTATATATGGAGACTGAGCCACGTAAGCTTATACGCACTCGGTATTTAACCCAGCAACTAGTCTTTGCACCTATTTAATTTCTTTGGTCACAACAAAACAACATTTCACACAATACATACATAATAAATATAAGCAGATCAATTATATTTACGGACAATGTCATACATACACACGACTAATAATACCGCGTGTGCATGCCCGTGAACAGCAGCTTATTCAAACATAAGACAACTTATTCATAACACAAGAAGCCGTGATAACTATAAATCACGTGCATATATGTTGTCGGTGCAGAAAGTAACCAATAAGTAAATATTTGTAGTTTTGCCGTACGTTGTGATCGGAGGTGACCTAGCACTCAATGACACATGGTTTATACTGGTTCAGGCAACGTCCCCTACGTCCAGTTTGAGTCGGTCGGTGACTTTATTCCTGAGCCCAGGTGCTCGAAGTTTGCAGTGGGGTTACAAACGAGAAGGAGAAAGATGGGGGTACAAAAAGGTCCGGTCGGCTCCAGTCGGAAGGGCCGAGAGCGATAGGAGCTCCGCTATGAGCTAAGTGTTCAAGCGAGTGCTCACTACCCTAGATCTGGAAATCACTGCCGGTTCAAAAACCCACTTCACTGCCGGATTTTAAACCGACAGTGGCATACCGACAGTGATGGGGGGTTGACATCACTGTCGGTCCTTAAAAAAACCGACACCAATCTATAGGAAACAGTGTCGGTTCCTTGCTCCGCCCGGCAGTATCCAGTTGAACAACACTGCCGGTTTGTAATGCCAACCGACAGTGACGGTTGCTTTAAGAGTGTCGGTTCTTGGCTCAAGCCAGCAGTGTTGATCAAGCCTACACCGTCGGTTCATGGATCAAACCGGCAGTGTTGTAGTAAATATCAGTGTCAGTTCATGGATCAAACCGGCAGTGTTCTTGTAACTATCAGTGTCAGTTCATGGTTTAAGCCGACAGTGTTGAGCAAGACAACACTGCCGGTTTGTTGCTATCAATATTAAACATTACAAATGTTACGATTACAATTCAAATATTCTTATCCACATCTCGATCCCTCAAAATAAAAAAGAAATGTTCTTGGACTTCACACATGCTTCTCGGACTTCCTACAATAATCTAGCGAGCCGCTCTAGGCCATACTGGTCCTTATACTTCACGGACTGTGCAATGGAAAATACTCTATCTTTTTCCAATACCTCGACTAAGATGAATTTTGCCGGCTCCGATTATAGTGCGACGATCTCCATGTCTAGTAGCCTTTCGTACTTAAATTTCTTGCGCTGTCGTTCAAAAAAGATGATAAACAAAGAGGAATAGTAAATCATTTTGTTGAATTATTAACAGACATAAATGAAATGGAGAATGTTGTATCGAACACCGCTTGAGTTGTTGCTTGGCTGGTTGGTTGGTGCCCGAATGTTGTATCGAACACCGCTGACTATTTATAGCTAGGGCCGGGCCGGGGCGCATCAGCAACTTGCATGCACTATTGACGGCCTCGATCGGTCTCTCCATGCATGCGTATGCGTACGTGTCCAAAAAAATATTAGACGACGAAAATGCATGCGCTAGCTCATGTACCACATTCGGGGTCAACGCTCGATCATGAATGAAATTGGTATTACATACAGTACAACTCAGAATAGATAAGGTATATATACGAACGAACCCGTCAGAAAATACTGCCGCTTACTTGATATTTTCAAAGCGGTTCCATAAATGTTGGAAGTACGCAAAGAAAATTGCATACATAATTATTTATTATGTACATTTCCTACACGTGCATTAAATAAATTGCTTTCAGCAAGAGGTCTCAGCACAAACTGCACAGATCAACTGAAGCAACTCCAATTACGGATGGAGATTTCGGATCCAGAGAACTGATCCTGATCCTAAACTAGCTCTTCTATTCTAGGGGTATTACTAAATTCCTGGCCAGCCAGCCAATGGGAAACGCGGGGAGGAGGCCTGACGAGTGGGCCCTGTTTTCACTTGTCATCCATATTAGTAAAACCATCATTGAAACCAGCTCAATGCCTAATATAAACAGTTTTGATAGTTCAATTGTCAAACATTTTTAGCTTCAGAGTTGGATGGCCAAAACTCCAGGTATAGTTGAATGGTCAAAAATAGACTTCTTCCTTTAAAAAGCATGCAAATCACATGGAACCTACCTACCTAGGTTCAAACTCTCGACTCAATATAAGGGCCTAGCACAGGTTACAATAGTTTCATGGGTAAAGCTATTTTTTTCTCCTCTCACAAAGGGATGAGTTAGGGTGAAGCTAAAAAAAAGTAGCTTATCTCAGCTTCACCTGCTATTATGGTAATTTTTCTTCTTTGGTCTACATGTGAAGCTGTTTTACTAAATAGTTTTTTCAAAACAGCTCAGCTTCACCAATAAAGCTGCTCATGAACCTGTTTATCAGAAAGCAACTTCAAAGATGAAGCTGAGCTGTGCCAAATAGGGCCTAAGTGCTCATCGGTTCGTTCCGTGTCCGGATTGGTCAAGGGTGTTCAGTGCATTATTTTTTAGTCTATTATATATGCAATAGGATAGTAATAATGTTATTTGCCTATGGTAATTAGTTTTTTAGGGTTGAACGCCTTGTTCTTCTGTGTGGCTAGTTTTTGCATGTTATAGATGGAGACTGAACCACGTAAACTCATATGGTAGTGCTAGCGCCAGGACAGACGTCCGCGTCCAGACGCATGCGCCTGCACCCCGTTCCATACCGTGACGCACGCAGCTCCCTCCGCCCCTCGCCCATCCCACCCCGGAGGTAGCGTCCGTCCGGATGGAGCTCCCGCACTTGCACCCGACGCATGCAGCTCCCTCGCCCACGCTCATCCCGCTCAGGTCGAGCTCGAATTGCATGGCAAGATGGAGGGAAGGGAAGGTAGGGTAGCAAGAGGAGAGGAGAGGGTGAGGTGCACTGCACAAGGATGGTGCGAGGTAGGAGCCAAAGCCCTACGGCAGGCCGCTCTTCGCTGGCCACCGGCGTCGTGTAACTCCCGATCTACTTTTGAAATATCCAGATAAAACATATGCAACATACATCTGAAGACCAATGAAACACTTGAAACATGCGTATATAGTCATTGCAACATGTGCAAACACCAGATCAACTTTTGAAACATCCAGATGAAACATATGAAACAGACGTTTGAAACACATGAAACAATTGAAACATAAGGCTTGCAACATGCATATGTTGCCATTGCAACATATGCAACATCCCAGAGACCCTGATCGACATTTGCAACATTCAAATAAAACACTTGAAATATAAGTCTGAAACGCATGAAACACTTGAAACACGGCGTCGCCGGCGGCCATGGCCTACCTAGTGGGGGACTGCGGTTGTCGGCAAGCTCGGGTCTAGGGGGAACGTCGAGAGCAAATGGCCCAGCATGCGCAGGCCTCCCCTTCCGGCTGCGGTGTCTTCGGCTGGCCATGAGAGACGAAGTTCGGACCAGCGACGACCTCCTAGTGGTGCCACGGTGATGGTGGCACGGCACGGCCGATGATGGGGTGCGGCGCGGCAAGGGGAAAGGCATGGCATGCATGGCACTACGTGAAAAACGGTTTGTAGCAACAGGACAATTTTTTAGGGGTGGATCACGTGCTCTCGATCCACGAGACCAACCGCCCCTACAAATGGAATAGCAGGGGCGGCTGGTGATACGAGCCGCCCCTACAAATGGGTAGGATTTGTAGGGGCGACTCACTCACCAGCCGCCCCCAATGTTGCTATTTGTTGGGGCGGCTGGTGATTGAGCCGCCCCTACAAAAGCCACGACGGAAAAATTAGGAGCAGCTAACCTAGGCTAGGGCCACGCCGGCCTTTCTGCCCACCCGAGAGGCGCTAGTACTTGCACGCATATAAAACAGAGGGTGCACGCTGGCTAGGGTTTGGCACCCGCACTTGCCGTCGCCGGCCTCCTTCCGCAGTCACGCGTGCCTCGGGGATCCCGCCGCCACGCCGCCACTCCTTCTGCTTCTACTCCCCCCACCCGCAGCGAGCGGCAGCGAGGGCGAGCGAGGGATGGCCAAGGCCAGGTCGTCGGCGAAGCAGTCGCGCGCGCAGGTGCAGCAGTCAAATGGCAGCGGCAGCAGCCACGCGCTGTCCTCCAAGCTCGCCAGGTACCTCAACCCGGAGACCTCCTGGAACAAGGTACGCCCCGCCCCTCATTTCCCACGCGCGCGCCGGTAGCTGCTGACTGACGCTCTCATCTCGGCTCGATCGGGCTATGGCAGGATCAACTACTAGATGCAGTGCACGGGATCTGCCAAGCGGTGGGGCTCATCTGCGGCCTGCTCTGGGGAGCCGTCCCCCTCGTCGGCGCAGTCTGGGTCACCCCGTCAGTCCCCCCCTCATAACACCTCTCTCTCTCCCACCTTGTCAAGCTCAAGCCTTGTCGTGTGTAGATCTGTAGCTTCACTTACGCGCACATAAGCAAAACTAAGCCCTTTTGTATATACATACACTTTGTAATTTGTTATAATTAGATTAGATAGATACCAGATCGATTTTATAGCCTTGCTGTGTGTAGATCTATAGCTTCACTTACGCGCACATAAGCGAAACTAAGCCCTTCTTTATTTCAACTTGCTTGTCCTCATTGTATTTTAAGCTTATCTGTTGATCAAATTTAGGATCTCTGTTATCTAGTATTTTTTTGACACTGCAACTATTCCTGTTTAAATCTGTGCCTGATTACTTAATTAGCAAAGTAATGGTGAATGACTCGAAAGCAACTATTCCTGTTTTCACGTCTCATCTCTTCAATGTTGATGAAGCTGATCATCGGTAGCTTTTCTGTTTGAGGGAAGGGAGTAGTATAGGGCATCACTTTTCCTCCATATAGGAAATTAAAAGATCTTATCGTTGTAGGAATCCTTGAACTTCACCTTTTCCAAGCCCTAAAAGAATTCAACCCTGTTTATCAACAATGTGTAACACAAAACATTCTTGTATTTCTTTTATAGTGTGAAATACAATGTATGATTTTTCCTTGTTGAATGATGTTATCATACCTCATTTTTTCCAAGTAATTTTATTATGGATTTTGGCCATGAAGTAGATATTTGTAACTTAAATGTTCAATTTAAGCAACATAAAAACATTAATAACCAACCATTTGGATGTTATATTTAACTTGGGATCCTATCACCATCTGAGTTTTGTTTGTTCTGTCTATCTAATGCCTTCTGTCACTGTGCAGGTTTATGGCTTCTTGTGGATTGTACTTGTTGTTATGGTTCTTCTTTTCAAGGTTTATCATGTTAATTCTTTGAATAATCAAATGCTGCATGTTTTAAAATTATATATGGACGAACTCTAAGCTAAGCTTTGTCCGGTTGTCTTTCAGCTTTTTACTGCAACTCCGAAGAAGTCGACAGCCTTGCTGACTTTTGTTCGGTATCTGCAGGGCGTCCTTGCTATTGGGATAATTGCAGGAATTGCCCTTCTTATCGTGCTCACATCGTTCACTGTTGCTGATTTATTTGCAAGTGCACTTGCTTTTATAGCAACTGGTTGGTGTGTCTTATGTGTAAGTACAACATCCTTATTTTGTTTGAGAAATACTTGCATTATATCAATCTGCTACTTAATTGAAGCAAATTTGGAATATTACAAGTGCCAAGTTAATGGCCGGTAACTTGCCGGGTGCCACATGCCTCACCAAAAATTTTCTTGTCATGACAGCTGGCCGTCGCATGGAAGAGGGTAGTGAAAGCCCTTGGGCTATGGGATTCAGTCCGTGAGATTGCAAGGATCTACGATGCAGGAATGGGCGCCATCATCTTTGTGCCCATCGTCTTCTTCTCGTGGTTCCCCTTTGTGTCAACATTCCAGTCACGTTTCCTTTTCAATCAAGCGTTTAGTCGTGGCCTGGAGATCTCCCTCATCCTGGCAGCTGCCAATTCTATGATTTCCTGCAGTATGTCTACTAATTGGAGATTTGAGATGGATTGTATATATTCTTGTGAATTGGACTTGTAATGGTAGTTTATATAATGCTCTTGTGCTTGTGGTCAGATTTAAATTATATATATTCTGGTCAGATTTGAATTATATATATATATATATATATATATATGTATATATATATATATATATGTATATATATATATATATATATATTCTGGTCGAATTTGAATTGTAAATTTAAATTTTTTTAGCGGAAAAATGTATTGTAGGGGAGGTTGGTACTGTAGCTGCCCATACAAATCGATTTACAGAGACGGCTGGTGTTATCAGCCGCACCTACAAATCAATTTGTAGAGGCAGCTACAGTGCCAACCGTCCCTACAAATCGATTTGTAAGGGCGATCTGGGAACCGCCCCTACAAATCAGCGATTTGTAGCCACCCTTTCGTAGGGGCGGCTGGCAAAACCGCCCCTACAGAGGGTTACGAGCCACCCCTAAAAACATTTCCTACGTAGTGTGCGGGATAGGCACACGGTGGGGGGAAGGGGCGCGATAGAGTGGAGTGCGGCAGGCGGATGAGTGGCCACGTGCCCACGTCGAGATGAGCGGATAAGCGAGTGGAGATTTTTTTTCTTTAAGAGAGAGCGGATGAGCGAGGAGCCGCATCCGGACAGGACGGGTGCCCGCGGCCAAACATTATCGAAACTTATACACACTCGGTATTTATTTAATCCAGCGACTAGCCTTTATTGTAGTTATTTAATTGTTTTGTCACAGCAAAACAGCAACATTTCACACAATACGTAATACATATAAGCTGATCAATCACGTGCGTATATGTAGACCTTGCGAGACACCTTCCAACACTATATCCGGAGGCCTTTCGGTTTTTTATATTTAATTGCCCCAATCAAGAGATTAAAAGATTGCGTTAAAACCTCTATTGGCGTCGATTGTTAAATCTGGTCTTTCACCATCCAGGGCAAACCCGGTGACTTCTTGTGGGACAGGTAATGTGGTGCCGGCTTGGTTGAGGTCAAATGCACCATGGTGGAATTGGTTGGTGAGGACATCATCTTCATGGGCGAGGTCACCAGGCAATGCACCGTAGGGTCGTGCTTGTGCAGAAACTGCAAATAGGAGAACCATGGCGATGACGGCCATGGCAGGTAACACTACAGATTTGGAGCCCATTGCATGTACAGGGAGCACTGGTGCTGCTGCTAATGTCTGTCACTCGGTTTGTGCCTTCAAGTGTGTATCGATCAACACCACTTAGTATTTATAGACGCGTCGCCGTAGCTATACCTCATTTAATTTCTATCTCCATGGGGGCGCGTGATAATAAAGAAACCAAAATGACGAAAATGTGCTCATCGACAACGACACACTCAGGATCATGACACCAAATAGATAAGATATACGGACGCATTTGTCAAGAAGTACTGCCGCTTAAATGACATTTTCAGTTCCTCCCTGCATGAAATTGCAAGCACACGTGCAGAAAAGTGTGCGCCTAGCCTATAGAATTAATTAGATATATAATATGCTAGCAAATTGCAAGTATGTCGAGAAAAATGCTCGCCTAATTCATTATCTACTATCTTTCTCCATGATAGCCATTGTATGTACGTAGTGCCTGCAAAATCTACAAGGTATATCCCGGCGGCAGGTGACTGACGCTTTGATTAAGCGTAAGTCATCTTCCTCCTCGCGTTCGCACCAGCCTGCTCCTGCCGCCGACCTCCCCGGCCGCCCCAGCCATTAGCTCCCCGCCCTCCCGTAATTCCAATCCCGCGAACTCTCTGTCGAGCTCTCGCACCCGCCACCAGCACTTCCCATCTGGATAAGTCCTACCCCGTCCCCTCGGTGGCTCCGCGCCGCCTCGCTCGCCGCCAGACGCCTGCCTGCAAACGAGTAATTCTGAATCTATAAACTCTCAGCCTGATCGGCTGCAGGCATTGAGCTACAGCAGTTGTTGCTGTATCCAAATGCAGTACTACTCGTTGTAGCTATGCAGTGGTAAACATTTTGGATTCAGCTGCAGCTGTAGCCCAATGATGAGTGCAGCCAAATCAGGGCCTCTAGGCTTACGCGCATATAGTTATATTGATATCAAGGCATCATATCCTCTACCGAAAGAAAATAAATTACTTTTTAAGGTTATTTAACTAAATGTCGGTCCAATATTTTTCATTTAACTAGGTCCAAAGGACGTACTAAAAATTGTGTTGCTTATTATGGGGTTGGCATAGTTGGGTCAAATTTTTGGTTGGACTCTTCTGTCACATACGATTTTCAGAAAGAAAAAAAAAACAAGTGCTAAATATATATATTTGTCCGGCCAGGATGTCTTCATATCGAGTAGTCCATAAAAAAACTAGATCATTGTTCCTGACTATAAAACTCTGTTTCTAACTATAGTCTCTTTTTATAATCTTAACAAAACCTATGCAATAAAGTAAACTATCTAAATATGTAACTACGGTTATTCTATGTATGTTTTTGTCTAACACAAAAGATAAGGTTACGAACGAACCTGCCAGCAAATACTCCCGCTAGCTTACATAATTGATATGTTTTCAATTCCATTCCATAAATGTTGGAAGTACGTAAAGAAAACTGCATACATAATTTAATTATTATGTAGTACTGGAGTAGCACACTAAGTATTACGTGGAGAAAAATACTTACCACATTTTCTACACGTGCATTATTGGCAATGGTGGTGGCCAGGGGGATGCCACACCGTACCCACATCCTCAAAAAGGTATATCTGATGGAATAAATAAATTAATTACTTTCAGCAAGTGGTCTCAGGACAAATTGCTTGGATCAACTGAAGCAATTCCGATTACGGATGGATCGGAGATTTGGGATCCAGAGAACTGATATCCTGATCGTAAACTAGGTCTTCCACTGAATTCTAGTGTTTGTGGCCAATCAGCCAATGGGAAACGTGGGGAGGCGGAGAGAGGGAGGGGTAGGGAAGGGTCTGACGAGTGAGCCCTGGTTTCACTTGTCAATTGTCATCCAGCCAGTCTCAGTGGATAGTTTCGAAGACTTTGTTTCCAAGACAATGAAACTTGATGAAACGTCTACTCTCAATGCAAAGTTTTATTCTTTAGTTTCATAGGCATTTAATTCCATGACTCGTACATAGTTGGAAATTAATTGTGCCAAGCTCATTTCATCTCTCTCTTCTTAAATACGCTGCCATGTCATCAAAAATACCTATGTGGCAACATATTTAATGCAAATAAAATTCACATGAAACTCTCACTGAGACTGGTCTTCGTAAAACCGTCGTTGAAACCAGCTCAATGTCGAATATAAACAGTTTTGATAGTTCAATTGTCAAAGGTTTTTAGTTTTAGAGTTGGTGGTGTAACACCCGTGGCCAACCGGCGATAGCCAGAGACATGAGTGACAAGCAAGAATCACCGGAGTTGGGAACTGAGCAGAGGACAACTCTGTCTCTTGCATTTTACTGTTTAGAATATTCGACAATTTCATTACAGGACACAGTACTGAATAAAAGGGCCATGGCCGCTGGTCTGCAGGACCCACTTGTCATACAGACGCAAATACATAATATATCTAAATTATGCCTTCCTCCTTTGAATACGCCCAAGGTGAAGACGCCATCACCCCTGAGCTATTACAGATGGTCAAAACTCCAGCTATAGTTCTTCAATGTCAAAAATAAACTTCTCCCTAGCTAAAAAAAGCAAATTGAACTTTGCTCTGCTGGGGACATGGAACATGCCCTAGGTTTAAACTCTTGATTTGATATAGGCGCTCATCATTTTGCTTAGTCCGGATTGGTCGTGGGTGTACAATACATTATTTTTTTAGTCTTATTTTTTTAGTCTATTATGCAATAGGATAGTAATAATGTCACACTATGCCACAAATGATTTGTAGGGGTGACTCCAGACCATTTGTAAGGATGGTTGGGCCAGCCGCTACTATTTAGGCGCCTCTACACATCTACGATTTGTAGGGGCAGTTCACCAGTCGCACTTACAAATCGAGTAACTGCCCCTACAAATCCGTTTTTCAGAATTCTCAAATTCGGGTTAAAAATAGCAAAAAAAAACCTCGGAGGACCCCGTCGGGCAGCCACATGCCCGCGCCATCCCAAGTCACAAGTCGCGCGAATTCGTGACCGCCGGGATTGAACCCGCGACCTCCCTCTCACTTTTTTCTCCTCATATTATACTCAACCAAATTAAAAATGATTGTCTAGGACTCTAAACGAATTTAAATGAAAATGTCGTCAACTACAAAGTTTTATAACTTTTCGGGATCTACAACTTTGGTTTTGGTCATTTCTTCATCCGAGGTTGTTTGAAAATTTTGAATTTTAAATGTAACAAATTTAGACATAATTATTCTTAGCTAGGTGATTTTAAATGGAAAAGTTGTCAACCACAAAGTTGTATAAGTTTTTCAGATCTACAACTTTTGTTTTTGTTGTTTCTCCATCCGAGGTCGTTTGAAAAATTAAAATTTCAAATGTGAAAAATTCAACCATAATTTTCTATGCATAGATGACTTCAAATAAAAAAATTGTCAACTACAAAGTTGCAAAACTTTTCAAGATCGATAACTTTTGTTTTGGTCATTTCTCCATTCGAGATCGTTTTGGGAACCATTTGTAGGGGCGCTCAATGCAAAAAGAATGAGGCGTTGCTACAAATTATTTTTTATAGTAGTGTCATTTGCCTATGGTAATTAGTTTTTTAGGGTTAAACTCTGAAATTTTGAACGCCTTGTTCTTCTTCTGTGTGGCTAGTTTTTGCTTGTTATAGTCTTATATATGGAGACTGAACCACGTAAGCTTATACGCACTCGGTATTTAACCCAGCAACTAGTCTTTGTACCTATTTAATTTCTTTGGTCACAACAAAACAACATTTCATACAATACATACATAATAAATATAAGCAGATCAATTATATTTACGGACAATGTCATACATACACACGACTAATAATACCGCGTGTGCATGCCCGTGAACAGCAGCTTATTCATACATAAGACTACTTATTTATAACACAAGAAGCCGTGACAACTATAAATCACGTGCATATATGTTATCGGTGCAGAAAGTGACCAACAAGTAAATATTTGTAGTTTTGCGTATGTTGTGATCGGAGGTGGCCTAGCACTCAATGACACAGGGTTTATACTGGTTCAGGCAACGTGCCCTACGTCCAATTTGAGTCGGTCGGTGACTTTATTCCTAAGCCCAGGTGCTCGAAGTTTATAGTGGGGTTACAAACGAGAAGGCGAAAGATGGGGGTACAAGAGGTCCGGTCGGATCCGGTCAGAAGGGCCGAGAGCGACAGGAGCTCCGCTATGAGCAAAGTATTCGAGCGAGTGCTTGAGGTCCGAACCAGATGGTCCTGTGGTTGTGAACTAGTGAACTTGATCGATCTAGTGAAAATGGAATGACTTTGATCAACTTGGATGAACTGGCTCTTTTGGGAGAGAGCCCATCCCCTTTTATAGATGAAGGGGATGGCCTTACAAGTGAGAGGGAGAGAGTACATATGCTTCTAAACCTTGTTGCCCACGCCGGCAGGTACATGATGATGGTAGACGTCCACAACACTGTTGGATGCCAGATGCATATGGGAGGGTCTGTCGTCCTTGTTTGGGTATGGCAGATGTCGGTACCTGCATATACTATTGATGCCCAGAGGCATGTGAGGAGTTTCACCATTGTCGATGTTTTACCACCGATAGTCTGCCACGGGGGTACCCGGGCAGTATGTTCGGGCTTCGGCGTATGCTGAACTCGATGGTTAATGCAAGAGACAGTCGGTTTATCCTGGTTCAGGCCCTCAAACGCAGATCGAGTAATAGCCCTATGTCCAATCAGTGTTAGCTTTTGCGTTGGATTGATTATGAAGTGTTGTGTCGTACAATTGCTCTGTTGAACTCTCGATCCAAGGTGCCCTGCCCTCCTTTATATAGTCAGGAGGCCAGAATCCTAGTCGGTTTACAATGAGAGTTCCTAGTAGGATTATAGAGTAATACTACTACTAAGATTACAGGAGAGAAAACCTAATTGGTCTAGGTCTTCTTCCTCCCTTGCGGGGTATCCTATGGGTCCCGTACCGACAAGCCCCCGAGCACTTCATGGTTGAGTTCTGGAAGCCTCGTCTTGTTCCTACAAGTCTCGTTGAGCAGGAACAAGCGTCATCCAAGTGCTTTCTTGAGCGAAACCGTGTAGCGCTTTGTGAGATCTTTGCGTGGTGTGTACTTTTTGTACTTTTTTGGAGAATAAAGTACTCCCATTTGGATGTAGCCCCCGAGCCTCTTGCTGTTTGGCACAAGGAGCTTGAGGGTCTTTTCTTGAAATCTTCCTGATTCTTTGTTGAAAGGCTCCCTGACTTCCTTATTGAAAAGGAGCTCTGATGCTGTGTTCGGGTTCTTTTTGTCTTGTGGTCCTGACGCCGTCTGTCTTGAAGAAACATTCTGAGTGGTGTGCGCTTTTTTTGGAGAAAAAAGTGTACTCATTGAGTGTAGCCCCCGATCCTCTTGCTATTTGGAACAAAAAGTTGGAGGATCTTGAGTCTGAGTTGTTCGATAGAACCGTATACCTCTTCTTTTGCAGCCCCCGGGCATATATTCGGGTTGTTTTGTTCAGGAAGAACTCGGAAGCAGGATTTTGGTATATTCTCTGGTAGTCTACTGTTGTCAGATGTAGTTGTATGGTGGTGGTTGAGTTTGAATGCCTTTTGTTCATGGGTTGTACTGTGTCGGTATATTCTTCCGAATATGCCCGTCTTCGAGTACTGTTCCCTCTCGCCTGAGTCTTCCATTATTGAGTCCCGTCCTTTCACTGTGTCCTTTGTTAGTCTTATTTTGTTGGTACTCCTAGTCCATGTGCACTGCTCCTTTGATCTATAAATACCCTCCCGGAGTGCTTGCTTTCATCCATTGAACATTCTGTTGCAACCTTTGTGATCACTAATATGGTAGTTTGTGAAGTAGAGCTGCCCCCGGGCGTGTTTCGTAGTTCCTGTGCGTCTTGTCGTAGTTGGAGGAAGTCTTGTGATAGGGATTAGAGGTTGGCTAATCCCGCGGCAGCAATGTACCAGGATGTACGTGGCGGTAGTTGGCTGACGGCTTGATCTAGAGCAAGGCCATTGCTGAATGGAGAGTTCCAGGCGAGCATCGGGTCCCTGCTCCAGGTCCTGGTGAGATCGTCCTTTTTGTCTCTTTCATTCGTGCTGGACTTTGCCTTCCTGCCTCTGCTTTTCTTCATCAGTTTCTCAACTATTTTGGGATTTGCTTGAACCATCTTGCTCCTAATGCAGTCCTTCACCTTTCTGTCTTTGTTCATCTTTGCGAAGCTTTCCTTGGAATTCCTCCCTCTCTTTCTCTGTTTCATTACTTCTTTCGTCTGAAACCCCAACCCCGCCACGAAGAAACTAGCGTTCTTGGTGGTTGTGGGATTCAATTTCACCAGGGTCTTAAGAGCAAGTTCTTTGACTATGACCTGGTTGATTCTATAAGAGATTGGCGTGCTGACTGGTTTTATGCTGCCAATCTGATCCCTTCCCTTGCTGTCCACTCTGGGACTAGTCCCGTGGTTAATGACCGATGGGATAAGAACCCTGTGTCGCCCGCTGAGGTCCAGGCAATCCAGCTATTCCTTGATAGGATTAGTGTGCTGAAACAGCAGGGTTTAACCGGCTTCGGCATTGTTTCGAGTTTTCTTCGTCGCTGAGTTCAGCCTTTGAAGGAGCGAGAGCATCTTGGCTTCGAGTACTCTGGGGCTGAGGATCCTTCACGCATGGTCCTAGCTCTGGAGCTGACCAATGAGGAAGTACTCGAGCGTCTTTAGAAGATGCTGAAAGGAGCGAGCGTTGTCTCGCCTACCGTCTCTGAGTTCTCTGCCAAGAACCCTCCTCCAGCTGTAAGTTGTTTTTCCTCGTTCGGGTGCTTTATGTATTCTTGGTGTATGTCCCTTTGTTTAACTTTTCCTTATCTTGTTGTTTTATTCTTTTTCGTAGGAATTTGGGCGCAACTTTGTTGACCCGATCCCTTCTCTTGCTGTTCCCCCTGTCGTGGCGAACACTGGGAAAAAACTCACCAGAGCTTCCGCAACCAGTAAGTCCCAAATCTCCACAGTGTTTCCTGGAGTTTCTTCTGGATTTGTTGACGTATATGAAGAATATGTTCCTCGTCTAGTCCCCCGCAGTCCTCGCAGTGTCTCGAAGAGGGGGCGAACAGATGGGTCTTCATCTGGCCTACCTGCTTCCAAGAAGTCTCGCAAGCCAAGTACTCCTCCAGGTACTCTAGTTGTAGCTAGCATGCTCTTAGGTGAGCATATTTATACTCTTTGTCCCTTTGTTTTCTTGTTTTTGTCTTGAACCGAGTGCTTTTATTCTTTTTTTCAGCGGGTGCCTTGGTGGCCTTGGTTGAGACTGAGGGGGAAGAGGATGATGAAGTACCCCTTATCATGCGGCGGTGAGTTGTTTTCATATTCCCCTTCTATTGAATTTGTCCTCTTTGTCTTGACTTTTAGTCTTGATCTTTTTGAAGTAACTGGACATCGGGTATGAGTTCTTCTGAGGCTCCCGCGCCGGCTTCTTCTGAAGCTCCGGTGTTGAGTACTTTGGTAGCCTTGGTACTGAGCTCTTCCGCACCTCCGCTGCCAAGTTCTTTCGTGGCTCCAGCCCTGGCTTGTTCTGGGGCTCCGGTATCGGCTATACCGCTCCTGTCGCCAAGTGGCGGGGATGTTTTTGCTGCCATGGTCCCCCCTACGAGGTCTTCTTTTGGTTTTGCGAGGAAGAAGGTGGCCGGGTGAGTAGATTTTGGCTTCATCCTTTTGCTTCTGTTCTCCTATTCTCATCGGCAATTTCTTTTATCAATTTTCAGTCCTTCGTCTTCTCTCGCTTCTTCGTCGACTTCTTCTCAGCCCTCCGCTGTGCCACCGAGTACCAAGCCTCAGGACTCGCAGCGTACTGTTGGTGAAGTGGCTGCGGGGGCTACGGAGCTTTCTGGCGATGGCACCGCTGCAGACTTGGCTGCCTCGGAGGTGATCGTGACCATTGTGTCGGGTCCTTCTGAGGGATTGGCCTCGGCTTCCCAGGAGGTCGCTCTGGTCGTTCCTTCTTCACCTTGGCCGGCCTCTCCTTCTCCTTCTCTTGCTTCCGGCGGTCCTCCTTTTGCTGATGATGTGGTGCAGCAGTTCGATGCCACTCATCGGCTATCAGAATTAACTGCTGCCTAGGGAAACTTGTCGTCCCTTGCGACTTCTTTTGGAGAAAAGCTCCAGGTAAGCTTTTTCATCGTTCCTTCTTTGGATGTTCGCTTTTCTTTGGTCCTTATTCTTTGTTTTTTCTTTGTATCTTTTTGCTCAATCCTTCTCTCATGACCATACTGGCTTCTTTTTCTCGTCTGAAAATGAGAGAAAGTTGTCTTCAGAAGTGAGCACCCTGAAAGCTGATCTTGATCTCCTCCGAGCTGAGCTGGAGGCTGAGCGACGAACGCATCAGGATGAAGAAAAATCTCTTCGTGCCCAGGCTATTGAAATCGAGATGCAAAGGGATGCCGCTCTTCAAGAGGCCCGAAAGAACTCGGCGGCCGTGAAGGACTTGGAGGTCGTGAAGAAGGAGTGCAGCGGTATTGAGAGTTATTTTTGTTTCTTTTTGTAATGAAACTTTCCTTTCCACTGACTTGTTGTCTGCTGCTTCGTCTAGCTCTCCGGGTTGAAAAGCAGAAACTCTCGGAGGGCGTTGAAGAAATGAAAACTCTTGTTCGTACAAGTCATAACAAGGCTGAGGAGGTAATTACTCGCGCCGAAGAGGAACTTGCGCTTGCTAAGTTGATTAGGAGTGGAGCTGATAGAGATCTTATGCAGGCCCAGAAAACCATTGAAGACTTGTGTGGCAGGTTGGCGACGGCTACTGAAAACTGGAAGGCTTTGTGGAAATCCTTTCATTCAGTAGCCGACGTTCTTCGAACTCCAGCGGATGACGGGCAATCTTGGGCTCAGTTGATTCCTCGAATTCTGACTCGTTTCCAAGAGTTTGTGAAGAGGTGCGCTCAACTGTGTACCAAGAATGTTCTGGCCCAAGTCTGGGTTCTTGCTCCAGCGGTCCCTTTGTCCAAGATAGTAGAGGAATCTGATAGTCAAGAATACATCAATGCTGTTGAGAGGGTGGAGCCTGAAGTTGAAGACTTAGCTAGTAGGGTAGTAGATAATCTTAATATCATCCTCCCTTCTCCTGATGATGAGGCTTGATGTATTTAACTTTTATGCCCGTGCCTTGTAATATGACATTATACTTCTTTTTTGAATGAAGGTCCGTTTTTTTATGTCTTCTTTGCCTGAATGCCCTGCCTATCCCTCGGATGATTTGTCGAGTACTTTTCTGTTTAAGTAAACAACTTGTGTTAACGACCTTTCTTGATCTATTGAGTGCTTGTCTGGCCTTCTCTTGTGCCCTGTAAACAACTCGTTGTATGTAGATCTTTGTGTTGACGACCTTTCTTGATCTGTTGAGTGCTTGTCTGGCCTTCTCTTGGCGAGTGCGAGCGAGGGATGTCCAAGGCCAGGTTGTCGGTGAAGCAGTCACGCGTGCAGGCGCAGCAGTCAAACGACGGCGGCGGTGGCCACGCGCAGTCCTCCAAGCTTGCCAGGTACCTCGACCCGGAGGCCTCCTAGAACATGGTACGCCCCGCCCCTCATTTCCCACGCGCGTCGGTTGTGCTGCCGTGCTGACTAATGCTCTTGTCCTGGCTTGGTCGGGCTATGGCAGGATCAACTGTTGGACGTGGTGAACTGGATCCGCCAGGCGGTGGGGCTCATCTGCGGCCTGCTCTGGGGAGCCGTCCCCCTCATCGACATCGTCTGGATCGCACTGTCTGTCCCCCCTCATAACACCTCTCTCTCTCTCCCATCTTGTCAAGCTCAAGCCTTGCCGTGTGTAGATCTGTAGCTTCACTTACGCGCACATAAGCGAAACTAAGCCCTTTTGTATATACATACACTTTGTAATTTGTTATAATTAGATTAGATAGATACCAGATCGATTTTATAGCCTTGCCGTGTGTAGATCTGTAGCTTCACTTACGTGCGCATAAGCGAAACTAAGGCCTTCTTTATTTCAATTTGCTTGTCCTCATTGTATTTTAAGCTTATCTGTTGATCAAATTTAGGATCTATGTTATCTAGTATTTTTTTTGACACTGCAACTATTCCTATTTAAATCTGTGCCTGATTACTTAATTAGCAAAGTAATGGTGAATGACTCAAAAGCAACTATTCCTGTTTTCACGTCTCATCTCTTCAATGTTGATGAAGCTGATCATCGGTAGCTTTTCTGTTTGAGGGAAGGGAGTAGTATAGGGCATCGCTTTTCCTCCATATAGGAAATTAAAAGATCTGATCGTTGTAGGAATCCTTGAACTTCACATTTTCCGGGCCCTAAAAGAATTCAACCATGTTTATCAACAACGTGTAACACAAAACATTCTTGTATTTCTTTTATAGTGTGAAATACAATGTATGATTTTTCCTTGTTGAATGATGTTATTATACCTCATTTTTTCCAAGTAATTTTATTATGGATTTTGGTCTTGAAGTAGATATTTGTAACTTAAATGTTCAATTTAAGCAACATAAAGACATTAATAACCAACCATTTGGATGTTATATTTAACTTGGGATCCTATCACCATCCGAGTTTTGTTTGTTCTGTCTATCTAATGCCTTCTGTCACTGTGCAGGTTTATGGCTTCTCATGGATTATACTCGTTGTTATGGTTCTTCTTTTTAAGGTTTATCATGTTAATTCTTTGAACATTCAAATGCTGCATGTTTTAAAATTATATATGGATGAACTCTAAGATAGGCTTTGTCATGTTGTCTTTCAGCTTTTTACTGCAACTCCGAAGAAGTCGACAGCCTTGCCGACTTTTATTCGGTTTCTGCAGGACGTCCTTGCTATTGGGATAATTGCAAGAATTGCCCTTCTTATCGTGCTCACATCGTTCACTGTTGCTGATTTATTTGCAAGTGCACTTGCTTTTATAGCAACTGGCTGGTATGTGTTATGTGTAAGTACAACATCCTTATTTTGTTCGAGAAATACTTGCATTATATCAATCCGCTACTTAATTGAAGCAAATTTGGAATATTACAAGTGCCAAGTTAATGGCTGGTAACTTGTCTGGTGCATGCCTCACCAAAATTTTCCTTGTCATGACAGCTGGCCGTCGCATGTAAGAGGGTAGTGAAAGCCCTTGGGCTATGGGATTCAGTCCGTGAGATTTCAAGGATGTACGATGTAGGAATGGGTGCCATCATCTTTGTGCCCATCGTCTTCTTCTCGTGGTTCCCCTTTGTGTCAACATTCCAGTCACGTTTCCTTTTCAATCAAGCGTTTAGTCGTGGTCTGGAGATCTCCCTCATCCTGGCAGCCGCCAATTCTATGATTTTCTACAGTTGTCCTGATCTATCAGCATGTCTACTAATTGGAGATTTGAGATGGATTGTATATATTCTTGTGAATTGGACTTGTAATGGTAGTTTATATAATGCTCTTGTGCTTGTGGTCAGATTTGAATTATATATGTACTGATCAGATTTGAATTATATATATATATATATATATATATATATATATATATATATATATATATATATATATATATATATATATATATATATATTCTGGTTGAATTGGAATTGTAAATTTAATTTTTTTTAGCGGAAAAAATTACTGTAGGGGCGGTTGAACTGTAGTCGCCCCTACAAATCGATTTACAGGGGCGACTGGTGCCCATGTCGAGACGAGCGGATAAGGAGTGGAGATTTTTTTTTCTACAAAAGAGAGAGCGGATGAGCGAGGAGCCGCATCCGGATAAGCGGCCAAACATTATCGAAACTTATACACACTCGGTATTTATTTAATCCAGCGACTAGCCTTTATTGAAGTTATTTAATTGTTTTGTCACAGCAAAACAGCAACATTTCACACAATACATAATACATATAAGCTGATCAATCACGTGCGTATATGTAGACCTTGCGAGACACCTTCCAACACTATATCAGGAGGCCTTTCGGTTTTTTATATTTAATTGCCCCAATCAAGAGATTAATAGATTGCGTTAAAACCTCTATTGGCGTCGATTGTTAAATCTGGTCTTTCACCATCCAGGGCAAACCTTGTGGGACAGGTAATGTGGTGCCGGCTTGGTTGAGGTCAAATGCGCCATGGTGGAATTGGTTGGTGAGGACATCATCTTCATGGGCGAGGTCACCAGGCAATGCACCGTAGGGTCGTGCTTGTGCAGAAACTGCAAACATAACACTACAGATTAGAAGCACTGGCGCTGCTGCTAATGTCTGTTACTCGGTCTGTGCCTTCAAGTGTGTATCGATCAACACCACTTAGTATTTATAGACGCGTCGCCGTAGCTATACCTCATTTAATTTCTATCTCCATGGGGGCGCGTTATAATAAAGAAACCAAAATGACAAAAATGTGCTCATCGACAACGACACTCAGGATCATGACACCAAATAGATAAGATATACGGACGCATTTGTCAAGAAGTACTGCCGCTTAAATGACATTTTCAGTTCCTCCCTGCATGAAATTGCAAGCACACGTGAAGAAAAGTGTGTGCCTAGCCTATATTAATTAGATATATGCTAGCAAATTGCAAGTATGTCGAGAAAAATGCTCGCCTAATTCATTATCTACTATATTCTCCATGATAGCCATTGTATGTACGTATTGCCTGCAAAATCTACCAGGGTATATCCCGGCGGCAGGTGACTGACGCTTTGATTAAGCGTAAGTCATCTTCCTCCTCGCATTCGCAACAGCCTGCTCCTGCCGCCGACCTCCCCGGCCGCCCCAGCCATTAGCTCCCCGCCATCGCACCGCCCACCAACCGCCGCCGCCGGCGCGCCGACCCCGCCCTCCCGTAATTCCAATCCCGCGAACTCTCTGTCAAGCTCTCGCACCCGCCACCAGTACTTCCCATCCGGATAAGTCGTACCCCGTCCCCTCGGTGCCTACAAATGAGTAATTCTAAATCTATAAATCTCAGCCTGATCGGCTGCAGGCATTGAGCCACAGCAGTTGTTGTTGTATCCAAATGCAGTACTACTCTGTTGTAGCTATGCAGTGGTAAACATTTTGGATTCAGCTGCAGCTGTAGCCGAATGATGAGTGCAGCCAAATCAGGGCCTCTAGGCTTACGCGCATATAGTTATATTGATATCAAGGCATCATATCCTCTACCGAAAGAAAATAAATTACTTTTTAAGGTTATTTAACTAAATGTCGGTCCAATATTTTTCATTTAACTAGGTCCAAAGGACGTACTAAAAATTGTGTTGCTTATTATGGGGTTGGCATAGTTGGGTCAAATTTTTGGTTGGACTCTTCTGTCACATACGATTTTCAGAAAGAAAAAAAAAACAAGTGCTAAATATATATATTTGTCCGGCCAGGATGTCTTCATATCGAGTAGTCCATAAAAAAACTAGATCATTGTTCATGAAACGACCGTGACACCTAAGAGAAGGAGGTGAATTAGGTAACTTAAAACTCTATTTCTAACTATGGTATCTTTTTATAACCTTAGCAAAACCTATGCAATAAAGTAAACTATCTAAATGTGCAACCACGGTTATTCTATATATGTTTTCGTCTAACACAAAAGATAAGGTTACGAACGAACCCGCCAGCAAATACTCCCGCTAGCTTACATAATTGATATGTTTTCAATTCCATTCCATAAATGTTGGAAGTACGTGATGAAAACTGCATACATAATTTAATTATTATGTAGTACTGGAGTAGCACACTAAGTATTACGTGGAGAAAAATACTCACCACATTTCCTACACGTGCATTATTGGCAATGGTGGTGGCCATAGTAGAGAACAGACCTTTGATCCTCGGCCAAAATGGGCTCTAGTCCCGGAATTTTTTGCCCCCGGGACTAGAAATACCTTTAGTCCCGGTTGGTGGCTCCAACCGGGACTAAAGGTTCCTGCCCAACGGCTACTGCGCCAGACAGAGGTGGCAGGGACCTTTAGTCCCGGTTGGAGCCACCAACCGGGACTAAAGGTATACTTTTACTCCCGGTTGGTGGCTCCAACCGGGAGTAAAGGTCTACTCCCGGGCCGTGGCTGCGCCCGGGGTTGGAAAGTTACCTTTAGTCCCGATTGGATCTATCAACCGGGACTAAATGTTCTCCCTTTATAAATCGGCCGTCTCCTCCTTCCTCCCCGAGCCCGAGCTCAGCACATTTTGAAGCTCACTGCAGTAGTGTTCTTGCTTCCTCCCTCCCTCCATTGTTCCTCCATCCATTCTTCGATTCCTCCGTCGATTCTTCAGTTGTAAAGGTTACCAATCTCATACTCTCATTTTTTACCATTTTCTTATACCATTTTATTCACTATATATATTTATGGTTCTTTATTGTGGTTTTTTTTCATTTGTAAGCAATTTGAGCTCAAAATCACTTTAAGCTTGCATATTTACATGAAAGAAGGTTAAAGTATATATAAATATAAAGTTAGAAAATAGTTAGAAAATTATAGCAAATCCTTACTAGTTGAACTTGCGGACCGTGTTCAGGTCGGCGAGGATGTTCTCTGCCGAGCGGTAACGGACGTCAAGGAGGAGCTTTGATTCTACGAGGGAGAGCGATAACGGTCGTGGAAGACCGTGTTCCCTTCCTCGTAGAATCGGAGCTCTTCCTTGACCAAGTACGGTGCCGTCCGGTGGAGAAATCCTCGCCGAGCTGATCACGTAAGCAAGGTCAACTAGTACGGATGGTTATTTATTCACATGTCCCGATATCGTCGTAGTAGTCTGTCAATCACCGTACCTAAACGTAGTATATATAAATAAAAACTTAGAAAATAGTTAGAAAATTATAGAAAATCCGTACTAGTTGAACTTGCGGACCGTGTTCAGCTCGGCAAGCATGTTCTCTGTCGAGCGGTAACGGACATCAAGGAGGAGCTTTGATTCTACGAGGGAGAGCGACAACGGTCGTGGGAGACCGTGTTCCCTTCCTCATAGAATCGGAGCTCTTCCTTGACCAAGTACGGTGCTGTCCGGTGGAGAAATGCTCGCCGAGATGATCACGTAAGCAAGGTCAACTAGTACGGATGGTTATTTATTCACACGTCCCGATATCGTCGTAGTAGTCTGTTATGTGTGTACATTCCCATTCTTCTGTTAATTTGCGGAAATATCATATGAATTACTTACCTGCCGCAGTAAAAGACGAGAACACAATGACCATTAAAAATATCATTGTTTAGAGATCTAGATAATTTTATAGTTTGTTAATTTTATTTGTTTATAAAAGAAGAAATTTATAGTGTATTAAAAAATGAGTATAGAGAGTAGATGGCAACTGCTTCCGGGTCCTCGGCCTCTCATGGGTTTCCAAAGCGACTTAGGCCGGGCCTTCCTCTCATTCCATGCGGCAAGTGTCGTGATGAGATGAAGATTGTGATGGAGTACCGAGTGAAGAAGGAGGGTCCCAACAAGGATCGTATCTTCTACAAGTGTCCGGATCGCAATGTGAGTTATTTTATCGTATTTAATGATTATGGTTAGTTTATACCTATTTTCATGATGGTTGTGATTAAAGTTCTAGTTTTTTGTTTTAATTTCAGTGGGATGGCAGTGGACGATGTTCAGGCTTCTACTGGGAGGAAGAGTATGTTGAACTCGTGCAAAAATATCTTGCACAACAGGCAGATACGGCGGCTAATGAGGCAGTGATCCAGTCAAAGAAGCCCAAAGATGTTGCACAATCGGGGGATCTGTCTGTTTTAGTTGAGATTGGTCGCGAAATCCTTGTGCTCCTGAAATGTATTTTAGCTTTAGTTCTTTTAGTGGTAGTTGGGATTGTCTACATTGTAGCGATGCTTTCATAAATTTGTATCTTTTGTGGTGGCACGCATGTTGTATAAATAATTAATTATGATCTAGGTTTTAATATGATATTTATGTCATGTAATGCAGATGAGCCGTCATTGGATGTATAATGCTGATCGCCGCTCACAAGAGTTCATTGACGGCGTGCATTCTTTATTACGTGCGGCCGAGACAAACAAACGCGACGGTTTCATGTGCTGCCCATGTGCCATATGTAAGAATACGGTGGAATATCCTTGCTCAAGGACTCTTCATTCACACTTGTTCAAGTCGGGTTTCATGCCAAACTATATTTGTTGGACAAAGCACGGAGAAACCGGTGTTGTAATGGAAGAAGATGAAGAAGAACAATGGGACGACAATGATATTATTCCTGATGGTGCGTGCTTCAATGATACTGCAATGGGAGAAGCTGAAGAAGAGGTAGCCGCAGAAGATGAGCCGGCTGATGATCTTTGTCAGGTCATTCGTGATGCACAAAGAGAATGTGAAAGTGAAAAGGAGAAGATCAAGTTCGAGCGGATGCTAGAAGATCACAAGAAATTGTTGTACCCAACTTGTGATGCAGGGCAGAAAAAGTTGGGAACCACACTAGAATTGCTGCAATGGAAGGCAAAGAATGGTGTATCTGACAAGGGATTTGGAGAGTTACTAAAAATCCAAAAGAAGATGCTTCCGAAGTACAATGAATTGCCCGCCACTACCTACGAAGCAAAACAAGTTGTCTGTCCTATGGGGCTAGAAATAGAGAAGATACATGCATGTCCTAATGACTGCATCCTATACCGTGGCAAAGAGTACGAGAAATTGGATGCATGCCCGGTATGCCATGCGTCGCGGTATAAGATCAGGCGAGATGACCCTGGTGATGTTGAGGGCGAACGTCCACGTAAGAAAATCCCTGCCAAGGTTATGTGGTATGCTCCTATAATACCACGCTTGAAACGTCTGTTCAGAAACAAAGAACATGCAAAATTGTTACGATGGCACAAAGAAGACCGTAAGGTAGACAATATGTTGAGACACCCTGCTGATGGGTCCCAGTGGAGAGCAATCGATAGAGAATTCCCGGAGTTTGCAAATGACGCAAGAAACTTAAGGTTTGCTTTAAGTACAGATGGTATCAATCCTTTTGGAGAGCAGAACAGTAGTCATAGCACTTGGCCTGTTACTCTAAGTATCTACAACATTCCTCCTTGGTTATGCATGAAGCGGAAGTTCATTATGATGCCTGTGCTCATCCAAGGCCCGAAGCAACCTGGCAATGACATCGATGTGTACCTGAGACCACTTATTGATGAACTTCTCATTTTGTGGAATAAAGAAGGTGTACGTGTGTGGGATGAGTACAAACAGGAACACTTTGATCTGCGAGCATTGTTGTTCGTAACAATCAATGATTGGCCTGCTCTAAGTAATCTTTCAGGACAGTCAAACAAGGGATATAATGCATGCACACACTGCTTCGGTGATATTAGAGGTGTATTCTTGAAAAAATGTCGAAAGGTCGTGTACCTTGGCCATCGTCGATTTCTTCCTGCAAATCACCCCGTAAGAAAGAAAGGTAAGCATTTTAAAGGGAAAGCAGACCACCTGACCAAGCCTCGCAACCGAACCGGTGAGGATGTACTCGATATGGTCAATGATGTGAAAGTCGTCTTTGGAAAAGGACATGGAAGCCAACCTATTCCGAAAGACGCTAACGGTCACGCACCCATGTGGAAGAAAAAGTCCATATTTTGGGACCTACCCTATTGGCAAGTCCTGGAGGTCCGTAGCTCGATCGACGTGATGCACCTGACGAAGAATCTTTGTGTGAACCTGCTAGGCTTTATGGGTGTGTATGGAAAGCCTAAGGACACATTTGAAGCACGACAGGACCTGCGTTGTTTGAGAGAAAGAGACAACCTGCATCCAGAGAAGACAGATGATGGACGCCATTACTTACGTCCTGCTAGCTACACTCTAAGCAAAGAGGAGAAGGAAATCATGTTTGAATGCTTAAACAACATCAAGGTACCATCTGGATTCTCCTCGAATATAAAGGGTATTATAAATGTGACAGAGAAGAAATTCTGTAACTTAAAGTCCCATGACTGTCACGTTCTCATGACGCAATTACTTCCAGTTGCATTAAGAGGAATTCTACCTCCAAATGTACGTCTAGCCACCGTAAAGCTATGTGCATTCCTCAATGCAATTTCTCAGAAGGCAATTGATCCAACTGATCTAGCTAAACTACAGAATGATGTGGTTCAATGTCTCGTCAGCTTTGAGTTAGTGTTCCCTCCTTCCTTCTTTGATATTATGACACACCTCCTAGTTCACCTAGTCAAGGAGATTTTCACTCTCGGTCCTGTGTTCCTACACAACATGTTCCCCTTAGAGAGATTCATGGGAGTCCTAAAGAAATATGTTCACAACCGTGCTCGCCTAGAAGGAAGCATCGCCAAGGGCTATGGAACAGAAGAGGTCATTGAGTTCTGTGTTGACTTTATTCCCGACCTTGACTCGATTGGTGTTCCTGAATCGAGACATGAGGGGAGACTAAGCGGAAAGGGGACACTAGGGAGGAAAACATATATTGGTACGGATGATGATTATTTCAATAAAGCGCACTACACAGTTCTACAGAACTCCTCTTTGGTAGATCCGTATATTGAGACACACAAGGATCTCTTACGATCCGAGTTTCCAGGCAAGACTGAAGCTTGGATTACGCATAAGCACATGGAAACTTTCGGCGGTTGGTTGCGAAAAAAATGTCAAGGTGATGAGAGCATCCATGAGCAACTGTATTTATTGGCTATGCAACCATCATGGCATATCGTCACATACAAAGGGTACGAGATAAATGGGAACATATTCTACACAGTAGCCCAAGATAAAAGGAGTACCAACCAAAACAGTGGTGTCCGCATAGATGCCACAGACCCGAATGGGAATAAGCAGACATATTATGGACGCATAGATGAAATATGGGAACTAGAATATGCACCTACTTTGAAGATCCCATTGTTCAAGTGCCAATGGGTCAAGGTGACCGGAGGCGGAGTAACAGTAGACAACGAGTATGGAATGACAACAGTAGACCTTAGTAATATTGGGTACAAAGACGAACCATTCGTCCTTGCCAAGGATGTGAATCAGGTGTTCTATGTCAATGATATGTCTACCAAACCAAAAAGAGGGAAAAACGATAATGACTCAACCAAAGAGCCAAAGCGCCACATAGTTCTTTCAGGGAAAAGAGTCATCGTGGGAATTGAGGACAAGTCGGACATGTCAGAAGAATATGAAAAGGATGACCGAATTCCGCCCTTCAAAGTGAACAAAGACCCTAGCATCTTGGTAAATGATGAGGACACTCCATGGTTACGAAGCGATCATAACCAAGGGACATACGTAAAGAAGAAGTTCACTGCTGTGCCCACTTGATGATATAGTGATTTAATATAGTGTGTGTTTGAGATATTATGTAATAATTGTGAATTCAGATGTTTATTATGTCATATTTCAAATTAAATCAATGTTTGATTTGGTGGGATTTCTCTCTCAAAAAGGTAAATTAGGATACTGAGTGATGAAAAATTAAAATATTAACGTTAAAATGATGTGAAAACAAATTTCCTGTCCAAAACCAATAATTTTAATAATTTTAATTAAACACTACATTTTTGCATTAACGAAATAATAAATATTAGTTACATTATGTTTTATAATTCTAACAAAAAATAAAAAAAGTTAGGTTATCGATTTTTCCTATGTGCAATAAACAAAAATAAAATTCATATTTTTAACAAAATAATTTTATGCCTTTTATTTAATTTACTATGTATTTAATAAAAACTATTGCATTTCTATTGTATTTAACAAGACTATTGCTTAAAACAGGCGGGAAACGAAACTGCAGGCCACCTTTACTCCCGGGTGGGAAGCCCACCCGGGAGTAAAGGTGGGCTGCAGTTTCGTGGCCCGCCAAAAAAAGCCTTTACTCCCGGTGCGTGTTACCAACCGGGAGTAAAGGTATACCTTTACTCCCGGTTGGTAACACGCACCGGGAGTAAAGGCACCTTTACTCCCGGTTGGTAATACGCACCGGGAGTAAAGGGTTTTTACTCCCGGTTGGTGGCTGGCACCGGGAGTAATTCTCCTCTGCTATATAACCTCCAGCGCCTGGCAGATCGATCTGCTCGTCTTCTTCCTCGTCGAACACCGCCGCCCGGCCTCTTCTTCGACCTCGCGCCGCGTCCGTTCGCCTTCCGTGACACCGGCGCCGCCGTCTTCTTCCTCGTGCGGCCTCCACCGCGCGCGCCCGTGCCCCTCCTCCGCGCTTGCCCGTGGCCCTCCACCGCGCCCTCCTCCGCGCCCGAGGCCCTCCACCGCGCGTTGCCCCACCGCGCCGGCCCGAGGCCCTCCAGTACGTACACTGCCGAGCTTCGAGGTGATATATTCGTCGATCTCTTTGTACATTCGTCCGAGCCCTCCACTGCCGAGTTATAGATCACGTCGAAAACTACAACTTTGGTGTAAGCCATGTCAACGGTCGAGGTCGATTGAAAATTCCAAATTTTGAATCACAAAATCTATAGAAACTAAAAATGAATATTTGGAACTCTAAATGATTTTAAATAAAAATATATCTTAAGGCAAGTTTTGAATATTTGGAACTCTAAATGACAAGTATAATTAAGGATCACCAATGAAATTACTTTAGAAATTAATTAGATCGATGTAAATCCATGGCTTGTATAATAAACACGCTATATATTATTTGGAAACAACGCTACGAACCATCCGCTAATGATCCAGCCCATCAACCGCCATATATTCATCACTATATGATATGCCATTATTTCAAGATGCAGTTTCAATAGAAGAATTTTTTCTATCTTCATAGATCAATGTTTGTTAATGAAATTTTATCCAAATATATTCATGTAGGGTCTTTTTTTTTGAAGGATTTGTTGTAGGATATATAATGGTCAAATAGGAACTCAATTTTGATACCCAGTTTATAAACTAAGCGTTTTTTAGTTTATCAAAAATATCACATGTTTCTTCATTTGTGAACTTTGAATATACAGATATAATATATTAATGTTGCTAAAGTAATATGAGCATTACATATTTTTTTCCGGGAAGACTATATCTTCAAACTTTATATCATAGCATCAGAGATCGCCTGTAGAAGAAGAAAATAAATTCTTATCATTTCGGAAATAGTAATGGTTATATGAGCAATAAGACACGTATACTTACATTTCATAATGGCTTATACTTATATTATTAACATAGAATTTTCTCATATGATGAATGACTACATGGTTGATCACATGGTACATAGGATCACAACATCACGCACCGACACCGCCCCGGCCCGCCTCACGTCGTCGTCGTCGTCAGCACGCCGGCCCGCCTCACGTCATCGTCGTCAGCACACCGGCCACCGCGCCGACACGTATATATACGTCATTTGTATTCATATGCATTTCGTCCATGCGTTTCTATGTATACGGCGGAGCACCGCCGCCCTCGTTCACCCATGTGTACAGACATATATACGGCGGAGTGGAGCACCGCCACTCTTGTCACACCGCCCTTTCTCGTGCCCTAATTCGCCCTAGTACCGACGTAGTTCGTCCTAGTGTGGCGAATTGCGTCCGTGATCGAGGGGCAAGATTTAATAATGCATATTGTTTGTAGATTTTACGCATGTAATAAGCAAAGATTTGACGTACTATATATTGGTTTTGTTTTTTGAAGCTAGATGGCCGACCCGAGAAATATGGATGAGGAGGAGTTGATGATGAATTTGATCAACACTGGCACTCAAGTTGCCGGCGATGATGGTGCTAAAAATAACGTGCAAGAGGATGTAGATGACGGGAGTCAGTACTTAGCTCTTGAACAAAATGAGCAACAACATATTGGCCAAGTATATATTTTTTATTATTAGCTATATATATATATTATCATATGTCTTATGTGTGCTCATGACATTAAAAATAATGTTTATGTTTTGTAGCCCTCTGGATCGACATCAACAACTACAACGAAGAGTAAAAATGTTCGAGGTCCCAAAAAGCCTTTGGAGGGTCGCTTCATCATCTCGGAGTTCAATGTGGATACAGGAGAACCGGGGGGGCCGAATAAAATGAAATTTGTGCACCACTGTGGTTACCTTGTACGGGACCGGCTCCCGATTAGTACCCGTGAATGGAAGAAGAAGACCAATGCTCCTCATATCAGTTTTGTCTCCGATCGTGACAAGGCGTTAATTTGGAATGATGTCTTGGTACATTTCACGCTCCAAACAGATGATTATGATGATATAATAGATGGTGATGAATTGAAGGAGCGAGTTAGGGATTGGGCAATGAAGAAGATGGCCACCCAGTTTTAGACTTGGAAGAAACACCTATACACGACATATGTCAAGAAGAACATAGCACCAGATTTTACTGTCCCAGGCCCGATCTCAAAGTAGAGGCCCTATTGGGATGAGTTTGTACAGTACAAGACTTCAGAAGAGGGTGTGAGTCGGGTGATAAAGAACCAACGTAATGCCCAACAGAAGACATACCACCATACCTTGGGATCAGGTGGCTACCCGACTGCCATTAAGAAGTGGAACAAAATGGAAGCAGACCTTCTTGCCAAGGGTATCAGACCAGAATCACTCGAGTGGGGAGAACGTGCAAAGAATTGGTTTTTCGCTCATGGGGGAACACTAGACCAGGAGACAGGGAAGTGCGTTTATGGCGCAAGACTGCAAGAAGCAGCAGAAAGATTGTTTTATGCTCAGAGAGCTGCTGCTAGTGGTGAGTTCAGGCCCAACAGAGAGAAGGATGAGCTGACATACGCCATCGGGACTATTGAACATGGTGGCCGAACTAGAGGCAAAGGAAGTGTCTCGTGGGAGCATGGATTCCCTCAGGACAGACCTTCCTACAGAAGTCGCCAGAGAAAGAAGGAAGAAGAGGCACACCGGCTCCAGAGGTTGGAGGAAGCGGTGCGTGAAGCACAGGAGCGGGAAAAAAACCTTGAAGCGAGAATGCAGGAGGAAATCAAAAGGCAAGTGCAAATAGCAGTGAGTGCAAGCAAGCAGGCATCAGAGCCAGGAATCAACATTAGCCAATCTGTTCAGTTGAAAAGCAGCTGCGCTTCCACGGAGATACCAAATCAAGGGGACACAGGACTGCGCTTCCCTGTGGATGACGTCACTGAACCTTGTACAACGTGTGAGCTACACATTCCGAAGGAGAATTCCACAATCAAGGTGGCTATCGGTCTTGTTAATCCTATCGACCGAACCAAGACACCAAGGATTCATGGGAATATAATCCAAGAAGGATATGCCACCATCTTGGTAGATAAAGCTGAAAAAGGTTTTAGTGATTTGCCTCTTGACATTCCTGGAGGTGATGGCGAGAAGACTCTAGGAGAAGCGGAGAAGACATTCATTCTATGGCGCAAGCGCTACATCATCATTCCAGGGATGTCGGCTCCACCTCCTTCTGAACTACCTCACCATAGGTACGTGCGGATGAAAACACTACATCATTAATTTGTATTGGCTTAAATAATTAACAATCTGCTCATAATAATATGTCATTCCTTTTTTTGTAGCAGATCCTCCCCCAACCTAAATCCAATTGTTCAATCGCCAGATCATCATAGTGCTCTGTACGATGACATTGTGTTGGAAGACGAGGCTGCATCCACACCCTCTCCAAGGAGGTCTCCAACGCCACAGCCGCCACCTCCAAGGAGGTCTCCAACGCCGCTGCCAACACCTCCAAGGAGGTCTCCAACGCCTCCCCCGCCCCCGCCTACCAAGAAGCCTAGCAAGAGGCCAGCCCCTCAAACGAAGAATCAGTCCCCGCCTGCAAAGAAAGCCACCGTGAAACCAAGGGCTATTCCCAAAATAATATCTGAAGAGAAGGAAGAAGGAACTGATGCATATAAAAAAGACATGTCTAGATTCTATGACAAACTTAAAATGAATCAAGAAGCAAGGAGAAACCCAGAGAAACCGTACTTCTTCGTAGCTCCGGATATTTTAAGAAAAAAGGTGACTTCTTACCAGCATCAACAGCGGGAATCTCGTAAGCCGTCCAAATCAACGTTATCAGACTATGACCGCACTCTCACCAAGTCAATTGCGGCAGCACAGAAAAAGAACCGGGCAGGGAAAGGAGTTGCCCAACTCGGACAACAAGCGCACCAATCAATCCCCCCGCTAGTTGTTGGTAATGAATATGGTTCGAATTTAGGATTAATGCATCAGGCAAACATACCTCCGGATGTCGATTTGGATCACCTTGGTGAATTTCTTGATGAGACTGGTCTCGACCTTTACCAGATGTTTGGTGATGGAAAAATTGAGAGTGCGGCGGAGGTTGATATTTGGAAGAAAAAATTTGTACTAGGCCAGAGTCTATACAACCCTCAAGCCTTATCTGATCTGGGGACGCAAATGTACCTGCTAAACAAGTGGTACATGCAGGCGTCTACCAGTGGAGACTTCTGCGTTGGTGTCAGAATTAGAGACGAACATTGGTTCCGTGGCGATGATGTTATGTATGTTGACTTTGCAGAATTTCATCAACTATGCCACCTTACCTCTCTGGACAAAGTTATCATTAGCTGCTATTGCCTGTAAGTAATAATTCTTTCGATCTATTATTAAACTCATCATATGTGTGCATATGCATATAAATTATCCTAACAAGTACTATATATATGCAGATTTACAATGACAGAGCTCAGAAAGGAAGGCTGCAATGAAATTGGTTTTGTTGATCCCCATATAGTATTCAAAGACCCAATTACTCCAATGACTAATTGGAAGTCTGAGTCAGAGAGTAACATCATGAACTTCTTAGTGAACCAACGCCACAAGAAGGATATACTCTTTCCCTATAACTTCAAGTGAGTGTTAATCATGTCGATCATAGCCTTAATGGCTCATATGTTGATTCTAGTTAATTAATGAGTGTTATGCGTTATATCCTATAAACACATGCAGCAATCACTGGATATTGATGGACATCGATCTGGTGAAAAGTCACTTGATAATCTATGACTCGATGAGAAAACCACAACAAGACTACCAAGATATGATAGATATTATCCAGAGGTAATTTCGGGATCTCTAGCAACTATATATACACACAAACATGATGATTAACTATATCTGATGACGTGGCAAATTTTTTATTGGGCAGTGTTTGGAAAACCTTTATTGAGAAGCAACACATGGAAAAATGCAAAGCGCCACTGAATGTAATCCCATTGAAAGTAAGTCCCCTGAATCGCATCATCTTTATTAATTAAACATATAGCTTTCACCGGATCACCAGATTGGATGACAAATCTTTTTCTCGTAAAGTGGTGTCTGAGGCAGGAACAGGGGAACAACTACTGTGGTTACTATGTTTGCAAGTTTATCAAGGTGCTCTCCCAAAGAACTCCTACAGAGAGACTCAAAGTACGTTAAAAATACACTATATATTCATTTAATTATTATTATTGATTGTGTTACTATGTCTTTATATATATATATATATATATGTACATATATTAATTTATTTTCCTTTAATTCAAACCTGTAGACTCGATGGTTGGAGGAAAAGGTCATACGGCAAGACCAAATCAAAGCAATTCAAGAGTCTATAGCCGGATTTTTTAATGAGCAGGTCATCGATTCCAAGGGCGAGTTCTACTTCGACCCAACACTGCCATTGAAGCCAAGCTAGAGGATGAGAAGAAACTTGTTATGTCACAACAACTATAATGCAATCTTTTGTAATATATGCACATGAAATAATATAATGTAAAATACACATATGCATGCATGCATGTAAATATATATATGATGCATGCATATATATATATATATATATATATATATATATTTCTATGCTTGAATTGTGTGATTTAATACGTTCATTGTGCTTGAACCGAAACATACTATATGCGCATATAAATGTATAATTAGCAGCGTACAATACGACTTCGAAAACCTATTTTGAAAAGAAAACAAAAAAATGAAAAGAAAAGAAAAAAGAAAAAAACCTTTAGTCCCGGTTCGTATTACCAACCGGGACTAAAGGTGCCGGCCATCGTGGCATGTCAGGAGGCACCTTTAGTCCCGGTTGGTGTTACCCACCGGGACTAAAGGTCCTCCTTTAGTCCCGGTTCCTGACCCGGGACTAAAGGACCCCCCCTTTAGTCCCGGATGCTTGCTCCCGGGTGGGGAACCGGGACTAGAGGGGGTTCCCCACCGGGAGTAAAGCTCGGTTCTCTACTTAGCAAAACCTTAGCAAAACTCTATTTCTAACTATGGTCTCTTTTTATAACCTTAGCAAAACCTATGCAATAAAGTAAACTATCTAAATGTGCAACTACGGTTATTCTATATAAGTTTTTGTCTAACACAAAAGATAAGGTTACGAACGAACCCGCCAGCAAATACTCCCGCTAGCTTACATAATTGATATGTTTTCAATTCCATTCCATAAATGTTGGAAGTACGTGATGAAAACTGCATACATAATTTAATTATTATGTAGTACTGGAGTAGCACACTAAGTATTACGTGGAGAAAAATACTCACCACATTTCCTACACGTGCATTATTGGCAATGGTGGTGGCCAGGGGGATGCCACACCGTACCCACATCCTCAAAAAGGTATATCTGATGGAATAAATAAATCAGTTACTTTCAGCAAAGTGGTCTCAGGACAAATTGCGTGGATCAACTGAAGCAATTCCGATTACGGATGGATCGGAGATTTGGGATCCAGAGAACTGATACCCTGATCGTAAACTAGCTCTTCCAGGGGTATCACTGAATTCTAGTGTTTGTGGCCAATCAGCCAATGGGAAACATGGGGAGGCGGAGAGAGGGAGGGGTAGGGAAGGGTCTGACGAGTGAGCCCTGGTTTCACTTGTCATCCAGCCGCTCTCAGTGGATAGTTTCAAGACTTTGTTTCCAAGACAATGAAACATCTACTATCAATGCAAAGTTTTATTCTTTAGTTTCATAGGCATTTAATTCCATGACTGGTAGATAGTTGGAAATTAATTGTGCCAAGCTCATTTCATCTCTCTTCTTAAATACGCTGCTATGTCATCAAAAATACCTATGTGGCAACTTATTTAATGCAAATAAAATTCACATGAAACTCTCACTGAGACTGGTCTTCGTAAAACCGTCGTTGACACCAGCTCAATGCCAAATATAAACAGTTTTGATAGTTCAATTGTGAAATGTTTTTAGTTTTAGAGTTGGATGGTGTAACACCCGTGGCCAACCGGCGATCACCGGAGACATGAGCGACAAGCAAGAATCACCGGAGTTGGGAACTGAGCAGAGGACAACTCTGTCTCCTGCATTTTACTGTTTAGAATATTCGACAATTTCATTACAGGACACAGTACTGAATAAAAGGGCCATGGCCACTGGTCCGCAGGACCCACTTGTCATACAGACGCAAATACATAATATATCTAAATTACGCCTTTTTCCTTTGAATATGCCCACGCTGAAGACGCCATCACCCCTGAGCTATTACATATGGTCAAAACTCCAGCTATAGTTCTTCAATGTCAAAAATAAACTTCTCCCTAGCTAAAAAAAGCAAATTGAACTTTGCTCCACTGGGGACATGGAACATGCCCTAGGTTTAAACTCTTGACTTGATATAGGCGCTCATCATTTTGCTTAGTCCGGATTGGTCGAGGGTGTACAATACATTATTTTTTTAGTCTATTATGCAATAGGATAGTAATAATGTCACACTATGCCACAAATGATTTGTAGGGGTGGCTCCAGACCATTTGTAGGGACGGTTGGGCCAGCCGCTACTATCCAAGCGCCTCTACAAATCTAAGATTTGTATGGGCAGTTCACCAGTCGCACTTACAAATCGAGTAACTGCCCTTACAATTTCGTTTTTTCAGAATTCTCAAATCCGGGTTAAAAAACAGGAAAAAAATAACCTCGGAGGACCCCATCGGGCAGCCACACGCCTGCGCCTTCCCATGTCACAAGTCGCGTGAATTCGTGACCGCCGGGGATCGAACCCGTGACCTCCCTCTCATTTCTTTCTCCTCATATTATACTCAACCGAATTTAAAATGATTGTCTGGGACTCTAAACGAATTCAAATGAAAATGTCATCAACTACAAAGTTTTATAACTTTTCGGGATCTACAACTTTGGTTTTGGTCACTTCTCCATCCGAGGTCATTTGAAAATTTTGAATTTTAAATGTAACAAATTTAGACATAATTATTCTTAGCTAGGTGATTTTAAATGGAAAATTTGTCAACCACAGAGTTGTACTAGTTTTTCAGATCTACAACTTTCGTTTTTGTTGTTTCTCCATCCGAGGTCGTTTGAAAAATTAAAATTTCAAATATGAAAAATTCAACCATAATTTTCTATGCATAGATGATTTCAAATAAAAAATTGTCAACTACAAAGCTGCAAAACTTTTCAAGATCGATAACTTTTGTTTTGGTCATTTCTCCATTCGAGATCGTTTTGGGAACCATTTGTAGGGGCGGCTCAACGCGAAAAGAATGAGCCGTTGCTACAAATTATTTTTTATAGTAGTGTCATTTGCCTAGGGTAATTAGTTTTTTAGGGTTAAACTCTGAAATTTTGAACGCCTTGTTCTTCTTCTGTGTGGCTAGTTTTTGCCTGTTATAGTCTTATATATGGAGACTGAACGACATAAGCTTATACGCACTCGGTATTTAACCCAGCAACTAGTCTTTGTACCTATTTAATTTCTTTGGTCACAACAAAACAACATTTCACACAATACATACATAATAAATATAAGCAGATCAATTATATTTACGGACAATGTCATACATACACACGGCTAATAATACCGCGTGTGCATGCCCGTGAACAGCAGCTTATTCATACATAAGACAACTTATTCATAACACAAGAAACCGTGATAACTATAAATCACGTGCATATATGTTGTCGGTGCAGAAAGTAAATATTTGTAGTTTTACCGTATGTTGTGATCGAAGATGGCCTAGCACTCAATGACACAGGGTTTATACTGGTTCAGGCAACGTGCCCTACGTCTAGTTTGAGTCGGTCGGTGACTTTATTCCTGAGCTCAAGTGCTCAAAGTTTGCAGTGAGGTTACAAACGAGAAGGAGAAAGATAAGGGGTACAAGAGGTCCGGTCGGCTCCGGTCGGAAGGTCCAAGAGCGACAGGAGCTCCGCTATGAGCTAAATGTTCAAGCGAGTGCTTAAAGTCCGAACTTGGTGGTCTTGTGGTTGTGAACTAGTGAACTTGATCGATCTAGTGAAAATGGAATGACTTTGATCAACTTGGATCAACTGACTCTTTTGGGAGAGAGTGCATTCCCTTTTATAGATGAAGAGGATGGCCTTACAAGTGAGAGGGAGAGAGTACGTATGCTTCTAAACCTTGTTGCCCGCGCCGGCAGGTACAGGATGATGGTAGGCGTCCACAGCACTGTTGGATGTCTGATGCATATGGGAGGTTCCGTCATCCTTATTTGGGTATGGCAGATATCGGTACCTACAGATATTGTTGATGCCCAGAGGCATGTGAGGAGTTTCACCATGTGCACTCGGCATGGTAAATCCTGGCGCCCACAACAATGTCGATGCCCAGAGGCATGTGGGGGAGCCTTTCCGTATGGGAGTTTAATGGCGCCCATAATACTGTAGGGGAAATATAGGTGCCTACAACACTGTTTGTATTAGGGCGGTTGTAGAGTATTGTTCCTGCAGGTGCACAGGGCATGGTCCCTGGTATCGTGGTTTGACTTGTGCACCTTGCCCTGCTTTCTCTGTCCGTTGCCTGATCCTTTCCAAGCGGGCGTCCCCGGTCGGTTAGTCCCAGTCGGCTCTGGTCACGCCAGTCGTAGAAGAGCAGCGAGCAGGGTTTTTGCGTACCCCATTTGGAGACGCGGGGTCAGAGTCAGAAGTGGCACTTCGGCCAGGCCTTTCAGTCGGAGAGGCCGTCCGGCGGTGACTAGAGACCGAAGTGAGCACTCCGGTTGGAGAGATGGGCCGGAGATGGAAAGTAGGTGTCGTTTCTTCTCGGTCGGGCCTTTAGGTCGGTGATTGGATTGCCGTTCTGGCCTGTCGTTCTGATATTTGGGCTGGCCCAAGAGTTGTGTGTTGTCTGCTTGGGCCGAGCCCTTGCGAGGAAGCCGGTCTGCGAGGGACCCTAGGTTTGTGAACCCAACAGGAGCCCCCGAGCCCCCAGGCGATTCGGGCAGAATTGTCTGGGGGATTTTTGCCTCGACAGCGGGTGCGCGCGAGTGAACCTACGGGTGTAGCCCCCGAGCCCCTGGGCGGTTCCGGCAGAACTATTTGGGGGGTTTTTTGTTTTGTCGGTGGGTGCGCACGAGTGCACCCGTGGGTGTAGCCCCCGAGCCCCTGGGTGGTTCGGGCAGAACCGTCTAGGGTGCGTGCCATGGAATTGGGCGAGGTAGTTAGTCTTTTTAGGGATCGGACGAGACAGAGCTCGTGAATCCTAGCGTCAATGTGCGCCGTGGGATCGGGTGAGTCAGAGTCGTGGATCCTGGCATCGATGTGGCCTGCGCAACTGAAGTAGTTAGTTTAGCTAGTTTGGGATCGGCGAGCCAGAGCTCGTAGATCGTAATGGGGCGAGATCGGGATCGCAGACCCATGGATTGTTGGAGTGCAGTCGAAGCGTAGCCGGATGGGGTGAGATCGGGGTCGTAGACCTAGGTGTTTGGAGCGTAGTCGGAGCATAGTCGGATGGGGCGAGTTCAGGGTCGCAGACCTAGGCATTTTGCGTCTTGAGCCCTGAGCCCTGTTGGGCCTTAGTAGGGGTCAGTGTGAGTTGTGTGCATTACCCCATCCTCGGTTCCTCACAACCAGAGGGGCTGAGTTTTGTCACTTGTCCCGATCGCTCGGGCTCGAGTAACGCGCTCGGTGAGTTCGCTAACGGGTATGATCGAGTGGAATCTGGGCCCTCTTGTGACATTCCACTGCTCCTTTACCTGCAACCCAATAGATGCCAGGGCCGTTCTGGAGACCGACCCGGGTGGCCAAGCGGCCTCCCATCGATGGAGATTCTGTGGGCTTGGCAAGAGGTGTAGGATCGAACGAGAAGGTTGAGGTGACCCTGTCTGCCAAACTGGGCGAGGGCCGCATGGGGCTCATCTACGTTTTTCTCCTCTGGCTCTGTTGGTTGCTCATGTCGAATGAGGCAACCACCACTTCGTGACGCAACACAGAGTGTTGTGATGCATTTCGCTGCATGTGCGATGCTTAGTTCCCGAGCCCCCGAGTAGTTTAGGGCCTAAATCATCCAGGAGGCACGGGCGTATGGAATGAATGCGTGTATGGATGTATGAAATGATTTATAAAGAAATAGAGGGGGTCGGTAGTGTTACCTCGATGACCCGAGTGATGGGGTTTGAAGAGCTCCAGTCGGAAATGTCCGATCGGGACCCATGCTTGTCGTTCATGATGGAGTCAGCATGGCCTACATGGGGCATCCCTTTGCTCCCTACCTGTCTCTTGGTGTGTTTCCTGAGCTATTTGATTGACTTAAGAAGCCCAATGGTTTCTCCCAGCAGAGATCTCATTTTGGGTTTTTTCTAAGTCCCGCCTAGGGATGCGGAGAGTCGCATGTGTGCAGTGGCGCTTTGGTTCTTGTGCCTGGCATGCGGTAGTGGCTAGCATGCAGTAGTGGTAGGCCATACCTAGGCCATGTCCCATCTAATCAGGAGTTGTTCCATTGGGCAGGACACGTCTCATCGGTCAGGGCGCGTCTTATCTGCATTAAATGGGAAAGAGAGGGTTTTTTGCTCCGATGTTTCATCTTCCCTGATCGGCGTGCCCTCCCCTAACTGCTATACCCTTTTCCTTAAGTAGGAGAAGGGAGAAGGTTTTCGCCCTGTTCTTTCACCTATTCCTCATTCACCACCTCCTTTTCTCTTCCTTCTCGCCGAGAGTGTTCTTGAGAGCCACGGCGGTTTCTAGGAAAGAAAGGGGAGAAAGCGAGGGAGAAGAGAAAAAACTCACCAATCCTTTCTGCGATCCTGGATCGAAATGTCGGACTAGAGGTCGTCCACTATGAGGGAGTCGGTGTTGAAGGCCTTTGTCGCGAAGGGGTTCCTACCGCCAAAGGAGGTGGCGCATTAGAGGGCTCCCGGGAGGGAGGAGTTCCCACAACCTCGGCCTGATGAGGTGGTGTCCTTTCTCACCTTCCATGAGCACGGGTTAGGGTACCCCACGCACTAGTTCCTATGTGGGCTCCTCAATGAGTGGGGTCTGCAATTGTAGCACCTTAATCCGACGAGGGTGCTGCACATCGCCGGCTTCATCACCATCTACGAGGCTTTCCTTGGTATGGAGCCGCAAGTGGACTTCTGGTGGCTGTTCTCTAGGAGAGCCTTGACGGTGGGGAATTTGGCCGAGATCACGCTAGTGGGGTTTTGCCCAGTAGAGGAATCCGAGCGCATGAGGCTCGTATCCCACGTACATCCTCTGTGACTCCAACCGGGGGTGGCATGGGGAGTGGTTTTACATCAGGAATCCAGTGGAGGCGCCATTCCCGGCGTTCACCGGCAGGAGGCCGGAGAAGCAGGACAGTTGGTCATGGGGTTATGCCTACAAGGAGAAGAAGAAGGTGGAGGCCATCTAGGAGGAGCTCCGAAAGATCGTGCGGCGCGGTCTTGATGGGGTGCGGGTGTTCCACACCCTCTACTGCCACCGGGTTGCGCCGTTGGCGAAGAGGATGCGGCCGATGTGGATGCACGGTGGCTCGCCGGACTCGGATCGTGCATCGTCGGAGGATCTACCGGACGACGAGGTCTGGAGTCGCCTTGGCCAGGTGCTACAACTGAAGCCCAAAGAGAGGGTCAAAGGGAAGCCCGCACCTTTCAACTCCACGATCATGTCTAGACTGGTATGCTCCCTTCTATTTCGTCTGTGCTTCTTCCTCTGCTTTTCCTATTTCTTGATTTTGGGCCATCCGTTCCATAGGGGCTTGTAGTTTACAAGTCCGGGCTACACCTTCCCAAGGGATCGGAGGGCATGGCCAGGCAGGCCACCCAGATGGAGGCGACAGATGCCAGAAAGAAGAAGAGAACCAGGGAGGTTTGATGGGAGCAGGAGAAGGAGTAGGAGATCACCCGACGCGTGAAGGCCGGGGAACGTAGGAGCGATGTGAGTCGGAGCTCGCGTCAGAGGATCCCACGGATGTGGATGACATGGTTTTCTCTAAGGAGGAGGAAAGTTGGGAGGTCGTTGTGACCTTGGCGGAGCGTTGCGACCCTACGGTGACGTCCGCTGGTGATGAGCAGGAGGCGGAGCGACACGTGGCGGTTCCCATGCCGAGGAAGCACGCGGCGAGCACGGACGCCGTCGGCGAATGGGAGGCAAAGCGGACATGGTCACCGTGCCCCTTGGTGGTGTCATCGGTCCCGTCACCGCCTACCGTGGACGCGCCCGAGCAAGCCGAGCGGTCCGAGGAGCGGACTAGCACCCGTGTGTCACCAGGACCGGTGCCAACGCGCGACTCATAGCCGGAGGATGCCCCACCTGCCGTGGATGTGGTCGAGCAAGCCGGGTGGTCCGAGGAGCGGACTGGCACCCGTGCATCGTGCAACTCGCAGCCGGAGGAAGCCCCACCCACTGCTCCAGTCGGGAAGTCCCGAGCCGAGAGTTGTGGCGACCCGCAGGCCGGGCAGGAGCTGGTTGGGATGACTCCGCTCCCGACTAAAGTGAGGGGGCACGGGTTGCAGCCCGGGAGCGTCCCTTGCCCCGTAGTCCCATCGATGTCGGGTCTTGCCTTCAGAGTTATGCCGCTCACCTCGCGTTGAGTCTTTTTGGAGTGTGATTTACCTGCAGTTTCTGTCAGTGGCCGGGCAATGACGGGGTTGAGCATCGCCCCAACTCCCATGCAGGAGGCTTGGAGGCCAACCCTACAGCATGTCGTGGAGAGCGATGGGGGAACAGGGTGGCAGCAGCGAACCCTTCCCTTCTGGGGGTGGTACCCCTGGGTTGGTTGCTGGTACGGTGGCGGCATCGGTGTTGGTGGCGATCCCGGTGCTGACAGCGGAGGTTGCGTCGGAGGTGACTCTTGCAGCCCCTCCTCCACTAGCCGTGGCGGAAGAAGAGATGGAAATCGAGCTCCCTGCCTCGCTGGGTGGAGGGCTACAAGGCTCACCCATGTAGTCAGAGCCGAAGGAGCCACGGGGAGACACGGCTGGGACAGAGTCGAAACACCCGGCGGTGGCCCACATAACTGAGGTGGTGGAGATCCCGTTCGACGACGAGGTGGATGACATGGTGGAGCTACCGGTGTCGTCATGGGAGTTGGCAGTGGTTCAGTCGGTGGCTGGGCCCTCCGGTGGGCTGCCGGAGGGTGACCTAGAGTGGCCCTGCCCTGAGGACCCGGCAAAGGCATGGTTCGTCCTTCGACATTCATAGGAACGTCAGCTCTAGGACATCCTTGGGGAGCAAGGACATGCCACGGTGTCCGAACTCGCCAACTTATCCGCGAAGCTTGGAGACACCCAGGAGCGGGTTAAGTCCACCCAACAGTTAGTCGACGTTGACCTGTAGCTTGCCACGGAGGTGAGTTTCCCGTACTTGTCCTTGACCTCTGAATCTTTTGTTGGTTGCCATAGCATGCTTATTTTTCGTAGAGTCTGAAGGGGATGTCGTCCCACAAGTCCCGCTTCCTCCGAATGGAGCACGCCCGGGTGGCTAAGCTTGAGCATCAGCTAGAGTCTGCTCGCCATGAGTCCTAGAACCGGGTAGTTGAGGCGACCGCGGCATGGGTGGAGGGGCAGCGTGCAGCACAGTGGGCGACCGCCGTTGAGCGAGGACTGTTTCTAAGCTTGTCGCCCTTCTTTCAGAGCTGGGTGGAAGGGTGAAGACGCTAGAGCAGGACCTAGAGATGAACAAGGCGGCCTTCAGCCAGAATGCAGAGGAGCTGGCGAAGTCCCATGAAGAGCAACGTGCTCTCGAGGGGCAACGTTGCCTAGATCCGCAACGTTGCCCAGCTCATTGTCTCAGAAGTCTTCGGGGTGGCGCCAAGCACTAGCGCACTCGCCGTCCAGCTAGTGGAGCTCTCGGATGTGGTCCGGGACCTTATCACGAGCGGGCTGTTCTATGGAGCGTCGGGGGTGCTGACTTCGGTGGCGACGCACCAGCCGAATCTAGACTTTGCTACTATCTGCAGTGGGTATGCTGAAGGCTTGAGCATAGAGGACATCCCATCGATCGGGGGGAGCTTGTTGCTGCACGCAAGGGCGGTGGCGGAGCAAGTCTCTGCCCAGTGGGTGATGGACATCTGTCATGAAGACATGGCCAGAAGCATGCGTGGGGAGGACGTTGCCTAGCCTGCGGATGGCATGGAGCCTGGGTCGGAGGTGGATGTCGCCCTAGCTTCGACCGAGCCGAATGTCGTGCCGCTGGGGAGTGAGCAGCCCACGCCTTCGCCGGTCGCACCGACAGCAGATGTCGCCGAGCCGGTCCAATAGCATGTAAAATATAAGTAGTTTAGTGAACGTAAAAAGTTTAAGTTTGTGGGGGAGCCCCGTGTAAACGTTCCTGTGTGCTTAATGGCTATAGTTGGTTTTATTTTCTGTGATGGAGTCACTCCGTTCGGGGAAGCTTGTTCCCTTTTGTTCCTTAGTTTTCCCTTAGCATAATTTTGTTTTTTATTCTTTCTTTCTCATACCTACCCGTTTGTCCCGTAGGCTGCAACCTTGGGAGCCCAGGGCATGGCCCATGAGGCTAAGCTGCTCATAACTATAGGGAAAGGCGGGGTGTGATCGGTCGGAATGTTTTAAAGCAAAGCTACGTAAGGGAAATTAAAGGAACGAACTCCCCTTTTGATCGGGTAGGAAGGAATTTCACCATCTGATAGTAAACAAAACAGAGAGGTAGTATTGCCCCCTAGTGGAGCCCCCAAGCACCTCGGGCCAAAAAGTGTTTGGGTCGGGTGCTTTTATAGGAGTATACGCTAAGTAAACAATGGTAAGGCTGAAACTTAGGGGAAGAAAAATGACATAGCTGTTCCAAGCGTTCGGAGAGAATGTCGTTGTTGTTGTCCTTTAGTTGGTAGGCATCTAGTCTAATCACTTCAACCTTCAGTCATCCAGATCCTTGCCCACTATGCCCCCTTTCTCGGTCACTGCTTCTTCGCCTTTTTCTTCCTTTGGCCTGCCAGCCTGCCACAGAAGGCGCTTGAGGAGCTAGCTGTCCTTATAGAGGTGTTTGACGGGGTAGTCGTGGTTGATGCACGGGCTCTCCATGAGCTCGTGGAAGTGGCCTGGAGGGTCCTACTAGGGCTATGTGCTCGCGTGATCAGCCTAGCGACCAACACCGAGTTGGTCGATCGACGGTGATCCTTTATGTTCTTTTTCCCCCTCTGTGTGGAGGGGCCCTCGTCCTGATCCTGGTGCTTGGCCTTGCCTTTGCCCTGGTCTCTGTTGGAGCGCAGTGGGAGTGGCGCTTGCTGGAGGTTTTGGACAAAGGTCCGTGGTCCCGGGCTATTAGGGCTGGGACTCTGGTCTCTACTGCGTGTGTCTCGGTTTGGCCTGAGCTACACATAGATAGGTGGTCGGTACGGAGCGGTCGTCAAGTCAAGACAAGGTGCCAATGCGGGGGCCTAAGTGCACATCGGTTCGTTCCATGTCTGAATTGGTCAAGGGTGTGTAGTGCATTATTTTTAAGTCTATTATATATGCAATAGGGTAGTAATAATGTTATTTGCCTATGGTAATTAGTTTTCTAGGGTTGAACGCCTTGTTCTTCTGTGTGGCTAGTTTTTGCATGTTATAGATGGAGACTGAACCACGTAAACTCATATGGTAGTGCTAGCGCTAGGACGGATGTCCGCGTCTGGACGCATGCGCCTGCACCCCGTTCCATACCATGATGCACGCAGCTCCCTCCGCCCCTCGCCCATCCCACTACGGAGGCAGCATTGGTCCGGATGGAGCTCCCGCACTTGCGCCCGACGCATGTAGCTCCCTCGCCCGTGCTCATCCCGCTCAGGTCGAGCTCGAATTGCATGGCAAGATGGAGGGAAGGGAAGGTAGGTGAGCGAGAGGAGAGGAGAGAGTGAGGTGCGCTGCACAAGGAAGGTGCGAGGTAGGAGCCAAAGCCCTACAGCAGGCCACTCCTCGTCGACCACCGGCATCGTGTAACTCCCGATCTACTTTTGAAATATCTAGATAAAACATATGCAACATACATCTGAAGACCAATGAAACGCTTGAAACATGCGTATATAGTCCTTGCAACATGTGCAAACACCAGATCAACTTTTGAAACATCCAGATGAAACATATGAAACAGACGTTTAAAACACATGAAACAATTGAAACATAAGGCTTGCGACATGCATATGTTGCCATTGCAACATATGCAACATCCCAGAGACCCTGATCGACATTTGCAACATTCAGATGAAACACTTGAAATATAAGTCTGAAATGCATGAAACACAACGTCGCCGGCGGCCATGGCCTACCTAGTGGGGGACTGCGGTAGCTGGCAAGCTCGGGTCTAGGGGGAACGTCGAGAGCAAATAGCCCAGCATGCGTAGGCCTCCACTTCTGGCTGCAGTGTCTTTGGCCGGCCATGAGAGACGAAGTTTAGACCAGTGGCGACCTCCTAGTGGCGCCACAGTGATGGTGGCATGCCACAGCCGATGATGGGGTGCGGTGCGGTAGGGGGAAAGGCATGGCGTGCATGGCACTACGTGAAAAGCGGTTTGTAGCAACGGGACAAATTTTTTTAGGGGCGGCTAGTGATGGAGCCGCCCCTACAGTGGCGTGCTCGGGATCCACACGACCAGCCGCACCTACAAATGGAATAGCAAGGGCGGCTAGTGATATGAGCCGCCCCTACAAATGGGTAGGATTTGTAGGGGCGGCTCACTCACCGGCCACCCCTGATGTTGCTATTTATAGGGTCGGCTGGTGATTGAGCCGCCCCTACAAATGCCGCGACAGAAAACTTACGAGCAGCTAACCTAGGCCTGGGCCACGCCAGCTTTTCTGCCCACCCGAGAGGTGCTAGTACTTGCACGCATATAAAATAGAGGGTGCACGCTGGCCTCGGGGATCCCACCGCCATGCCGACGCTCCATCTGCTTCTACTCCCCCCACCCGCAGCGAGCGGCAGCGAGGGCGAGCGAGGGATGTCCAAGGACAGGTCATCGGTGAAGCAGTCGTGCACGCAGGTGCAGCAGTCAAATGGTGGCGGCGGCGGCCACGCGCTGTCCTCCAAGCTCGCCAGGTACCTCGACCCGAAGGCCTCCGGGAACAAGGTACGCCCCGCCCCTCATTTCCCACGCGCGCGTCGGTAGTGCTGTCGTGCTGACTGACGCTCTTGTCTTGGCTCAGTCGGGCTATGGCAAGATCAATTGCTGGACGCGGTGCACTAGATCCGCCAGGCGGTGGGGCTCATCTACGGCATGCTTTGGGGAGCCGTCCCCCTCGTCGGCACCGTCTGGATCGCACTATTAGCCCCCCTCATAACACCTCTCTCTTTCCCATCTTGTCAAACTCAAGCCTTGCCGTGTGTAGATCTGTAGCTTCACTTACGCGCACATAAGCGAAACTAAGCCCTTTTGTATATACTTACACTTTGTAACTTGTTATAATTAGATTAGATAGATACCAGATCGATTTTATAGCCTTGCCGTGTGTAGATCTGTAGCTTCACTCACGCGCACATAAGCGAAACTAAGCCCTTCTTTATTTCAATTTGCTTGTCCTCATTGTATTTTAAGCTTATCTATTGATCAAATTTAGGATCTCTGTTATCTAGTATTTTTTGGACACTGCAACTATTCCTGTTTAAATTTGTGCCTGATTACTTAATTAGCAAAGTAATGGTGAATGACTCAAAAGCAACTATTCCTGTTTTCACGTCTCATCTCTTCAATGTTGATGAAGCTGATCATCAGTAGTTTTTCTGTTTGAGGGAAGGGAGCAGTATAGGGCATCACTTTTCCTCCATAAAGGAAATTAAAAGATCTGATCGTTGTAGGAATCCTTGAAATTCACCTTTTCCTGGCCCTAAAAGAATTCAACCCTGTTTATCAACAATGTGTAACACAAAACATTCTTGTATTTCTTTTATAGTGTGAAATACAATGTATGATTTTTCCTTGTTGAATGATGTTATTATACCTCATTTTTTCCAAGTAATTTTATTATGGATTTTGGTCTTGAAGTAGATATTTGTAACTTAAATGTTCAATTTAAGCAACATAAAAACATTAATAACCAACCATTTGGATGTTATATTTAACTTGGGATCCTATCACCATCCGAGTTTTGTTTGTTCTGTCTATCTAATGCCTTCTGTCACTGTGCAGGTTTATGTCTTCTCATGGATTGTACTCGTTGTTATGGTTCTTCTTTTCAAGGTTTATCATGTTCATTCTTTGAACATTCAAATGCTGCATGTTTTAAAATTATATATGGATGAACTCTGAGCTAAGCTTTGTCCTGTTGTCTTTCAGCTTTTTACTGCAACTCCGAAGAAGTCGACAGCCTTGCCGACTTGTGTTCGGTTTCTGTAGGGCGTCCTTGCTATTGGGATAATTGCACGAATTGCCCTTCTTATCATGCTCACATCGTTCACTGTTGCTGATTTATTTGTAGGTGCGCTTGCTTTATAGCAACTGGCTGGTGTGTCTTATGTGTAAGTACAACATCCTTATTTTGTTCGAGAAATACTTGCATTATATCAATCTGCTACTTAATTGAAGCAAATTTGGAATATTATAAGTGCCAAGTTAATGGCTAGTAACTTGCCTGGTGCCGCATGCCTCACCAAATTTTTCCTTGTCATGACAGCTAGCCGTCGCATGGAAGAGGGCAGTGAAAGCCCTCGGGCTATGGGATTCAGTGCGTGAGATTGCAAGGATGTACGATGGAGGAATGGGCGAAATCATCTTTGTGCCCATCGTCTTCTTCTCGTGGTTCCCCTTTGTGTCAACATTCCAGTCACGTTTCCTTTTCAATCAAGCGTTTAGTCGTGGTCTGGAGATCGCCCTCATCCTGGCAGCTGCCAATTCTATGATTTTTTGCAGTTGTCCTGATATATCAGCATGTCTACTAATTGGAGATTTGAGATGGATTGTATATATTCTTGTGAATTGGACTTATAATGGTAGTTTATATAATGCTCTTGTGTTTGTGGTCAGATTTGAATTATATATATTCTGATCATATTTGAATTATATATATATATATACATATATATATACTGATCGAATTTGAATTTTAAATTTAAATTTTTTTAGCGGAAAATTTTACTGTAGAGACGGTTGGTACTGTAGCCGCCCCTACAAATCAATTTACGGGGGAATTGATTTGCAGGGGCGGTCGATTTGTAGCCACCCTTTCGTAGGGGCGGCTGGCAAAACCACCCCTACAGATGGTTACATGCCGCCCCTAAAAAACGTTTCCTACGTAGTGTGGGGGGTAGGCACACGGTGGGGGGAAGGGGCGTGATAGAGCAGAGTGTGGCAGGCAGATGAGCAGCCACGTGCCCACGTCGAGACGAGCGGATAAGCGAGTGGAGATTTTTTTTTCTTTAAGAGAGCGGATGAGCGAGGAGCCGCATCCGGACGGGACGGGCGCCTGTGGCCAAACATTATCGAAACTTATACACACTCGGTATTTATTTAATCCAGCGACTAGCCTTTATTGTAGTTATTTAATTGTTTTGTCACAGCAAAACAGCAACATTTCACACAATACATAATACATATAAGCTGATCAATCACGTGCGTATATGTAGACCTTGCGAGACACCTTCCAACACTATATCAGGAGGCCTTTCGGTTTTTTATATTTAATTGCCCCAATCAAGAGATTAATAGTTTTCTTTAAAACCTGTATTGGCGTCGATTGTTAAATCTGGTCTTTCACCATCCAGGGCAAACCCGGTGACTTCTTGTGGGACAGGTAATGTGGTGCCGGCTTGGTTGAGGTCAAATGCGCCACGGTGGAATTGGTTGGTGAGGACATCATCTTCATGGGCGAGGTCACCAGGCAATGCACCGTAGGGTCGTGCTTGTGCAGAAACTGCAAACAGGAGAACCATGGCGATGACGGCCATGGCAGGTAACACTACAGATTTGGAGCCCATTGCATGTACCGGAAGCACTGGTGCTGCTGGTAATGTCTGTCACTCGGTTTGTGCCTTCAAGTGTGTATCGATCAACACCACTTAGTATTTATAGACGCGTCGCCGTAGCTATACCTCATTTAATTTCTATCTCCATGGGGGCGCGTGATAATAAAGAAACCAAAATGACGAAAATGTGCTCATCGACAACGACACTCAGGATCATGACACCAAATAGATAAGATATACGGACGCATTTGTCAAGAAGTACTGCCGCTTAAATGACATTTTCAGTTCGTCCCTGCATGAAATTGCAAGCACACGTGAAGAAAAGTGTGTGCCTAGCCTATATTAATTAGATATATGCCAGCAAATTGCAAGTATGTCGAGAAAAATGCTCGCCTAATTCATTATCTACTGTCTTTCTCCATGATAGCCATTGTATGTACGTATTGCCTGCAAAATCTGCAAAATCTGCAAACGAGTAATTCCGAATCTATAAACTCTCAGCCTGATCGGCTGCAGGCATTGAGCTACAGCAGTTGTTGCTGTATCCAAATGCAGTACTACTCTGTTGTGTAGCTATGCAGTGGTAAACATTTTGGATTCAGCTGCAGCTGTAGCCCAATGATGAGTGCAGCCAAATCAGGGCCTCTAGGCTTACGCGCATATAGTTATATTGATATCAAGGCATCATATCCTCTACCGAAAGAAAATAAATTACTTTTTAAGGTTATTTAACTAAATGTCGGTCCAATATTTTTCATTTAACTAGGTCCAAAGGACGTACTAAAAATTGTGTTGCTTATTATGGGGTTGGCATAGTTGGGTCAAATTTTTTGTTGGACTCTTCTGTCACATACGATTTTCAGAAAGAAAAAAAAACAAGTGCTAAATATATATATTTGTCCGGCCAGGATGTCTTCATATCGAGTAGTCCATAAAAAAACTAGATCATTGTTCCTGAAAGGACCGTGACACCTAAGAGAAGGAGGTGAATTAGGCAACTTAAAACTCTATTTCTAACTATAGTCTCTTTTTATAACCTTAGCAAAACCTATGCAATAAAGTAAATTATCTAAATGTGCAACTACAGTTATTCTATGTATGTTTTTGTCTAACACAAAAGATAAGGTTACGAACGAACCCGCCAGCAAATACTCCCGCTAGCTTACATAATTGATATGTTTTCAATTCCATTCCATAAATGTTGGAAGTACGTAAAGAAAACTGCATACATAATTTAATTATTATGTAGTACTGGAGTAGCACACTAAGTATTACGTGGAGAAAAATACTCACCACATTTCCTACACGTGCATTAGGCAATGGTGGTGGCCAGGGGGATGCCACACCGTACCCACATCCTCAAAAAGGTATATCTGATGGAATAAATTAATTAATTACTTTCAGCAAGTGGTCTCAGGACAAATTGCGTGGATCAACTGAAGCAATTCCGATTACGGATGGATCGGAGATTTGGGATCCAGAGAACTGATACCCTGATCGTAAACTAGCTCTTCCAGGGGTATCACTGAATTCTAGTGTTTGTGGCCAATCAGCCAATGGGAAACGTGGGGTCTGACGAGTGAGCCCTGGTTTCACTTGTCATCCAGCCGCTCTCAGTGGATAGTTTCAAGACTTTGTTTCCAAGACAACGAAACTTGATGAAACATCTACTCTCAACGCAAAGTTTTATTCTTTAGTTTCATAGGCATTTAATTCCATGACTCGTAGATAGTTGGAAATTAATTGTGCAAAGCTCATTTCATCTCTCTCTCTCTCTTCTTAAATACGCTGCCATATCATCAAAAATACCTATGTGGCAACCTATTTAATGCAAATAAAATTCACATGAAACTCTCACTGAGACTAGTCTTCGTAAAACTGTCGTTGAAACCAGCTCAATGCCAAATATAAACAGTTTTGATAGTTCAATTGTGAAAGGTTTTTAGTTTTAGAGTTGGATGGTGTAACACCCGTGGCCAACCGCCGATCGCCGGTGACATGAGCGACAAGCAAGAATCACCGGAGTTGGGAACTGAGCAGAGGACAACTCTGTCACTTGCATTTTACTGTTTAGAATATTCGACAATTTCATTACAGGACACAGTACTGAATAAAAGGGCCATGGCCGCTGGTCCGCAGGACCCACTTGTCATACAGACGCAAATACATAATATATCTAAATTACTCCTTCCTCCTTTGAATACGCCCACGCTGAAGACACCATCACCCCTGAGCTATTACATATGGTCAAAACTCCAGCTATAGTTCTTCAATGTCAAAAATAAACTTCTCCCTAGCTAAAAAAAGCAAATTGAACTTTGCTCCACTAGGGACATGGAACATGCCCTAGGTTTAAACTCTTGACTTGATATAGGCGCTCATCATTTTGCTTAGTACGGATTGGTCGAGGGTGTACAAAACATTATTTTTTTAGTCTATTATGCAATAGGATAGTAATAATGTCACACTATGCCACAAATGATTTGTAGGGGTGGCTCCAGACCATTTATAGGGACAGTTGGGCCAGCCGCTACTATCCAGGCGCCTCTACAAATATACGATTTGTAGGGGCAGTTCACCGGTCGCACTTACAAATCGAGTAACTGCCCCTACAAATCCGTTTTTCAGAATTCTCAAATCCGGCTTAAAAATAGCAAAAAAAACCTCGGAGGACCCGATCGGGCAGCCACACGCCCGCGCCTTCCCAAGTCACAAGTCGCGCGAATTCGTGACCGCTGGGGATCAAACCCGCGACCTCCCTCTCACTTCTTTCTCCTCATATTATACTCAACCGAAGTTAAAATGATTGTCTGGGACTCTAAACGAATTTAAATGAAAATGTCATCAACTACAAAGTTTTATAACTTTTCGGGATCTACAACTTTGGTTTTGGTCATTTCTCCATCCGAGGTCGTTTGAAAATTTTGAATTTTAAATGTAACACATTTAGACATAATTATTCTTAGCTAGGTGATTTTAAATGGAAAAGTTGTCGACCACAAAGTTGTATAAGTTTTTCAGATCTATAACTTTCGTTTTTGTTGTTTCTCCATCCGAGGTCGTTTGAAAAATTAAAATTTCAAATGTGAAAAATTCAACCATAATTTTCTATGCATAGATGATTTCAAATAAAAAAATTGTCAACTACAAAGTTGCAAAACTTTTCAAGATCGATAACTTTTATTTTGGTCATTTCTCCATTCGAGATCATTTTGGGAACCATTTATAGGGGCGGCTCAATAAAAAAGAATGAGGCGTTGCTACTAATTCTTTTTTATAGTAGTGTCATTTGCCTATGGTAATTACTTTTTTAGGGTTAAACTCTGAAATTTTGAACGCCTTGTTCTTCTTCTGTGTGGCTAGTTTTTGCCTGTTATAGTCTTATATATGGAGACTGAACCACGTAAGCTTATACGCACTCGTTATTTAACCCAGCAACTAGTCTTTGTACCTATTTAATTTCTTTGGTCATAACAAAACAACATTTCACACAATATATACATAATAAATATAAGCCGATCAATTATATTTACGGACAATATCATACATACACACGGCTCATAATACCGCGTGTGCATGCCAGTGAACAGCAGCTTATTCAAACATAAGACAACTTATTCATAACACAAGAAGCCATGATAACTATAAATCACGTGCATATATGTTGTCGGTGCAGAAAGTGACCAACAAGTAAATATTTGTAGTTTTGCCGTATGTTGTGATCGGAGGTGGCCCAGCACTCAATGACACAGGGTTTATACTGGTTCAGGCAACGTGCCCTACGTCCAGTTTGAGTCGGTCGATGACTTTATTCCGGAGCCCAGGTGCTCGAAGTTTGCAGTGGGGTTACAAACGAGAAGAAGAAAGATGGGGGGTACAAGAGGTCCGGTCGGCTCCGGTCAGAAGGGCTGAGAGCGACAGGAGCTCCGCTATGAGCTAAGTGTTCAAGCGAGTGCTTGAGGTCCGAACCTGGTGGTCCTGTGGTTGTGAACTAGTGAACTTGATCGATCTAGTAAAAATGGAATGACTTTGATCAACTTGGATCAACTGACTCTTTTGGGAGAGGGCGCATCCCCTTTTATAGATGAAGGGGATGGCCTTACAATTGAGAGGGAGAGAGTACGTATGCTTCTAAACCTTGTTGCCCACGCCGGTAGGTACAGGATGATGGTAGGCGCCCACAATACTGTTGGATGTCGGATGCATATGGGAGGTTCCGTCATCCTTGTTTGGGTATGGTAGATGTCGGTACCTGCATATATTGTTGATGCCCAGAGGCATATGAGGAGTTTCACCATGTGCACTCGGTATGGTAAATCCCGGCGCCCACAACACTATCGATTCCCAGAGGCATGTGGGGGAGCCTTACCGTATGGGAGTTTAATGGCGCCCACAATACTGTAGGGGAAATGTAGGCGCCTACAACACTGTTTGTGTCAGGGCAGTTGCGGAGTACTATTTCTGTAGGTGTACAGGGTATGGTCCCTGGTATCATGGTTTGACTTATGCGCCTTGCCCTGCTTTCTTCGTCCGTTGCCTGATCCTTTCCGAGCGGGCGTCCCCGGTTGGTTAGTGCCAGTCGGCTCTGGTCGTGCCAGTCGCAGAAGAGCAGCGAGCAGGGTTTTTGCGTACCTCGGTTGGAGACACGAGGTCAGAGTCGGAAGTGGCGCTTCGGCCAGGCCTTCCGGTCGGAGAGGTCGTCCGGCGGTGACTAGAGACCAAAGTGAGCGCTCCGGTCGGAGAGGTGGGCCAGAGTCGGAAAGTAGGTGTCGTTTCTCCTCGGCCGGGCCTTCCGGTCGGTTATTGGTACCCTTCCCTTCTGGGGTGGTGCCCCTAGGTCGGTTGCTGGTACAGTGGCGGCGTTGGCTGCAATCCTGGTGCTGACGATGGAGGTCGCGTCAGAGGTGACTCTCGTAGCCCCTCCTCCACCAGCCGCAGTGGAAGAAGAGAGGGAAACCGAGCTCCCTGCTTCGTCGGGTGGAGGGCTGCAAGGCTCACCCTTGCGGTCGGAGCCAAAGGCGCCAGGGGGAGACGCGGCTAGGACGGAGTCGAAACGCCCGGCGGCGGCCCGCGCAACTGAGGTGGTGGAGATCCCATTCGACGATGAGGTGGATGACATAGTGGAGCTGCCGTTGTCATCGCGGGAGCTGGTGATGGTTCAGTCGGAGGCTGGGCCATTCAGTGAGCTGCCGGAGGGGCGACCTAGAGTGGCTCTGCCCCAAGGACCCAGCAAAGGTGCGGTTCATCCTTCGAGATTCGCAGGAGCGTCAGCTCTGGGACATCCTTTGGGAGCAAGGACATGCCGCGGTGTCCGAACTCACCAACCTGTCCGCGAAGCTTGGAGACACCCAGGAGCAGGTTAAGTCCGCCCAGCAGTTAGTCGATGTCGACCTACAGCTTGCTGAGGAGGTGAGTTTCCCGTAGTTGTCCTGGACCTCTGAATATTTTGTTGGTTGCCTTAACATGCTTGTTTTTCATAGAGTCTGAAGGGGATGTCGTCCCGCAAGTCCCGCTTCCTCCGAATGGAGCACGCCTGGGTGGCTGAGCTTGAGCGTCAGCTAGAGTCCGCTCGCTTCGAGTCCTAGGACTAGGCGGCCAAGGCGACCATGGCGCGGGCAGAGGGGCAGCGTGCAGCACAGCGGGCGACCGCCGCCGAGCGAGGGCTCGAGGCGGCGAAGGCCCGCCAGGCGAAGACCGAGGCGGGGTTGCGGACATCCCTGGCGGACACCGAGGTGACGCTCCAGTAGTCCCTGGAGACCCTTGAGACGGAGCGGAGCGCCTTGGTGTCGGAGCAGAATGCCCTGGAGCTGGCACAGAAGGCCCTGGAGTCAGAGCGAAAGGCCCGGTCTGAGGCAGACCGGGAAGTGCTCGCGCTTCAGGGCTAGGTGATGGGGACCGAGGAGGTGAACGCCCGACTGTGCGCACAGGCGACTTGACAGGCAGAGGAATTCTCTGTCCTTGAGAACTTCCGCATCGGTATGTAACTTTTCTATTTTTTGTCATGTTGGTTTTTTCCTTTAGCCTATTTCTGAGCTTGTCGCCCTTCTTTCAAAGCTGGGTGGAAGGGTGAAGATGCTGGAGCGGGACCTGAAGACGATCAAGGTGGCCTTCAGCCGAAATGCAGAGGAGCTGGCCAAGTCCTATGAAGAGCAACGTGCTCTTGAGGGGGAACCTGACCAGATCCGCAATGTTGCCCAACTCATCGTCTCGGAAGTCTTTGGGGCAGCGCCAAGCACTAGCGCGCCCGCCGTCCAGCTAGTGGAGGTCCTAGATGCGGTCTGGGACCTTATCACGAGTGAGCTGTTCTACGAAGCGTCGGGGGTGCTGACTTCAGTGGCGACGCACCACCCGAACCTAGACTTCGCTACTATCTGCAGTGGGTATGCTGAAGGCTTGAGCACGGAGGACATCCAATCGATCGGGGAGAGCTTATTGCCACACGCAAGGTCGGTGGAAGAGCAAGTCTCTGCCCAGTGGGTGATGGACGTCCGTCATGAAGATATGGCTAGAAGCATGCGTGGGGAGGACATTGCCTAGCCTGCGGATGGCACGGAGCCTAGGTCGGAGGTGGATGGCGCCCTGGCTTCGACCGAGCCGAATGTCGTGCCGCCGAGGAGTGAGCAGGCCACGCCTTCGCCGGTCGCACCGACAGTAGATGCCGTCTAGCCGGTCCAATAGCTTGTAAAATATAAGTAGTTTAGTGAACGTAAAAAGTTTAAGTTCCTAGGGGAGCCCCTGTTTAAACGTTCCTATGTGCTTAATGACTACAGTTGGTTTCATTTTCTATGATGGAGTCACTGCGTTCGGGGAAGCTTGTTCCCTTTTGTTCCTTAGTTTTCCCTTAGCATAATTTTGTTTTTTATTCTTTCTTTCTCGTACCTGCCTGTTTGTCCCATAGGCTGCAACCTTGGGAGCCCGGGGCATGGCTCGTGAGGCTCAGCTGCTCGTAACCGTAGGGAAAGGCGAGGTGTGATCGGTCGGAATGTTTTAAAGCAAAGCTACTTAAGGGAAATTAAAGGAACGAACTCCCATTTTGATCGGGTAGGAAGGAATTTCACCATATGATAGTAAACAAAACAGAGAGATAGTAGTGCCCCCTAGTGGAGCCCCTGAGCGCCTCGGGCCAAAAAGTATTCAGGTTAGGGTGCTTTTATAGGAGCATACGCTAAGTAAACAATGGTAAGGCTGAAACTTAGGTGAAGAAAAACAACATAGTTGTTCCAAGCGTTCGGAGAGAATGTCGTTGTTGTTGTCCTTCAGTCGGTAGGCGTCCGGTCGGATCACTTCAACCTTCAGTCGTTCGGATCCTTGCCCGCTACGCCCCCTTTCTCGGTCACTGCTTCTTCGTCTTTTTCTTCCTTTGGCCTGCCAACTTGCCACAGAAGGCGCTTGAGGAGCCAGCAGTCCTTATAGAGGTGTTTGACGGGGTAGTCGTGGTTGGTGCATGGGCTCTCCATGAGCTCGTGGAAGTGGCCCAAAGGGTCCTGCTAGGGCTACGTGCCCGCGTGATCAGCCACGGCGACCAACGCCAAGTTGGCCGATCGACGGTGATCCTTTTTGTTCTTTCTCCCCCTCTGCGTGGAGGGGCCCTCGTCCTGATCCTAGTGCTTGGTGTTGCCTTTGCCGTAGTCTTCGTTGGAGCACGGCAGGAGCGGCGCTTGCTGGAGGTTTTGGACAAAGGTCCACGGTCCTGGGCCATCAGGGCTGGGACTCCGGTCGCTGCTGCGTGTGTCTCGGTTCAGCCCAAGCCACGTGTAGACAGGCGGTTGGTACGGAGCGGTCATCAAGTCAAGAGAGGTGCCAATGCGGCCTCCTGTGCCACGCTCGGCAGTCATCATGGTGATTGGGTGGGGCGACCCATCTGCTGCGTCCCCATTCCCCTGGTGGGGAGTGAGGCCACGAGTCGGCGTCACGATACGGAGCTCTCCGCTTGTTGCACGGCGGCGGTCTCCACTAGCGCCCGGAGGTTCCGGTGGATCGCCTGTTCACGAGGGTCGTTCGGCTCGGACAGGCCACGTAGAAGCATTGCCGCAGCGGCGATGTTCGGACTGGCCTGAGTGAACTGTGGGGGATCGTTCCCCTGTCCATGGTGTTGCGCTGGGCCCAACGGGCGCGACCCCGTGCGCCGCTCGCCGGTCTATGCGCACGGGGCGTAGTGTGGTGCGCCAAGCGTGCTGGCGCAGTCGGTGGCAGATGCAACCACTGTTGTCGTAGTGCCTCGTCGTGCTCCCATGTGAGCTCGGGGGTCTCCGCATGAGAGTCCGGTGAGGTGTGAGTCTGTGAGGACTCTGCTTCCGCCGGTGGGTGTCCTGGAGCGTCTGCCATAGCGCACTCCTAGGATGGACGATGGCTAGGCGCCATGTCGCCGATGCTGGAGCCGTCACTCTCGCCATCGTCATCCATGAGGTCGAGGAAACATATGGGAGCATAGCTCGCCATTCCCACGAATTTGGATGTGAGAGGGGGCGGCACCGGCATCCTTCGGAGCCCCCGAGCGTGCGCGTCCACGGGAGACGTGAGGTCGTAGGGGAACCAGTCGTATGACGGTCGCATTGGGGACAACGGGGTCTCTCCAGGTAATCGGCGGAAGATAGAGAATAGTAAGTAAATAACCACATGTACATTACTCACAGCGGGGTTTGAGCAGAGAGTTTGCTTGGAATGAAGCGTGGATGCCGTGTCGTCGAAGTCGTGCGTCCTAGAGTCGATGGAGGGCGCCCCTCCGATGGGTATCGGAACATGAGCCTCCTCGCTGAGGTGTAGTACGCCGAGCCGATCGACGATGAAGTCCAGACTTTCAAAGAGGAAGGCCTGGGATGGCTCGAAGACGGATGGAACCCGCATCCCAAACGGTGAAAGAGCGGGAAACTCGAGTGAGCCGAAGCGAATCGTATCGCCTGAGCCCGCCACAGCGAGGGTGGCGGAAAAGTGGGCCATCTCATGACCAAAAAGTGTTGAACGTACGGCGTCTTCCCCACGGACGGCTCCAACTATCGGTGCAGAAAGTGACCAACAAGTAAATATTTGTAGTTTTGCCGTACGTTGTGATCGGAGGTGGCCTAGCACTCAATGACACAGGGTTTATACTGGTTCAGGCAACGTGCCCTTTGTCCAGTTTGAGTCAGTCGATGACTTTATTCCTGAGCCCAGGTGCTCAAAGTTTGCAGTGGGGTTACAAACGAGAAGGAGAAAGATGGGGGTACAAGAGGTACGGTCGGCTCCGGTCGGAAGGGCCGAGAGCGACAGGAGCTCCGCTATGAGCTAAGTGTTCAAGCGAGTGCTTGAGGTCCGAACCTGGTGGTCCCGTGGTTGTGAACTAGTGAACTTGATCGATCTAGTAAAAAATGGAATGACTTTGATCAACTTGGATCAACTGACTCTTTTGGGAGAGAGCGCATCCCCTTTTATAGATGAAGGGGATGGCCTTACAAATGAGAGGGAGAGAGTACGTATGCTTCTAAACCTTGTTGCCCATGCCGGTAGGTATAGGATGATGGTAGGCGCCCACAATATTGTTGGATGTCAGATGCATATGGGAGGTTCCGTCATCCTTGTTTGGGTATGGCAGATGTCGGTACCTGCATATACTGTTGATGCCCAGAGGCATATGAGGAGTTTCACCATGTGCACTCGGTATGGTAAATCCCGGCGCCCACAACACTGTCGATGCCCAGAGGCATGTGGGGGAGCCTTACCGTATGGGAGTTTAATGGCGCCCACAATACTGTAGGGGAAATGTAGGCGCCTACAACATTGTTTGTGTCAGGGTAGTTGCAGAGTACTGTTTCTGTAGGTGTACAGGGTATGGTCCCTGGTATCATGGTTGGCCTTGTGCGCCTTGCCCTGCTTTCTTCGTCCATTGCCTGGTCCTTTCCGAGCGGGCGTCCCCGGTCGGTTAGTCCCAGTCGGCTCTGGTCGCACCAGTCGCAGAAGAGCAGCGAGTAGGGTTTTTGCGTACCCCGGTTGGAGACGCGGGGTCAGAGTCGGAAGTGGCGCTTCGGCCAGGCCTTCCGGTCGGAGAGGCCGTCCGGCGGTGACTGGAGACCGAAGTGAGTGATACGGTCGGAGAGGTAGGCCGGAGTCGGAAAGTAGGTGTCGTTCCTCCTCAGCCGAGCCTTCCGGTCGGTTATTGGATCGCCGTTCTGGCCTGTCGTTCTAATATTTGGGTCGGCCCAAGAGTTGTGTGTTGTCTGCTTGGGCCGAGCCCTTGCAGGGAAGCTGGTCCGCGAGGGATCCCGGGTTTATGAACCCGACATATGTAGACCTTGTTCGACACCTTTCAACACTATATAAGGAGGCCTTTCGGTTTTTTGTTTAATTGCCCCAATCAAGAGGTTAAAAGTGTGAGTTTAAACCTGCATTGGCGTCGATTGTTAAAACTGATGGTCTTTCACCATCCAGGGCAAACCGGGCGGTGACTTCTTGCGAGACAGGTAATATGGCGCCGGCTTGGTTGAGGTCAAATGCGCCATCGTCGGATTGGTTGATGAGGACACCATCTTCATGGGCGACGTCAGGCAATGCATCACCGTAGGGTCGTGCTTGTGCAAAAGCTGCAAACAGGAGAACCATGGCGGGTAACACTACGGGTTTGGAGCACATTGCATGTATATATTGGAAGCACTGATGCTGCTGCTAATCTCAGTAGTCACTCGGTTTGTGCCTTCAAGTGTATCAATCAACACCACTTAGTATTTATAGACGCGTCGCCGTATAGCTATACCTAATTTCTATCTGACTATCTCCATGCGCGCGTGTTACTGGGGCCCGTTCGAATGGTGGAAAAATCGCACTGTTCATAACTGAAAGTTACTGTTTATGCCTGATTTCGTCTTACAAATTTCTCCAGATTCCTCCAAACGAACGGAGCCATTAAAGAAAACCAAATTGACAAAAATGTGCTCATAGACGACGACATTCCGGATCATGACTCAAAGTCAAAATAGATAAGATATACGGACGTATCTGTCAAGAAACACTGCCGCTTAAAATGACATTTTCAGTTCCCTGGGTGAAGTTGCAAGCAACACGTGAAGAAAATTGTGTGTCTAGCCTATTAATTAGATATATGCTAAAATCTATAAACTAGCTAGGCTAACGCGCATATATATAGTTATATTGACATCAAAAGCCATCATATCCTCTACCAAAAGAAAATAAAATACTTTTTAAGGTTATTTAACTAAATGTTGGCCCAATATTTTTCATTTAACTGGGTCCAAATTAAAGGAAGTATGTACTAAAATTTTTGTTGCTTATTATGGAGTTGGCATAGTTGGGTCAAAATTGGACGGATTCTTCCGTCACACATGATTTTCAGAAGAAAACCAAGCGGTAACTATATATTTGTCCAGGATGTCTACATATTGAGTAGCCCACAAAAAAGCTTGATCATCATTGTTCCTCCTAATGCAATAACAATATTCTAGAAATGTGTTTTCAAACTTTATGGACTTGGCACACTTTAACAGGCTGAGGGCCGCTCAAGAATTTAACTCTCTATAATTTATCAAGCTACAAATACAAGAATTTTTGTTAGTCTACTACAAAAGGGCTCGAAAAGTATGGAGACGGACAGGCACAGAATCTCAGCTGGTGGTAGGCGCGCGGAAGTCATCCACTTGATCCGTTGGCAGCTAGTAGTTGGGGGGACACGTCGGTGCCGACGTGTCAGCCGGTCCATGTATATGCACGCGTTCGTAGCGTGTGGCGCAGTTCCATTCCAATGAATAGCGAGCTCCCGGTCCAGTCTTATCGTCGGAAACCAGATACCTAACTCGGCCGTATAGTTTTCCAAACGTGCCGGCACGGCGCTACACGGCACTAGCCCGCCCCGGCACGGCACGTCTGGGCACGGCACGCTAGGCACGGCTGATGAACCGTGCCGTGCCGTGTCGTGCCACCGTGTCCGACTCCAGGTTCAGGCACGGCACTATCGTTCCTGGAGCGTGCCGTGTCGTGCCGTGCCGATTCCAGGCCCAGCGTGCCCATGCCAGCCCAGGCACTAAACTGGCAAAACCCCTCAATGAACTCGACACAGCAATTCAAAGAGATATAAAATGACTAAGTTCACAAAAGATCAAAAACAGATCAGAACACAGCACAGCAAAGAACACAAATTTTTAAAACTAAAACTAATTTAAGTAGGAGATGTGCAATGCCTGCCTCATTAAAAACCTGTTTAGGTAAAACTCACCCTTGTGAGAAACCCTAAACAGGAAAAGAGTACAGCCAGCTCCTAGATTAATTGTTCATTACATCCATCACCACAAGTTTAAGTCTCAGTTATTACAGAACCATTACATAAATGGGAAGTGAACTAGTCGACATTAAGGTAAAGACCAGCAAAGGCCTCTTCCAGCTCCTTGTCCTCCACCATGTGCTGCAGTCTTGTCTCAGCATTCTCCTAATCCTTTATGCAGGTAAGCGCATCTACGGTTTCAAGGTTCAGCCTCCGCCGCCGCTCCTCGATGATCCTGCCAGTTAAGCTAAAAGTAGACTCTGAAGAAATGGTTGACACAGGCACGGTCAAAATGTCTTTAGCATGAACAGAAAGTACTGAATAAGTAAGCTTGTGCTCATGCCACCACTGCATGATGTCAAACTCATCATCCAACTGGCTTACTGTGTCACAGTCCAGGTAGGATGCAAGTTCACTAGATTTAGAACTAGCAGTTGCTGCCTGTAGCAAGGAAGTGGCAGAAACACTCCTAGAATGATCAAGACTAGAAGGGAGGGAAGAACAGCCAGCTCCAACATCAACTCCTCATCATCATAAATTTCAGCCCAAGCTGTTCTTTTCTTACCAGACAGGGATAGAGGAACAACCCTTTTCAGCCTATTAGAGCCATACATTACATCATACCTGTTATACATTTTAAACAGAAGAGCTCTGGTGTCCAGCAACTTATTAGTGTAGTCAATATTAAAAAGAGAATGTAATTTCCTAAGCACTTTGGTAAATCCCTTAATTTTAGCTCTTGGATCCAATATGAATGCAATAGAATAAAGATCAGGTATGTTCTTCCAGTACTTATTGTATTTGTCAAGCATAGGTTGGATAACAGATCTTAGATGTTCATCATGTTGATACCTATGCAGGTGTATAGCAATCTTAACAAGATGATGAATCATAAGTGGAGAAGTAGGATAGTAAACACCAGATAAATCAATAGTTGAGTCATAGAACAGTTCAAGAAATTCCAATATTTTATTTGTCATAGCCCAGTGATCATCAGTCAAAAGAAAACCACTACCTGAACCTCTAGGGTAATTGGCCTCAATGAAAGTACTGAAAGTACTCTTGTGAGGCAGCAAGTGCTTAAGCATTAGATAGGTAGAGTTCCATCTAACATCCATGTCTAATCCAAACTTCCTAGGTCTAACACCACTAGCAATACAATAACTCTTGTATGCAGCAATTCTTTGATTAGAGGAGTTCATAAAAGAGATTGATATTCTAAAATCCTCAATGAGAGGATTCACAGCAGCCAGTGCTTCTTTCACAATCAGGTTAATAATATGACAAGCACATCGTTGATGCAAAAACATATCATAACCCAAATATTCTTTAAGTATAGGTTTCAGTTTATCCATAGCATTTTTATTTGCAGATGCATTATCCAAAGTTACAGAAAAAACCTTGTTAAGTATACCATACTCAGCAAGGACAGATGCAACACGCTCAGCAATGTTCTCAGCATTATGGGACACATCAATCAACCTTAAACCAAGTACCCTTTTCTCTAATTACCAATCAGCATTAATGAAATGAGCCACAACAGATAAATAATCTTCTTTAGCCTTTTCAGACCATATATCAGAGGTAATAGCAACAGATGAAACAACATTATCCTTTAAACAGACCATCAGTTTATCACGTTTCTCATTGTAGTATTTAAACAGATCTCTACCAGTGGTTTGCTTAGAGACAGGTGAAAATTAGGGTTATGAGCAGTTTTAATATAATCTTTAAATGCCTTTGTTTCACCAATCATAAGAGGTAGGTCCAATCTAGCAAGCATACGAACAAGTTCAGCACGAGCTACCTCAGCACTATACTCCCAACGACGAACAGAACCATCAGAATTAAAAGCAATATGAGTCTGAGTCATGCCCCGGATCTTCTCAAGTTTCTTAGGACACTTAGCAAGATGTCAAGTAAGATGCCCAGTGCCATGAGCAGAATAAGCAGAGTAGCGCTTATGGCAATGAAGGCAAGTGGCAGCAAACCTGATCTTTCTACCTTTCTCAGTTTGTAGTGCTTCTAAAAGTCCTCCCAGACAGCAGACGTGGAAGGGCGATTAGAACCGATAGGGCTAACCTTGCTCTGGCCACCGTCGGCATCAGCCACGTCGACTGGGGGTCAGAGTCGTCGACGGGAAGGGGATCAGCAGCAGAACGGCCGAAGAGCACGGCAGCGACCTCGCGGACATCATCGTCCTCATCATCTCTGGCCATCCCACACATACGTAGCTCGTCGTTCTAGGAGTGGTCAAACTCCCCGTCGTCGTGTCGCATGGCGCCTGGGGCCATCTCTGTCGTCTCCGGTTCCTCGACGGCTACCACAATCAATAGATAAAAGTAGGGCTAGGTTGGGGATTAGGGTTAGGGTTAGGGTTTACCCTTACCTCTACGGCCGGAGCCCCGTAAACGACGACGATGAGACGGACCGATTGCACACCCCCGGTACCTCAACGGAAACCGGAGCCCCGGAGGTGGCGGCAGCCAGCGATGTGGACGACGGACAGATGACAGAGATGCGACGAGGATGCCGAGAATGAGGCTCAATCGACGTTCAGGGATGAAGAATAAGGGAACATATGGAGATTAAGGGTGGGAACCACCGGATCTGAGAGAGAAGAGGGAGATTGAGGGCGTAGAGGGAGAAGAGGGAACCACCGGATCTGAGGGAGAAGAGGGAGATTGAGGGCAGAGAGGGAGAAGAGGGAACCACTGGCCACCGGAACTGACCCCTTACCCGCGGGAAGACTCCATGGTGACGGAATGAGCTAGGGTTTGGAAAGGCTCCGAGCTCTACGGCCGGAGCACCAGAGACGCCGGAGAGGTCAACGACGCAAAGATCCGGCCCCTTGGTACCTTGACGGCCTCGCCTTGGCACCAGTGGCTCAACCAGCCACCGGAGGGCGAGAAGAAAGAGAGAGAGGCTAGGGTTTCCACCAGAGGGCGAGAAGAAAGAGAGAGAGGCTAGGGTTTCCACCGGCAGGAGAGAGGAGAGCGACGAGAGAATGAGCTAGGGTTCCAGCGCCGGGGGAGCGGCCGCGGCGGGGAGGATTATATAGCCCTCCTCCCCCACGGGAGGATCCGACGGCTAGGAGCGGGGGGAGGGGATCAACGGCAGGCAGGCACCCGTGCCATACCCATGCTGCCCGTTGGAGCGGGCCGTGCCCGTGCCGGCACTACGGGCCGGTGTGTAGGCCCAGGTACGGGCACGGTGGCAAGCCGGGCCAGGCACGGGCACGGGCCAAGCCGTGCATCACCGGGCCAGTGCCGTGTTTTTCCGCACCGGGCCCGTGTCGGCCCAGCGGGCCTAGCCTGTTTGGAAATCTATACTCGGGCGGCCACCGTCGCCGCACCCGCGTTCAATTCCCGGCCCATCCAATCCAACGAGCACGTTGCACGTCGCATCACATCTCTGAACACGCTTGCCGGCCCGGCGGCCGCCATGCATGCATCGTCATCGTCATGGTCATGGACTGGACGCACGCATGGCCGGCAGGTCCGCCGCCGGCTGCCATATGCATGCACCAATCCACCACCACAATACAAATAGCGAGACCGCCGGTCGTCGTCGTCACCGGCCGGCTGGCCACCCTACTCCACACCGATGGAGATCCATCGATCCACCGCGTCTCCACTTCATCGATCCGTCTACATAGCTAGCTAGTGTCATCGAGATCGACATGGGTGTGGGGCAGCCGGTGTACGGTCTGGTCTTCGTCGCCGGCGCCGGCGCCTTCTTCCTCACCCTCCACCTCTACCTGGCGCCGCTGCTCTACCTCACCTCCGCCACCTAGCTAGCTACCTCTGCTATATCATCGATGCACCCCACGCCGCCGTCGTCCTCACCCATGCATCCTCTATGCACGACGACGTACGGGCCGGCGCGGGCGTGGCTGATGATGACGGATTGACGACTGGAATTATATAGTTTGGCCACTGCTCGATCGATCTGAAGCTAGCAAGTTGATGTTTCTTCTGGATACTAATTTGCTGCAGCTGTTCGTTGCCGGCCGGGCTGCCGCCGGCGCAGCGCACACATTTTGTTTTAGTATAGTATCTCACTTGAGGCAAATTTGTTTTTTTTTATTTTCTTATTCATTTATGTAACTCTGGCTGTGCATGAAGTGCATAAACCAAAACTTCGACTCTTCGAGCCTGTTTTCGTGCATGCATGCATTTGTGTGACATACCTGGAAGATCTAAATCTCTCTCTCTCTCTCTCTCTCTCTCTCTCTTTGCAGAAACACTACTACAAAATTCTACAAAAAAGTAATATAAATAAGTAATTTGCCCAGAGTTCTCTTTGACGGGCCGGAGTGAGTGGATTAAGTACTAGCAGATTTATTTGTCGGCACCTTACAATGAAATTAGAAGTAATAGAAAAGTCTAACCTCACTACTTCAGAAATAGTTTTCGCTGCCAGTTTTATTTCGAATCGGCGTATCACCATGGGACCGAAATCAAACCTGCGGTGAAGATCATTTTCACTGCCAATTGGATGAAAAAAATCGATGGTGAAAATCATCCTGGTTTTCACCGCCGGTTCGACGTAAGATCCGATCGACGGTAAAAATCAGCGGCTAGTGTCGCTTCGTGTGCGCTGCTTCCTCTGACGTGAGCTACCCGCTTACCAAGCCTGTGTTGTGCTTTCTAGAGTAACCGACAGGTGGTCCATGCATGTGCCCACGTGGCGTCTTGGGACTGGCGTTGCGGGAGGGCATGGATCCATGGCCCCATATCTTCTATCTCTCTATATATCGGTATGTCCCTCTCCCCCTCGCAATTGCTCCCTCTCTCAACCGGATCCCTCTCTCTCCCTCCCTCACTCTCTCTGCCGACCACTGGCGCATGGCGCACCGCCCCTACCCCCATGGTGGCTCCCCACCACTAGCAACCCCTACCCACATGCGGTTCCACGGCGGCGGTGCCTTGGCGCACGGGCGCCGGCATGAGGCTGTCCGGCAATGCCGTACGGCTCGCAACCACCCGTCATGCGGCCATCGCCGTGCGGCTACCTGACAATGGCCCCTAGCACGCGACCCTCCAGAACGTGGGCCGCCACCACGCGCATGGAGGTGAGTTCCTCATCCTCTCTCTCTCTCGGATCTCTCTCAATCTCCCTCTGCTGATCACCCTCTCTCTTGGATCTGTTGATAGCGACAGTGGGTGTCCGCATGAGGAGGTGGCGGGCTAGGCGAGGAGATAGTTATGGTGATGGACTGGGGCAAGGAGACAATGATGCGGATTCAGACCTAGATGACATGGGCAGTGGCTGCTGCAGAGTGGACGACACGACGACGTTTATGTTTTGATTATCAGCAAGCTGACAGTGACCATTACTTTCAATAACACCGATTTCAAACCAGAGGTGATGAAGCTAGCTTGTTATCACAGCCGAAGGCCAAACAACAACGAAATTGGTTTTAGACCTGACGCCTGACAGTGATGAAAATTTTAGAGTAACGCCTCACTTTATATTATGGCACCCATCCGACGACAACTCTAGCATGTCGTGGAAGGCCTTCACTCGCATCATCACGATGTCATGATATCGCTAGTCCACTTTCTGGGTGAACACGTCTTCGTCCTGTGAGGAGCATGACCATCACGCACCTTAGCACCAAAATGTCAATGGCATTGTTGCCATCGCCCCTTCGTGTGACTCTGCGTGGATCCGCCACTACCCCTTCACCTCCTTGCCTTGGACAGGTCACCACGCCACCACCGCAAGCTTCTCCACTGTGTCATGCCGATGAGAGAGATGTTGAGAGAAGAGACGCTGGGTGGGTTAGGTGCGTCGGCACCCTCGGCATCTTGGAGTCTAGAGAAAGAGATATAAAGGAAGGGAGATGAGGGAAGAGAGAAGATGGCAGCCAAAACCCTAAGTGTGTGCTTGTATAAGCGAGTTTGATATTGGGCCTCATGGGTTTTAGGTTTAATTTGTGAGGCAGGCCCATTTCTGTCAATGGATTTTTAGAGCCAGTGTTGTCTCCAAAAATAGAACATCCGTCTTTGAAAATCGTTGCTGGCTATTTTATTTTGGGACTGTCTTACTTTTTATCCATCTCTATTTATCAAACATTTTGTCTCTTAAAATCAATTTTGTGGTAGTGGTTTCCCGTGACACAAAAGGTTCATGGCGTCATCGTGGCCTTCACCACGCACCCACTGGGCAACCATCTCACTACTGTGGGTGGCCATATACTTCATGATTAAGTCCCTAAAAAACATTTTCAGCATATATTTTGTCTAGATCTTAAAATTTTAGAAAATCAAATACTTGATGTTAAGTCTCTAAAATTTTTTGATGACATTTCAGACACTACTGGAAACAGAGACTTTGCCGAGTGCAAAATTCTTTGCCGAGTGTCAAAAATCGGACACTCGGCAAAGACCTTCTTTGCCGAGTGCTGCACTCGGCAAAGAATTGCACTCGACAAAGATTTCTTTGCCGAGTGCCGGGAACTCGGCAAACACGGGCACTCGGCAAAGGACTTCTTTGCCGAGTGCCAGACTCTCGGCAAAATCTCTACGCTCGGCATAGGCTGCCCGTGAAACGGCGTCGTGTCCCGGCCTTCTTTGCCGAGCGCCAACCATCAGGCACTCGGCAAAGATTTGTTTTTTTGTTTTTAATTTCTTTGCCGAGTGCCCCAGATCTGGCACTCGGCAAAGATTTAAATTTTTTTTTTAAATTCTTTGCCGAGCGTCTCAGATCTGGCGCTCGGCAAAGAAATTTTTTTTTATTTTTAAAATACTTTGCCGAGTGCCCCCTGTACGGCACTCGGCAAAGATTTAATTTTTTTTATTATTTCTTTGCCGAGTGCTCCTGTGGATGCACTCGGCAAAGAGGAAATTTAAAAAAAAATTTAAAACATTCTTTGCCGAGTGCCTGGTGGTTGGCACTCGGCAAAGACACCCTTTGCCGAGTGCCATGCCCCGGCGCTCGGCAAAGTTTTTTTGTTTTTTTTGTTTTTGGCCTCCAATTTTTTTGTGCAGCCTTTTTAAAGCACCAGGAACTCCTAGTTACAATTTGGGAATTTTTTATGGCTTTTTGTTATATTTAGTTACTTTATTTCGTTTAATTGAATTTGTCCGAAAATTAGAAATTTGAACTGCACGTGGTACGAATAATGGAGTTTAATGATTCGAAAATTGATAGTCATGTTAGTGAGTGTTGTGAGAGGCCGTATCCAGGAACGGACCCGAAATTTCGGACATTTTATTCACGAAACATGTCCGCGAAATTGCGTGTGAAGTGTTTATAAATTCTATAAAAAGCAAACGAAGTCCGAAAATCTCACCACCGTGTCGGTCTGCCTGCACCGCGTCGTCTCACCACTGCACCGACCCGCCACGGCCCCACTAGCCTGACTCCGTTGCCACCCTAGGTATAACCCCTCTTTTCGTATCATTGTCGTAGATCGCGTAACTCAGTTAGACGTCTCCCGTTCGAAAGAGATATGGTTGGAGGTATGCAGATCTTTGCATATCTATGACCGTATCTATTTCGGATTGTCCACGCTTTTTGGATAGCCTACGGATACGTAGATGGGTTAGTTTCCATGTTCTGCTCTAGTCCGAGACAGAGTTTCAGCATCACCTCCCTGTTGTTCTCCGGATACACACTCTTCTTTGGCAGGACGTGTATCTGGAGAACAGCGGGGAGGTGCTGCCGAAATTTTGTCTCGGATAGGAGTAGAGCATGGAAACTAACCTCATCTACACATCTGCGGGTGGGATTAGGACCTATCCTCACCTATTAGACAGTAGGAACACCATGTAGATGCAGTTGATGGTTACATTACTTGCCGATACATATGTTAGAGGATGGATGACCGTCAGTTGATGTACACGGGCTGGAGAAGTCAGAGTGATTACACCACGGAATGGATGAACAAGACCGATGCTTTCTTGAACAGTGCATTTGGCAACGCTGCTAAAGGACATTGCCTAGTTTTGTGTCCCTGCAGCAAATGTGGAAACAGGAGAAGGGTAAATAAGGTGGAAATGGGTAAACATCTTGTGAAGAATGGATTTACACCGGACTACACCCGGTGGGTCCACCATGGTGAAGCCCATCGTATGAGAGAGGAGGTGGTGAGACCACGGGTGGAGGCTTTTGATGCTGATGCCGGGGTAGCAGACATGTTAGATGACTTTCACCAAGGATAGTTCGATGAGGGACGTGAGAAGGAGGAGATGGAAGCAGCCGCACAGGCGTTCTACGATATGATGGACTCGGCACAGAAACCCCTTCACGATCGGTCAACAGTGTCTCAACTGGATGCCATTGGACGCTTAATGGGGTTGAAGTCCGAGTTAAACTTAAGTCGACCTGGCTTCGATAAGATGTTGGCCGTGATTGGCACCTTGCTTCCGGAGGGCCACATTCTGCCGAAGAGCATGTACGAGTCACAGAAACTCCTTCGAGCACTTAAGATGCCGTATGAGCAGATACATGCTTGTCCGAAAGGGTGCCTCCTATTTAGGAAAGAACACGAGCATGCAAAGTTCTGTCCAAAGTGTAAATCCTCCAGATACCTGGAGGTAGACTCTGATGATGGCTAGAAGAGGCAACTTACGATCCCCATGAAAATCCTACGGTACCTCCCGTTCCTACCGAGGATCCAACGGCTATACATGACCGAGGAATCCGCGAAACAGATGACATGGCACAAAAATGGCAAACGGTACAATCCTGACAAGATGGTACATCCATCCGATGGTAAAGCTTGGATCCGCTTTAATGACAAACATCGTGACAAAGCAGATGAGGCTCGTAATGTACGTGTCGCGTTGGCAACAGATGGGTTCAATCCTTATGGAATGATGGTTGCCTCATACACATGTTGGCCCGTCTTTGTTATCCCCCTTAATCTCCCCCCCCCCCAGTGTCTCCTTTCAACGACATAACATATTCTTGTCGTTGATAATTCCTGGACACCCAGGGAGTAATATGGGTGTGTTCATGGAGCCCGTGTTTGATGAATTGGTCCGTGCTTGGGATGAAGGGGTATGGACATACGATCGAGCTACAAAGACAACCTTCAAAATGCACGTTTGGTACCACTACTCCCTGCATGACTTCCTAGCGTATGGGATATTCTGCGCCTGGTGTATTCACGGGAAGTTCCCATGTCCAATATGCAAGGAAGGTGTGAGGTTTATTTGGTTGCAGAAGGGTGGCAAGCATTCGTTGTTTGATAGACATCGTCAATTCCTATCTCTTGACCATCCATTCAGACAAGACATCAAGAACTTTACGAAAGGCGTCAAAGTGACAAACCCTGCACCACGGATGATGAATGGTGCCAAGGTTCATGCTCAGATAGGTGCTCTCGTGCCCAATGAAGAAGGTGGTTTTGTGGGATATGGTGAGTAGCATATGTGGACTCATATCTCGGGCATGACGAGGCTCCCCTATTTCGATGACCTTCTTCTACCACATAACATTGATGTAATGCATACTAAAAAGAATGTCGTCGAGGCACTTTGGGCAACACTCATGGACACTGAAAAGTCTAAGGACAACCCAAAGGCTAGAGTAGACCTGGCAACGTTGTGCGATAGATCAAATCAAGAGATGCAACCTCCTAGTCATGGCAAGACCTGGAGAAGGCCTAAGGCTAATTTCGTCTTGAAAAAGGACCAAAGGAGGGAAGTACTTGAATGGATCAAGAAGCTAATGTTCCCTGATGGGTATGCAGCGAATCTAAAGAGGGGAGTTAACTTAGGCACTCTGCGAGTCAACGGGATGAAGAGTCATGACTACCACATATGGATTCAGCGGCTTCTTCTGGCGATGGTTCGAGGCTATGTCCCGGAGCATGTCTGGCAAGTGCTGGCAGAGTTGAGCTACTTATTCCGCCAGCTTTGTGCCAAGGAGCTCTCTCGGACCATCATTGATGACTTGGAAAAAGCGGCACCCATGTTGCTCTGTAAGTTAGAGAAGATCTTTCCACCCGCCTGCTTCTTGTCGATGCAGCATTTGATTGTGCACCTCCCGTATGAGGCACGGATGGGGGGCCCCATGCAGAACCGTTGGTGCTATCCAATCGAGAGATGTCTGAAGACTCTTCGCAAAAAATGTAGAAATAAAGCCAGAATTGAGGCTTCCATTGCAGAGGCATACATTCTAGAGGAGGTGTCATGTTCAAATGCCATTGGTTTCATCCTGGTGTAACGAGACGGACCCCTAAGCTTGGGCTAGTCGAGATTCGACAGGATTTCATCTATCCAGGAAAAGATGTCTACATTGTGGCTCAACAGGCCGTCCAGGTTTATTATACATCATACGCGTGCAAAGACACCGAGCATCTTAAGGGTTGGTCTATTGTGCACAAGGTATCGCCACACGGTAAACTACCTGTCCCAAACGATGAAGATTACAACTTCAACCCAAACACATATGATGGAGAGTTCTATCAAGAAGAGGGGCTACAAGGGAGGTTTGACATAGACTTAACCTAAGAGATAGGAATGGAAGTAGATAATGAAAGGGATGATGACAAGGACGCTGGAGACGAGGTGCGAAATCTAAAGGACATACAAATGCTTGAGCGATTACATTTCAGCAATGACAATGAAGACAACATTCCTCCTTCAGATAGTGTTGATGAGTTGGATAATGTTGATAGTGATGACGAGACCTATGATCCAGCTAATTTCAATCATGAAGATTATTTCTAATACATGTAATATTATGTTTTTTGTAATTATGTTTTGTTCATTTTTGCATATATTTCTAATACATGTAATACTATGTTTTTTGTAATTATGTTTTGTTTATTTTTGCACCTATTTCTAATTATGTCTTGTTTTTCTTTTTTATTGCAGGTGATTGAACAAAGATGGCGGGCGACCGTCATAGGTCTGTGAACTCGATTTACCAAAGACCACGTCGGTCGCAGGAGGGGCAGAGGGGGTGGTAGAGGGATCGAATAGGAGGAGGAGGACCGCTAGCCGCAGGAGGGGGCCGTCTCCTCCCATGCCACGTGAGGAGGACCGCTAGCCGCAGGAGGAGGTGGCGCCCGTGGATGAGTCAGACGAGGAGTTGGTTCGGCAGACAGAGGAGGAGGAGGAGGAGGAGGAGGAGGAGGTGGAGGAGGAGGTGGAGGAGGAGGGGGGAGGCAGCAGGCATGGGTTCCGCTTCCTCCAACTCCTCTTCGAGTGTCTACTTGCGAGGTCCCGCGAGCCTCCCACAGGATCCGCTTCCTCACCAACGCCTAGTGATTCGCCCCGAAGGACAAAAGTAAGTAACTGTATATGTTATCACCACTACTTCATATGATATGATGAAAAAAACTAATAATTTTTCTTAATTACTTGTGCAGGAACTGGGTGGTTGTGTTGGGTGGTAGCGCACGGCTAGTCAATGGCATCCTGGGTCTTCTGTGCAGGCAGCACTTCCCCGACATTGTCACGTACGCATCGAAGACGGAGCCAGCCTACTCATTTGACCACTACGTCATCGCCTCCGATGCGGAGTACCCCAACAAGGCGGTGCGAGTGAAGGCAGAGTTTTGGGTAAGTCTCCCTTACACAACATTGCTCAATACGTCGCATTCATTGGACTTTTCTTGAAATAATGAATCGATACATCACTTTTGTATGCAGACTTATTATAGATGTGAGGAGGGATTTGAGGCCAGGGCAGAGCAGGCGACTACCAAAGCCTGTAAAAAACTCGTCACCGACATGCATCATGAGGCGTGCATCCAGGCCATCGTAACCTACTACGGGTCAAAGCTTGGAGAGAGGAAAACCAAGAAAGACGCAAGAGAGATGCAGCTGACCCGGGAGCAGTACCTTGAGGTAAATGAAGAACATCAATATTGATTCGATTTGAGATTAAGTTGGTTTAATTTGATCTTCTTATATGTCCAATACTTGATGACGTGTAGGTGATTTCCTGGTGGTGCCAAGCGTATCCCAAGTGCTGGGCGATGATGGTGGACAGGTGGTTCACGGAGGAGTACCTTAAGATGCACAGGGATGCCCGGGACTGTCGTTTACTGATGCAAGGTCCAGCACACCATCAAGGCAGCCGCAACCTCGCCGGATACAAACAAGCATGAGTACGCGAATTGATTTATCTATTGTCACACTCAGTTCTATCTGATTTCTAATCATCGTGCTGTCTTTCTCGCAGTCGGCATCACATAGTGGCCAGGCTTGCTCGGACTTCCAGGCATGGTGTATGGCCCACAAGGGTAAGGCGACGTTCGACGTCTCCTTCAACCTAGAGGACCCGCCCAAGGCATACACGAACCCGAGCGTCCACTCCCGCATCAGTGAGTACACTGAGGTGGCGAGGTCGCTCCATGGGGCAGACCACGATCCGAGCACCCAGGACTTCGATGGAGAGGCCATCATGAGGGCGGGGCAAGGCAAGAAGCATGGGCGGTTCTAGCTTGGCGACGGCATCATCGACACGGCCTCTACTCCCTCTCTCTCCTAGATCCGAGCACGGAGCATGAGCGAGAGCCTGGCCATTCGCACACGGCCGACCGCTACACAGCACCGGGTCGACGCACTCGAGGTTATTCCTATTTTACTCGTCATACATTGATCTTTACACACCTTAATTAGCTTTGCATTACTGAAACATTGGAGTGAAATATTGCAGGCCCGGCTGGAACAAGAAATGAAGGAACGTCAGGAGCTGGGGGCCCAGTTGGAGGCCGAGCGAGCCGAGCGGTAGGCCCAGGCGCAGAGGCTGATGGACATTACGGATTTCCTACAAGGGCTTGGGCAACGTATGGGCTTGTCTCTGCCACCTAGGCTGTTGGTTCCACCTTCGCCTCCGTGTCCTGCAGCTGCAACTACTCCTGTGAGTATCAAAGTTTTTTACTTTCGCTTGTGCTTTGCTTGTATGGCCTCTATCGTCCTAGATTAGCTATCAAAATAATCTTGTCTCACATGCAATCTTTTCTCCTTTGTGCAGTCTCCATCTAACGGTGGTTCGAATAATCCACCTCATGCACCTACGAATGATGCATCTGGGCCTTCACCACAGTCGCAGTGGCCGAGATGAGTGCATGTTGTATTTTTTACATTTGTTGTTCACTTGGTGATGGACTTGTGATATACTTGTGATGCACTTGTGGACTTTGATGGACTTGTAAACTTATTTGGATGGACTTGTAAACTTATTATTATATATTGTGATGGATGTGATATGGGTGGATGGATATGTGGATGGATGAGATATATATGTGATGGATGAGATATATATGCGATGGATGAGATATATATGCGATGGATGAGATATATATGCGATGGATGAGATATATATGTGATATATGTTTGTATGAATGTATTTCTCATGATGGAATGCAAAAAAAAATTGCTGTTTTGGGTCACTTTGCCGAGTGTTGCACTCGGCAAAGGACCCCTTTGCCGAGCGCAACGGTCACAACACTCGGCAAAGCTAGCAAAATGGGCGACCAGGAATCAGATTTTCCAGCTTTGCCGAGTGCTGTGACTATAACACTCGGCAAAGAAATTTAAAAAAAAATTTAAACTTTGCCGAGTGCCTGCCATGTTGGCACTCGGCAACGAGTTTTTAAAAAAAATAAAAAATCTTTGCCGAGTGCCTAGAGAGGTGGCACTCGGCAAAGAAAATTTTCAAAAAAAAAATAAAAGCTCTTTGCCGAGTGCCTTCCGGGTTGGCGCTCGGCAAAGAATTTTTAAAAAAAATAAAAAATCTTTGCCGAGTGCCTAGAGGGGTGGCACTCGGCAAAGAAAATTTTCAAAAAAAAATAAAAGCTCTTTGCCGAGTGCCTTCTGGGTTGGCGCTCGGCAAAGAATTTTAAAAAAAAATAAAAAAATCTTTGCCGAGTGCCTAGAGGGGTGGCACTCGGCAAAGAAAATTTTCAAAAAAAATAAAAGCTCTTTGCCGAGTGCCTTCCGGGTTGGCGCTCGACAAAGAATTTAAAAAAAATCTTTGCCGAGTGCCTGGAGGGTTGGCACTCGGCAAAGAAATTTTTAAAAAAAAATTAAAAAAATCTTTGCCGAGTGCCTGCAGGGTTGACACTTGGCAAAGTGACCGTCAATGGGACTGATGCCGTGATGGTCGCTTTTCTTTGCCGAGTGCATCCGGGGCACTCGGCAAAGCCTTTGCTGAGTGCCCGATAAAATACACTCGGTAAAGAGTGCTTTGCCGATCCATTTTTTGCCGTGTGTGCTTTGCCGAGTGCCGCACTCGGCAAAGGCTTTGCCGAGTGCAATATAGCCTTTGCCGAGTGCCTCAGGCACTCGGCAAAGAACCTGAATCCAGTAGTGAGATGAATTTCGTGAATTTTTTAAATTTCAAGTGTGTTAAAATCGTCTGATCTCAGATAATACTCTTGTGGCTTATGAGATTTTGCACTACACTACCGGAAACATCAAATTTGCGAGTGTTTTTATGTTTGCTGAGTGTATTATCTCGGGCACTCGGCAAACAAGTTCTTTGCCGAGTGCTGCGCTAAAAACACTCGGCAAAAAAAACACTCGGCAAAGAGGAGGTTTGCCGAGTGTCAAAAAAACACCCGGCAAAGTGGGGGTTTGCCGAGTGTTTTATTTTTTGCACTCGACAAAGAAATAAAATCTTTTTCTGGGAAAGAAGGAGAAGAAAAAAATGAAAAAAAAACTTTACCGAGTGCCCAGATCTAGGACACTCGGCAAAGAAATAAAATCTTTTTTCTGGGAAACACTACTAGAGGCGGCTTCTTTGTTGAGTGCCTCAGGCACTTGGCAAAGGCCGATATACACTCGGCAAAGCCTTTGCCGAGTGTTACGGGTGCTCGGTAAACAATTGATCGACAAAGACCTCTTTGTCGAGTGCACTTTATTGGGCACTTGGCAAAGCCTTTACCGAGTGCTAATCTGACACTCAGCAAAGAAAAGTCACCGTGACGACGAGTGCCACCGTGACGGCGGCTTTGCCGAGTGTCAAGGTCAAGCACTCGGCAAATGTCACCTCTTTGTTGAGTGCCGTTGACTCAAACACTCGGCAAAGGTGGCCACTGTGCCGAGTGCGACCGGTAAGACACTCGGCAAACAGACGACCTTTGCCGACTGCCTGGCCCGTGGCACTCGACAAATCTGTGATGTTTGCTCTCAGTGCAATGACCTGTGCACTCGGCAACGCATGTTCCCAGGTCATCACTTTGCCGAGTGTCATGGCCATTGCACTCGGCAAAGTGACTGAAAACAGTTTTTTTTATTTGTTTTTTACATTCCATCCAAACAAATAGAAGATATATATAACAAACATCACCAACATCACATATATATCATCAACAGCACAGATATCCAACACCACATATATATCACAAACGTCACATGTCTCACAATATATCACAAATAAGTTCACAAGTAATCCAAGTGCTCCATCATCCACAACCACAATTGCAAATAGAAGTACCATTAACAACCACAAGTATCATCACCTAGCTTCCTCATCCCACCGCCCACCATCTTTGTTCAATCATCTACAATTAAAAAGAGTAAACCAATATGCACAGATAAACAAGTACTTAGAAAGAGATGCAAAATAAACAAAACGTAATTATAAAATAACATAGTATTACATGTATTAGAAATAATCTTCATGGTCGGGATTAGCTGGATCATAAGTCTCATCATCACTATCAATCATGTCAAAATAATCAACACTATCCGAATGAGCAATGTTGTCATTGTCATTGTCTAAATGTAATAGCTCAAGCATTTGTAAGTCCTTCACATTTTGCACCTCATCTCCTGCATCCTCTTCAATAACCATTTCATTGTCTACTTCCATTCCGATCGCTTCGGTTAAGTCTATCTCAAACCTCCCTTCTGGTCCCTCTTCTTGAAAGAACTCTCCGTCATATGTGTTTGGGTCTAAGTTGTAATCTTCATCGTTTGGGACAGGCACTTTATCGTGTGACGATACCCTGTGCACAATATCCCAACCCTTAAGATGACTTTTGGTTTGACACACATATGGGAGATAATAAACTTGCATGGCCTGTTGGGCCACAATATAGACATTGTCTCCTGGTAAGACGGAATCCTATCGAATTTCAACTAGTCCAAGATTAGAATATGTCTGTCTCGTTACTTCAGGAACAAACCAATGGCATTTGAATATGATGGGATTAAAAGGTTTGGAACCATGAAACTTGAGTTCATATATTTCTTCAATTCTTCCATAATACTTGACCTCATCAACGCCGGGCGTAAAAACTCTGAAACTTGTGGTTCTTCGATTGGGTCAACTCTGCTCATAGCTTGTTGTGCGAAAGTGATATCCATTCACGTCATAACTAAAAAATGACCTGACCCTATAAGCAAAGCCATCGGCAACCTGTCTCAACTCGGCACGCATAGACACATCCCTCTGGCCCTGCAAGCTCAAGCAGGATACATCGTTATATTATTCGCACGTACGAGTAACTTGGAATGTCAAACTAAGTACAAGCTAAATTGGACGGTACCTTCCATTTGAACCAAGAAATAAAATCGAGCATTTCATTTCCCGCACCCTATCTAAGAAGGGTATCTACCTACTATGGGGTAGGATCCCTTGATTGACTCCAGAACTCATGAAGAAATTCCCGGTACCAACGAGAAACAAGGGGGTTAGATGCAGAATAGTGACGACGTATTTAACAAGTTCGTTGAGAACTTACTGCATGTACAGCACCACTTCATCAAGGTTGGTCAACACGTATAGCATGATATGGTGCCACTCTTCATGATTCAAGGTCTTGGGGTCGATGCACTTGCGCTTCCAAGTTGCCCTCAAAAAAGGCTGAGGTTCGATTCATTTTTGCCAGCATTGTAACGAGGGGGTGGATTATGCACGCTAGGGAGGTTGTCACCATAGTATGTTGTTGTGAAGTTCGCCATCTCCTCCAGAATGTATGCCTCTGCAATAGAAGCCTCGATTTTGCATTTATTTCTACATTTTTTTCGAAGAACCTTTAGACATCTCTCGATTGGATAGCACCAATGGCCCTGCACAGGCCCCCCATTCGTGCCTCATACGGGAGGTGCAAAATCAAATGTTGCATCAGATTGAAGAAGTCGGGTGGAAAGATCTTCTCCAACTTATAGAGCAATATAAGTGCCATTCTTTCCAAGTCAGCAATCACGGTCCGAGATAACTCCTTGGCACAAAGCTGGCGAAAGAAATAGCTCAACTCTGCCAGCACTAGCTAGACATGCTCAGGGACATAGCCTCGAACCATCGCCGGAAGAAGCTGCTTAATCCATATGTGGTAGTCATGACTCTTCATCCCTAAGACTCACATAGTAGATAAGTTCACTCTCCTCCTCAGATTAGCTACATACCCATCAGGGAACATTAACGTCTAGATCCATTCTAGTACTTTCCTCCTTTGGGGCTTGCTCCAGACAAAATCGGCCTTAGGCCTTCTCCATGTCTTGTCACGACTAGGAGGCTTCATATGTTGGTTTGGTCTATCGCATAACATTGCCAGATCCACTATAGCCTTAATGTTGTCCTTTGACTTGTCAGGAATGTCCATGATTGTTACCCAAAGTGCCTCGGCAACATTCTTTTCAGTGTGCATTACATCAATGTTGTGTGGAAGGAGAAGGTCATCAAAATAGGGGAGCCAAGTCAAGCCCAACTTATGAGTCCACATATGTTTCTCTCCATATCCCACAAAACCACCTTCTGGATTGACCACGAGACCATCTATCTGTTCACGAACCGTGGCACTAATCATTATCAGTGGTGCAGGGTCTGTCACTACGACACCTTTCATAAAGTTCTTGATGTCTCGTCTGAATGCATGGTCAAGAGGGAGGAATTGCCGATGTTTGTCTAATGATGAATACTTGCCACCCTTCTACAACCAAATGAACCTTAGACCTTCCTTGCATACTCGACATGGGAACTTCCTGTGAACACACTAGGCGCAGAATATCCCATACGCCAGGAAGTGATGCGGGGAGTAGTGGTACCAAACATGCATTTTGAAGTTTTTCTTTGTAGCTCGGTCGTATGTCTATACCCCTTCCTCCTAAGCACGGACCAATTCATCAATCACAGGCTCCATGAACACACCCATATTATTCCCTGAGTGTCCAGGAATTATCAACGACAAGAATACGTTCTGTCGTTGAAAGCATACGCCGGGGGGAGATTGAGGGGGATAACGAACATGGGCCAACATGTGTATGGGGCAGCTATCATTCCATAAGGATTGAACCCATCTGTTGCCAGCACAACACATACATTATGAGCCTCTTTAGCTTTCTCATGATGAATGCCATCAAAGTGGGTCCATGCTTCACCATCGAATGCATGTACCATCCTGTCAAGATTGTATCGTTTGTCATTTTTGTGCCATGTCATCTGTTTCGTAGATTCGTCGGTCATGTATAGCCATTGGATCCTCGGTATGAATGGAAGGTGTCGTAGGATTGTCATGGGAATGTCAAGCTGCCTCTTCTAGCCATCACCAGAATCTACCTCTAGGAACCTAGAGGATTTACACTTTGGATAGTACTTTGCTTCCACGTATTCTTTCCTAAATAGGATGCACCCCTTCGGGCAAGCATGTATCTGCTCATACGGCATCTTAAGTGCATGAAGGAGTTTCTGTGACTCATGCATGCTCTTTGGCAGAAGGTGACCCTCTAGAAGCAGGCTGCCAATAACTGTCAACATACCATCAAAAGCGTCTTGACTCAGGCTATACTGGGACTTTAACACCATTATGCGTCCAATGGCATCCAGTTGAGAAACCTTTGTCTGGCCGTGAAGGGATTTCTGTGCTGCGCCAAACATGTGTAGAACGCCTTTGCGGTTGCCTCTGGCTCCTCCTCTGCACGTCCTTCAGTGAACTGTGCCTCGTGATAGTCATTTAACATGTCTGCTACCCCAGCATCAACATCATAATCCTCGACGCGTGGTCTCACCATGTCCTCTCTCAGACGATCGGCTTCACCATGGTAGACCCACCAGATATAGTATACTGTAAATCCATTCTTCCAAAGATGTTCCCCCATGACCTTCTTCGTTTGTCTTTTCCTGCTTGCACATTTGCTGCAGGGATAGCAAATTTTACTCGCTCCTTTAGCAACCACGCCAAATGCCCGTTCCAAGAAAGCATTGGTCTTGTTGATCCATTTATTGGTGACCTAACCCTGACTTGTGTGGCCCGTGTACATCCACTTATGGTCCTCCATCCTCTAACATATATAGCAGCGAGTAATACAAACATCAATTGCATCTACACGACATTCCTACTATCTAATAGGTGAGGATAGGTCCTAATCCCACATGCGGATCCATAGATGAGGTTAGGTTCCATGCTCTACTCCTATCTGAGACAGAATTTTGGTAGCACCTCCCCGCTGTTCTCCAAATACACGTCCTACCAGGGAGAGTGTGTATCCAGAGAATAATAGGGAGATGATGCAGAAACTCTGTCTTGGATCGGAGCAGACCATGGAAACTAACCCCACCTATGCATCCGCGAGCTGTCCAAAAAATGTGGACAATTCGAAATAGATACGGTTTTAGATATGGAAATATCTGCATATTTCCAACCGTATCTCTTTCGAACGGGAGACGCCTAACTAGGTTACGTGATCTACGACCATGATACGGAAAGAGGTGCTATACCTAGGGTGGCAGTGGAGTCAGGCTAGCGGGGCCATGGTGGGTCGGTGCAGTGGCAAGGCGACGTGGTGCGGGCAGACCCGCAGTAGCGAGGAAGGCAATCGGGGTCGTCGAGGTACTCCAGCTCCGCTTCGACGGGCTCTTCTCTACAATAAAAGAAACATAAAACTATTAATACAAAATTTCACCAGCACCTCAACTGCACGGTGAGGTTTTCAAAACCTACAAGAAAACCAATGGCACAATGGCCGACATGCACATATATATGAATGGCATGATGGCCGACATGCACAAGATTATATCCAACCACATATATATAACAATGTCACAACCACTCCTACGACTCCTACAACTACCACCATTGCTACTCTACCACTACTACTACCGCAACTACTAGTAATACTACAACGACGGCGATAGGGCATACCTAGTGGGCATCGTAGGGCGGTGGTGGTGAAGGGGCCAGGGGACCGGTGGACAAGGCGATGGCTAGGGAAGTGCCGAGGACGTGGCATCCTCCTCCTCCTCCTCCTTCTTCCTCCTTCCTTCTTCCTCCTCCTCCTCTTCCTCCTCCTCCTCCTTCCTCCTTCCTCCTTCCTCCTCCTCATTCTTCCTCCTTCTTCCTCCTCTCCTCTTCTCTTTCTCCTCCTCTGGCGGCACGGCGCAGGCGGGGGCGGCGCTGCCGCAGGCGCGAGCGTGCGTGTGTGCGTGTGTGCGGTGTGTGTGGGCCGGCTGGGCCAGGAAGTTAAATCCCCCCTTTGCCGAGTGCCCCCGATCTGACACTCGACAAAGTTTTTTTTTATTTTTTTAATTCTTTGCCGAGTTCCACCTGGCCTGGCACTCGGTAAAGAGGTTTTTTTAAAAAACAATCTTTGCCGAGTGCCCCCAGACTGGCGCTCGGCAAAGAGGGGTTTTTAAATTTTTTTAAAAAATTCTTTGCCGAGTGTCATACGTCCAGGCACTCGGCAAAGCGGTGATTTGTCGAGTGTCATTTTGTGACATTCGGCAAACCATTTTTTTCACTTTTGGTCTCCATACTTTTTCTGCAGTTCTCATACAATACCTGGTACTCCATGTTCCAATGTGGCACATTTCTCGGACTTTTTCTATATTTCTTTAATTTATTTCATTTAATTGAATTTTCTTGGATAATTCAAATTATAACTGCTAGTCATTCGAATAATGAAAAAATGAATGGAAAAATGATATTCATGTTATTTAGTATAATGTGAGGGGTATCCAGGACCAGACCACCAATTTCGAACATCTTGTTCACGAAATATGACCACGACCTTGCGGTCGAGTTGTTTTTAAATTCTATAAAAAGCAAACGAAGTCAAAAAATCATGAAACTTGTCAAGATGTCATGATATCATATGTGGAGGCTGTGATAAAAATTTGAGAAGGTTTCGCGCAAGTTGTCACGTACGATGCTTGCAAACCGAAGAATCTCCGAAGAAGTTTCATGATTTCGTGAAGAGGCCGACAAGGTGGTAAGCATCGTACGTGACAACTTACGCGAAACCTTCTCAAATTTTAATCACAGCCTCCACATATGATATCATGACATCTTGACAAGTTTCATGATTTTCGAACTTTGTTTGCTTTTTATAGAATTTAAAAACAACTCGACCGCGAGTTTGTGGTCATGTTTCATGAACAAGACATTCGAAATTTGTGGTCTGGTCCTGGATACGGCCTCACATTATACTAAAAACATGAATACCATTTTTCCATTCATTTTTTCATTATTCGAATGACCAGCAGTTATAATTTGAATTATCCAAGAAAATTCAATTAAATGAAATAAATTAAAGAAATAGAAAAAGTTCGAGAAATGTGCCACATTGGAACATGGAGCACTAGGTATTGTATGAGGACTACAGAAAAAGTTTGGGGATCAAAAGTGAAAAAAATATGGTTTGTCGAGTGTCAAAAATGACACTCGGCAAATCACCACTTAGCCGAGTGTCAGAAGAAGACACTCGGCAAAGGGTAAATGGCGGCTGCCTACCATTAACGGCGGTGGCCCTTTGCCAAGTGTCAGGAGAATAACACTCGGCAAAGCCAGTTTTGCCAAGTGTTATTGTTTGTCGAGTGCTCGGCACTCGGCAAACCACCTCTTTGTCGAGTGTCAGTTGTTTGTTGAGTGCTTTATCTCTGGCACTCGGTAAATAGCCACTTTGCCGAGTGTCCGATAAAAAGCACTCGGCAAAGTGTGGGACACTCGGCAAAGAAGCCGTCTCCGGTAGTGAAAGAAGGAGAAGAAAAAAATGAAAAAAAAACTTTCCCGAGTGCCTAGATCTAGGACACTCGGCAAAGGAAAAAAACTACTTACTGTGTAAAAAAGAGGCAGAAAAAAATAAAAAAAAATAAGCTTTGCCGAGTGCCTCCCATCCGTCACTCGGCAAAGCAAAACTCCTACTATAACCCGGCCGCACCTGCACCCCCTCCCCTTCTCCTCGCGCCGCGCCCGCACGCCCCCTCCCCTTCTCTCCGCCGGTGGCCCCTCCCCTCCCGGCCAGATCCAGCGATAGCCCGGCCACCCCTCCTTCCCCCGACCGCTGCCCCCTCCCCTTCTCCCTGGCGCCACCCCCTCCACTCCTTTTCTAGATCCGGTGGTGGCCCCTCCCCTACCGACCGGATCTGGCGGCGGCCCCTCCCCTCCTGGCCGGATTTGGCAGTAGCCCGGCCACCCCTCCTTCCCCTGGCCGCCACCCCTCCCCTTCTCCCTGACGCCGCCCCCTCCACTCCTTCCCCAGATCCGGTGGTGGCCCCTCCCCTCCCAGATCCGGCGGCCACCCCACCCTCTCCCAGATTCGACGGGTAGCGTGGCGGTAGGTGGCGTGCAGCGTGGTGGGTGGCATGCAGCGTGGCGGGTGGGTGGTGTGGTGGCGGGCGTCGTCCGGCGTGGGGCGGCAGCGGGCGTGGCGGCGTGGTGGCTATGGTGGGCGGTGGCCGGTGACAATTTGTTTTTTTATTTCTTACGAAAAATATTTGCTGAGTGTTTTTAGGCACTCAGCAACGTCTTTGCTGAGTGCCCGACGAAAAACACTTGGCAAAGTTAGTTTGCAGATGAATTTTTTGTCGAGTGTCCTTTATCGAGTGTTACACTTGGCAAACCCTTTACCGAGTGTATTCGTGGCTTTGCCATGTGCCTAGGCATACGGCAAAGCTCCCATTCCTAGTAGTGATATGTGGAACAAAAAGAGGATTAATGTTGGGTATGCCGCTGTCAAACTTGATATGAGCAAAGCCTATGGGTTTTTCTGCGAGACATGATGTCCAGAATGGGTTTCTCTCAGGTGTTGATTGAATTGATTATGAAATGTGCCTGTTGTGCTTATAGGATCACTAGGAGCATAGATCTAGTCGGGTACTTGCTATTGAATAGTATCATGAATCCTAGAACATCTACTAGAGTAGTAACAGTAGGTAGAATGAAAGAAAGGGAGAGGTAGAAGATGGTCGTGTCAAACCTAACACCGCAGTGGAGGAAGATCCACTCGTGTCCACCATGGAGTCGATGTCTGCGCTATGGCAGTGACGGTCGGTGAAGATGGCGTCGGTGATGCGCGGTGGCGACTGGCGGTGAAGGCAGTGGAGTCCGGTGGTGGCGCGGCTGGTGGCTTTATGTCACTGGCTGCGCGCCCTCTAGATCGGATTAGGGTTTGTCGGTGGGGAGCTCGGCTCAGGTGAACCTTATGACTTGAGCCGCCGGCCCTCACCTCTATTTATTGTGCAGTGTGACAGGGGCCCTCCAGCCAATATGGGCTGGGCGCCCCCGATCAGGGCGCGGATCAAAGGCCCAACTGGGCCATTGGGCCCAGGTTGGGATTAGAGATCAATCTAATGATCTCCCCCTTGATCTCCTACCATCTTTCATTTTCATATTATTTACTTTTGTTTATTCTATTACAGATTAGTGCATAGAGCATGTTTCAGCGTCACGGTCAATTGCCGATAGATTTAACAGCTATAACACACCACTCTGTTCTGAAATAGATACTTAACTTTTGGGCCTTCTTTTGTCCAGGAATTATAGGCTTTCCCATAAACCCATGTCGGCTACATGTTCTCTGAACATGTTGGGTGGTAAGTCTTTTATAAGCGGATCCGCGAGCATCTTTTCGGTACTTATATGCTCAAGACTTATGACTTGATCCCGAACTTTATCTTTCACAACATAATACTTTATGTCAATGTGTTTGGCAGCACCGCTTGACTTATTGTTGTGAGCATACTGTACTGAAGAATTATTATCGCAGTATAACTTAAGTGGTCTATAGATGTCATCAACCACCTTCAAACCGGGTATGAACTTCTTTAGCCAGTTCACCTGCCCTATTGCCTCATAACACGCTACAAACTCGGCATACATTATGGACAATGTAGTGACGGTTTGCTTTGAGATTTTCCATGAAATAGCTCCCCCTACGAGAGTGAATACATATCCAGACGTGGATTTTCTATCATCTCCCGTATAATCAGAATCTGAATATCCCACTATATGGAGTGAATCAGATCTTCTATACGTCATCATGAGGCCTTTCGTTCCTTGCAAATAACGCAAGACTTTCTTTACTAATTTCCAGTGTTCTGTTCTAGAATTGCTCTGGAATCTACCAAGTAATCTGGTAACAAATGCCAAGTCAGGGCGCGTACATACTTAAGCATATTGCAATCTTCTGACAGCTGAAGCATATGAAACCGCTTTCATTTGATCGATCTTATATTGGATCCTGGGGCATTGAAAATCCCCATATCTATCGCCCTTGACTATAGGAGCAGGTGATGGACTACATTTGTGCATACTGAATTTCTTTAAGATCTTTTCTATGTATGTCTTTTGTGACAGTCCTAATACCCCTTTACTTCTATCTCGGTGAATCTCGATCCCTAGAATGAACGAAGCTTCACCAAGATCTTTCATATCAAATTTTGAGGACAAAAACTTCTTTATTTCTAGCAATAGACTGACATCACTACTAGCAAGTAAGATATCATCCACATATAGGACAAGGAAGATAAACTTCCCATTCTTAAACTTTGCATAGACACAATTGTCCACTATATTCTCTTTAAACCCCAAATTCCTTATTGTCTGATCAAACTTCAAGTACCACTGTCTTGAAGCTTGTTTTAATCCATAAATGGATTTCTTTAGGCGGCATCCCATTCGTTCTTTTCCTTCCATGACAAAACCTTTCGGTTGTGCCATGTAAACATTTTCCTCCAAGTCTCCGTTGACAAATGTCGTCTTTACATCCATCTGATGTAATTCTAAATCGTAATGTGTCACTAATGTCATTATGATTCTGAAGGAATCCTTACATGAGACTGGAGAAAAGGTCTCATTGTAATCAATCCCTTCTCTTTGCGTAAAGCCTTTTGCCACAAATCGCGCTTTATATCTCTCTATATTCCCTTGAGAGTTAAGTTTTGTTTTGTAGACCCATTTACAGCCTACTATTTTCGCTCCTTTAGAAATTATCTCCAAATCCCAAACTTTATTAGCATTCATAGATTTCATTTCATCTTCCATGGCCTCAAGCCACTTTGATGAATGATCACTTCTCATGGCTTCTTCAAATGAGGTGGGATCATCCTCCATTTGAAATTCCTCAGTGTTGTATACTTCATAGTCAGCAGGAATAGTTGATTTTCTAACTCTTTGAGACCTTCTAGGGGCCTCCACATTTGGCACATCTTCTGTTTGAGGCTGTTGTTGCTTCCCCTCATGTGTGGCAATTGGTTCTATAGGATCCTAAAGAACAGGTTCCTCATCGTCATTCATTGTTGCCATAGGCGGAATAACAACAGGTGCTGGCACCATAGTATCTTGCAATGTCGGTGTAGTGATAGCAGGTAGTGAGAAAAATAGCTCATGAATCATCGGAGTGGACGCATACACCCGCTTCTCTTCAAGGTCAATTTCTCGAGCTACCATGCTCCCCCTCATCATTTCATCCTCTAGGAAGACAACGTGTCTCGTTTCTACAAACTTTGTATGTCTGTCTGGATAGTAGAAACAAAAACCTTTTGACTTTTCTAGGTAGCCAATGAAATGGCAACTTACTATTTTGGGATCTAGCTTCCCAATGTTTAGGTTAAACACTTTAGCCTCAATAGGACTCCCCCACACACATAAGTGGTTTAGTGAGGGTACTCTTCCTATCCACAACTCATATGGTATTTTAGGCACCAACTTACTTGGTACTCTATTGAGAATATGAATGGCGGTTTTTAATGCCTCCATCCACAGGCTCAACGGTAAGGTGGAGTAACTTATCATACTGCGCACCATATCCATTAGGGTCGTCTTTCAGCTACTCCATTCTGCTGAGGTTTGCTCGGTGTAGAATACTGGGGTACTATGCCATTCTCCTATAAGAACCTTGCAAAAGGTCCAGGAACTTGGCCATATGTGGTATGCCGACCGTAGTACTCCCCCCATGGTGAGACCTGACTATCTTAATCTTTAAATTGTGTTGGTTTTCAACTTTTGCCTTAAATATCTTAAATTTATCCACTGCTTCTGTTTTTTCTTTGATTGGATAAATGTAACCATAACGGGAGTAATCATCTGTGAATGTTATGAATGAATCATAACCATCCACACTCTTTATAGGAAACGGACCACAGATGTCTGTGTGAATAATCTGCAGAATTCATGCGCTTCGTTTGACATCTTTCTTAATTTTCTTTACATACTTTCCTTTTATGCATTCTCTGCATTGTTCTAAATCTAAGAGCTCTAATGGAGGAAGGATGTCATTCTTAACTAGTCTTTCTATTCTCTCCCTCGAAATATGGCCTAAACGATAGTGCCATAATTTCGACAACGCATCGTGAGCTCTCTTTCGTTTTCTGTTTATATCCGCAAACGAGGATACATTCTCATTGTTGCACACAACGTTCTCATCATCGCATACAACATTCACATCATCATGTAGTGATAACAATAAAGATCATTTTGTAAGATAGCAAGACCAATACATGCATTATTAAATGTTATCTTACATTTGCCATTTTCAAAATGACAATCATATCCATCATTGTCCAAGCATGAAACACTAATCAAGTTTCTCTGTAACGAGGGAACATAAAGAACATCTCTAAGTAAAAGTGTGAAGCCATCAGCAAGCTCTAGAGAAAGATCGCCAACGGCTTCGACATCTGCTTGGACTCCATTTTCAACTTTAACGTGTCTTTATCTTCTTTGCATAGTCCTCGTCGAACGAAATCCTTGTAAAGAATTAGCAACATGAACAGTTGCACCTGAGTCAATCCACCAAGTAGATTTTGAATACTGTACATACAGGGATTCATTTATGAACATAATAATGTTCTCACATTTCTTTGCCAAGATCATCTTTAAGTAATCGGGACAATCTTTCTTATAATGCCCCGTCTTCTAACAATAGAGACACTGGTCTTTCTCTACTATGAACTTGTTCTACTGAGGCTGATGCAGCATAGGACCCTTTCCCTTTGACCTTGTGGAGGAGTTAGCATTATTATACTTTTTCTTATTGTCTTTTAAATAATTGATAGAACCACCATTGGCAGCTTTCATTCTCTCCTCATCTTGCACACACAGCCATGAGCCTCTCCATGTCCCACTTCTCGGGTTGTATGTTGTAGTTGACAATAAAAGTGTCAAACTCTTTGGGTAAGGAAGCAAAAATCAGATGGATAAGGAACTCTTCATTGAGAGCCAGATCCATTGGTTTTAGCTTGGATGCCAAATTGCTTATCCTTAGTATGTGCTCTTTTATGCCACCATTACCAGAGTACCTCTCTATCACCAGCTGCTTTATCAGCTGGGTAGCATATGTCTTTGAAGAGCCAGTGAACTGACTCTTTATTCTTTCGAGGTACTCGGTGATGGTGTCACACTCTGGGATTGAGCCCACAATTGCAAGCTCAATCGTGTTCTTTATCACAGTCAAACACTTCTTGTTGGCAGTGACCCACTTCCTATGCTTAAGGTCATAGGACATCCTTTGGGATGCAAAATCCCTCTCTCTTGTTGCCCAAGCGGCATCAGTCTTGTTTGTCTCCCTCACCGGTTCCACAGGCTCTATGGGACACGGTGAGGTGACTACACAGTCCACCTCAGCCAAGATAAAGGCCAGGTCAATCTTTTTCTTCCACTCCATGTAGTTATCACCATTGAGAGTGGAGATCTCTTTGATACAACCTATCAAGTTGTATCTAAAAACACAATTCATATAGAGTGAGAACATAAATATAATAATAACAATTACATGTCTTAGTTCCAACGATGGTCAAAATTAAAACATACAATTGTCCTCTACACTAATTCTACATCACCATTCGACAGAAATAAAATTAATGCGTGACAAAATATCATAATATTGCCATTAATCAACGTTGGTCAGAATAATAACAATATTATAATCAATTAAAACATATCCATTTTCAAAATTAAATTCTCCCGTTGGTTCGAATTTAATAATGAAAATAACATCTTCAAATACGCAGCGAAAAAATAATCTCAATTTTGTGAATTTTACCCATAGGAAAATTCTTTTTTCTATTTTCTTTAAGCCATTTATCTATTTTCTAGGAAATAAAACTTTTACTGGAAAAAGAAAAAACAAAAATGACTCAAAATGAATACAATTCTTCAGCCCAGCCAGCAAAAGCGGCCCGGCCTACTTCTCTGCACGCGCGCTGCCCGCACCCAGGCCGCAACCTGGGCCTAGGCCGACAAAGCCTCGCGGTGCGCTCGCTCGCTTGGGCCACGAGTCGGCCCGATCAATCTCGGTCGCTCGTCTGCATTGGACAGCTACACACGCGCGTCGATCGAACAAAATGTGACGGCAGCGGCCCCCTGAAAACCCTAACCCCATTCTCTTCCTTCCTCTCTCTCTCTCTTCGCCTCGTTCCTTCTTCCTTAGCGCACCAGCAGCGATGGGTGACCGAGCGAAAATGGTGAGACCATGGCGCCGTTGCCGGCCCCCTCGCCGGAGCGCGCGCTCCCCACACGGATGAGCGCACCAGCGTCGAGCGAACTAGCAGTGGTGCCCTGATCCGCACGGTGAGGAGCTCCCGAAACCCCGAACCCCTAGATCTCCCGGCCTCTTCTCCACCTTCTCTCTCTCAGCCCCGTGATCACGTGCCCGGCGGCTCGACCCTTTTCACGAGCCGATGAGGCGACAGCGCGGTACAGTGGCGAAGTTTGCCATTTCCCCTTCCCTGTTTCTTCTTTGATTGGATTTTTCTTCTTTTCTTCTCGGATCTATCTGATTTCTACCTTTTCTTTTTGGATCTATCCGATTTGGGGTTGGGGATGGGATTAGGGTCAGGGTTAGGGTTTCACTATTTATCTTCCCCGTGACTGATTCGCGGGTTTGGTTTCGGCTTTGAGATCCGAGACCCTTTCTTTTCTTCTTTCTTTTATCCAGTTAGGGTTAGGGTTAGGGAAAACCCTAGTCTGCTCAGATCCGAAGGGATCTAATTCAATTCTTTTCTTTTCTAGTCTAATTCTAGACCCTGCCGTGATCTAAACCTAGCAAAACGGCTCTGATACCAATGTTGTTTTTATAGGATCACTAGGAGCATAAATCTAGCCGGGTACTTGCTATTGAATAGTATCATGAATCCTAGAACGTCTACTAGAGCAGTAACAGTAGGTAGAACGAAAGAAAGGGAGAGGTAGAAGATGGACGTGTCAAACCTGACACCGCAGTGGAGGAAGATCCGCTCGCGTCCACCATGGAGTCGATGTCTGCGCTAGGGCAGCGACGGGGTCGGTGAAGACGACGTCGGTGATGCGCGGTGGCGACCGGCGGTGAAGGCAGTGGAGTCCGGTGGCAGCGCGGCTGGTGGCTTCCCGTCACTGGCTGTGCGCCCTCTAGATCGGATTAGGGTTTGTCGGTGGAGAGCTCGGCTCAGGCGAACCTCGTGACTTAGCCGCCGGCCCCCACCTCTATTTATTGCGTATTATGACAGAGGTCCTCCAGCCATAGTGGGCTGGGCGCCCCCGATCAGGGCGCGGATCAAAGGCCCAATTGGGCCATTGGGCCCAGGTTAGTATTAGAGATCAATCTAACAGTGCCTGCACAGTTAGATATAAAGTAAAAGTGAATGGGTCTCAAACAGAGGAAATAATCCCAGAGCGAGTGTTAAGGCAAGGTTACCCTTTATCACCTTACCTTTTTTGATGTGTGCTGAAGGTTTCTCTGCACTATTACACAAAGCAGAAGCTGAAGGTGAAATTGGAGGGGTGAAAATCTGCCACGGTGCTCCAAGCATCTCTCACCTGCTGTTTGCCGATGATTCATTGATCCTAGTTCGAGCAAACGGGGAAGATGTAGCAAAGCTTTAGGGTATCCTGGATTTGTATGCGGAGTGTTCGGGGCAAGTGATCAACAAAGATAAGTCTGCTATTATGTTAATGAAGGATCGAAATGGCGATCAGAGGGGGGTGAATGTGAGCCAATTAAAATTTTTCACGACTTCGGCCACTGTCCCAAAATTCAACCCAAAGTGAAAGCGATGCGACAAGGCATCAATAAAATTACTTGCTAATTAGTCGGCTAACAAAAGCTCTAAACATCAAGCAAAATATTAAACCAAGAGCTACAATTAAGACAGGCCCACTAAAGCAATTAAATTAAAGTTCACCCTTGAAAAGCACTGTTGCTAGCAGGAGGCAAAAACTAAACTACAGCATCACCTTACTCCTGGAAAGCTAAAAAGACTAAGCTGCAACTTATGTACTACTAGGATGCAATAACAGGACACAAGCTGCACTCGTGAAACAAGCAAAAGGAAATAAACTAATCAGACAATGAATAGCTAATGATGACTTAATAGTTCATTCACTATTGCTTGAAAAAGACACGACACAAAAGAGATGGAATTTATCCCAAGCTGCTACTACTGCCGTGTGCTTCAAAGACGAGCAATTTGGTTCATTTTCTAACATTCAGGAACAAGATTGATGCAAGTAATAATCAATGATAAATCACTGTATCATAGAATTGACAATGCATAAAAGTGAATTCATGCACTGCAGCTCCTCTTGCTCGAACTGCGCCAATCAAACCTGAAAATCGGATTCGTGTTGTTGGCCTGCTGCTTGCCAGGACGTCAACTGCACTGCTGTTCTGAAAATTCAATCACCTGCACCCTGAGACAAAGGAGATGGACGAGCAGCTGCTGTACTGCTGCAGACCTGAGGCAAATGAAAGAAGCCAGCCAAGTTGCCAATTGAAAATGGAATTAGCAAACGCCTACTGCTGCTGAAACATACAAGCTGTTGCTGACCAGAGTGAAATCATCTTGGTGAACTGAAACAGCACGCAGCAAAACAGAGGAGAGCTGCAGCCTCGACCTTGCAAATAAAAATCAAAGCCGATGAAATTTAATCCAATCAAACTGAGTTTTCAAGCCAGGACGTACAGCATCACACACACTCCATCCAATCCGAAACAGCCATAAAAGGATTGAGATGTTAACATGAATTTCAGAAAATCAGGAAACCCTAAGAACAAGGGGAAATTGGGGGAAAATCAAAATCCGTGGTGCTCAAGTGAGATATTTGTTGAGAAATCACCCTACCCTTGTTCACACATGTCCTAGCACCAATTTGCCCCAAGAAATTTCACCCCAAAAGCAGTCAAATCCGACAAACGAAAAATTCCAAAAATAGCTCCGGAAATTACAGAAAAAGAATAACTTCAGATTTGGAGAGGGGACAAATGAAGCACGAAATTGATCCTTGTATTAACTCAAGAGGTCCGATTACAAATCACTCCTAGTAGATCAAAACTTAGGATGGCAAAAAGCTCAACAACAAGAGCCACTCCTCCCTCTCTAACCCTACCTCCTCTCGACACCACAAATGAGAGCTTCACACACACACACACATATATATATATATGCGTCCATCAAAAGATAAAAACACCCTCATATGAAGTACTCATCCAAAATACCCACTAGGGGTAAATCCGTCCAAGTTTTTCTTCATCAATCCAACGGACCTAGCGCCTTCTCGACATCGCTTCACCTCGACGCAAGCTTCGAGATGCCACCACGTGTTCGCCGATATGCCACTCCCCGATTTTGAGGCCCAAACCGGTCCAACCCGCCGCCGATGGTTTTGAGGCCCAAACCACCAAACCGTCCACACCTGGTTTGGAGGCCCAAACCAGCAAACCGTCCTCCAATGGGTTTGAGGCCAAAACCACCAAACCCCTCCGATGGTTTTGAGTACGAAACCGCCAAACCCCTCCAATGTTGACGCGTGTCCGACCTTCGCCAAGCTTGACGCCTTTGCGTTCCTTCTTCACTTGACTGACGCCATCTACATCTCCCATATAGATGAGTGGTCGGCCTCCGCCAAGTGCCACAACGCCATCGTCCTCCTCCTTGACTTGGTCGCCGTCTTCATCACCCACGTACTCTTTAACTTGTCGATGTCCCGAAGTGTCAGCTACCGTGGCTGGTCATCCGACCTCCTAGTCCCTCGATCCAAGCCTCACATCCGTCCTTGATCGCTCCTAGTCCATCGGCACGACACGTCTCTACTTGACCTTCACCTCGTCGTCGACCACCGCCTCCGAGCTCCACACCTGCGCACCACAAGCCAAGAGACATGTTGCACAACCCAACTCACGCCATGGTTAGTTCACAAACTCAACCCAAGACGCGAATCACGTTGACAATCACTCATCACAAAACGAACCACAAGGGCACATATCAACCTTGTGTTCGCAGTTAAGCAAAAACAGAAGTGACGGGTGCAAGTCTGCCATGATGCAACAACTTGGTATTAGCAGGGAATCATTCAATGATAGGTATTTGGGGCTGCCCTTCATGTGGGTAATAATAAAGCTCAGATCTTCAGCTACCTAAAAGATAGGGTCTGGGAAAGAATTCAAGGATGGAAGGAGAAGTTATTGTCCAATGCGGGCAAGGAGATCATGATAAAAGCAGTGGCATAAGCAATCCCTACTTATGCTATGGGGGCGCTTTGATATTACTATGGAGGTATTTAGCGAATAAATCTGACATTGCACGCTAAAAAAGTAGCCACCATGAAGTATAGGACGAGATCACCATCCAGAAATAATCTTCAATACGAAGAACCTGATGGGATCACCATCTAGGGTTTCTTGAGCGGCGGCTCGATGGGGAATAAACTTCACAATAAAATCCAAGTCTAATCTACCCGGTACAAGGCCGAAGGCCACATGTATAGGCACGCAGGCCACCTAATTCAAACAAAACTCAGACTCCACCAGCCCAACTAGGACCGATTGACCCTAAGTCCCTGATTCGGCTAACATGCATGGCACGTCCAAATGCAGCCACCAATTTGATTCATGTACATAGGTGCACGCAATCACTAAAAGCTAAATGCTAGATAAAAGATTGTGTATCACAGCTGGATAGGAAACTAATGCATAGAAATAATAAAAAACTACGACAATGATGCTAATCATGTTGGGAAAATTCTATTGATGATCTCCACCTCTTTAGAATTAGTACTGATGTATTTTGTTGGCTTCATTTTCTCCTCTTTCCACGCAATAATAAGTCACCTCTATAAAATATCTTTGATGACAGTCCAATAGTTGTAAATTTCTCCATGTCCACAATATATTTATCCTTAAAAATAATAATCCTAAATTTAAGACCAGATGATATTAACGAATTACCAGCTGCTACATTTGAATTATTGCTAGACAAGTCTCCATGAACATCTTGAGGAGCTATGAACTCATCACCTACTCCATGGTGGCTGCTTATTTGGCGTGCCATGTCAGATCGATTCGCTAAATAAAGGGGTATGGACCTACGGTGAACTAGTTAAAAAGTTTAGGGACCCAAAAATATAATTTGAAAGTTGATGGACCTGGATGACACACCACCAAAAGTTAATAGACCTAAAAATGTAGTTTTAAAGTTGATGAATCTGGATGACACACCACCAAAAGTTAATGGACTAAAAATGCAGTTTAAAAGTTGATGGACCTAGATGACACAGCACCAAAAGTTAATGGACCTACGATGCATTTAACTCTAAGGTTTTTAATGAGGCAACAATGTGCAAATGCATTAAGCGACAATAATGTACTCTTACTCCATATTTTTCCCATTGGGTTTTTGTGGAGTTTTAATGAGGCATGTATTTGTCATGGTATTCGCCCAAGGGGGTGTTAAGAATTTCTCAATTAGAGAATTGATGGGCTCATGCTATATACGTCCTGATGGGCTTCTACCATATATATCATGGTGGCTACCATATATGCCCTGAAGGCATCTATATAAATGGACTACATGTACGTCTATATTGACTAAAGAAGAGATGGCTCCCCTCATATATTTGTCTCCTGTCTATTCTTGTGTGTTGTTCTCGGTGACGAGAGAGGGAGACGGGATCTATCTATAACTTCTACGTGTCTCTTTCTTGTGGGATTGGGAACAGGAAAACGGATCTATCAATCAATAAATAGGCCGATTCTCAACAAAATCTACCAACATATATTATGAAAAAATAAAGTTACAACATGTTTACGAGTAAATACTTTTGTGCGTTATAATGACAGAAAACATTCTATCAAAGTAGTTCCTTTTTTTATTTCAATACAGATTTGATAGGACATTCATATATTACCAATACTAACTTATATTAGAGTGTCATCAGAAAATAAATTACAGTTTTTTAATTTTATAGAAAGAGTAAAACATAAATAGTTATGTATCATTCTCGTCTCATTATCTACGAATATTTGATATCTTTTTGTTTCTTATGTTGCAACAAAGTATATAAAAAACAAAGGGGCCAATTGTTCGAGCACACCGTACGGACCTAGTATTTCTTCGTGGGCCGAAACTCCACATCTCCCTATGACCCTATCAATGAAGCTAGGCCCACGGCCTGGCCCGACCACGCTCACCTCCTTAGCTCGGGCAACAGCAAAAATTTCGCCAGGCTTTCCAAAATCGAAGCGCCCCCGTCCCGAACATTTCAACATTAGCACCGCCGTCACCACACTCTTTCCTCTCGCCCATCGAGCGTGAGGTCATGCTCATTCTAGCCATCTCCTCGCACTCAATTCCCCACTCTCCTATTCTTTCTCATCGCCCTTGGCAATAGTAGGATTGTCGGTAGGATGAGTGTAGCACACGGCATGGCGGCACGGCGAAGCATGGCAACGTGGATGCGGCACCGTACCGATGATACAACATAGGTAGGCGAGGGTTAGCATGGCAAGTATGGTGCATCGCTACGTGGCTACGCGGCAACGCGAGTAAGACTGGCCTGTGAAGTGTGCGCGGTGGCGATGACGGTGGTGCGTGGTTGGATGAACCATAATGGTATGTAAATGTTTAGGAACCTGAGCTTGCAATTTGCAAGTACCAGAATCGAGACGAGGGCTCTAGACAAGTTTAGTGAGCTGAATGTACAATTTGAAAATATCGAGATCTAGATAAGAAATCGAGACAAGTTTGAGGACCGCTACTCTTTCTAGAGCTAGTGAAATTTACTTCATCCTAAAATAAGTACACATCTCACTTATTGAGGAGTCAATTTTTTTAAGTTTGACCAAATATATAAATACATAAAAGTACTAATTTTTTTCTCGAATACGCACGAGAGCTGCGTATCATTGATATTAAGAAGGAATGAGTTTACCTTACAAGAAGAACCGGCAAGGCCGGTGGCACTGAAAGGCTACATTGATACACGAAACAATCAGCAAGGGGATGCCGCTAGCCTATTGCTGTTCAGCTAGAGCTCTCAAACCCATCGCCCCGGCTTCGATCCAGCGATCCACTTCCATCTTGATGATTTGCAGCAGCTCTGCGATCGTTGCCGTGGCTTCCCGAAAACATCTTGCGTTTCGTTCCTTCCACACCTGCCAAGACATCAAAGCAAAAATCGAATCGATCCCCTTACGGCGGTTGCCGTTGGCTAGCTTACGCACAGCTTCCTCCACCATGTAATGGTTGTGTGAGCTCCTTGGGGGCAGCTGTAAGCCGATGGCCTGCAGCATGAAGTGCCAAACCTCCTTGTGAATGGGCAGCACGTGATTATGTGATCGATTGTTTCCGGTGCTTGGTCGCAGAGGTAGCAGCGATCCCGTGCTTCCAGGCCGTGCCTAGCCCGTCGATCGGCAGTCCAGTGCTAGCGTTTCATGGCCAACCACAAGAAGATCTTCACGCGAAGAGGAGCCCAGGTCTTCCAGATGAGGTTGTCCCTCTGAACATGATTGCCCCTGAATGCAGCATTCTGTAAGCCGACTTGGCTGAGTATAGTCCATCTGGTGTCCAGCACCAAATTAGCTTATCTTGTTGATTGTTGAGACTGAAGTGTTGGAGGGTGTTCCACAGCTCAAGGTATTCAATCACCGCGGTCTGTGACATGCCGCCACTGATGGAACGCACCCACTGCCTGTTGTGTAGCTCTTCCCTGACAGTTTGCCAATGCCGAGCCTGTGCTGGGACTAGTTGTAGGAGGCACGGTGCGATGTCACCGATGGCCTCCCCGTTGATCCATTTGTCTTCTCAGAACAAAGCAGTTCGTCCATCTCCAATCTGGTAGAACGTGGAAGCATTGAAGAATGCCTGTACCTCCGGAGCCGTTTTGAGCGGCAACTCAGACCAGGCTCTCTCGCTGTCTGTCTTTTGCAACCAAAGCCACCGAGTTTGGAGGGCGTAGCCTTGCAACTTGAGGTCGCTGACCCCCAGGCCGCCGAGCTGAGTCGGCCTGCAGACCGCCGTCCACGCCACCATGCACTTCCCACGAACAAAGGCGTCGCTGCCCACCCATAGGAATTTCCTGCATATTGCATCAATTTTCTTCCTAGCCCACTGTGGAAGGTTGTCAGCTATCATCGCGTAGATAGGGACAGCCCGCAACACAGACTTAATCCACACAAGTCGTCCACGCCGCGCCATGAGTGAGCGGTGGCAAGGAGGAAGCTTCCTTGCTACTGTTTCGACAACGGATTGCACCTGTGCTTTTGGGATTTTTTTGATGCTCAAAGGCAGTCCAAGGTATTTGATTGGGAACGGCTACACCTGACATCCTAGGATGTTGATGATTTCATCCAGGTTCCACCCCCCCCCCCCCCCCCCCCCCCCCCCCATAAATTGGAGTGATGGAGCACTTGGCCATGTTGGTCTTGAGCCTGGAGGCTTCCCCGAAGATGGTCAGGATCTCCTTGATGGCTCTTGCCTCCTGCACTGTCGGCCTGATGAAAAGCATGACGTCGTCCGCATAGATACTGCACTGGTACTTGATCTGTTGCGGCAGCATCCTCCCAATCACCCCGTCGGTGCATGCTTTGTGGAACATCCTGGGCAAGAAGTCCATAGCAATGATGAATAGCAGGGGCGACAGTGAATCCCCTTGGCGCACTCCCCTCAAATGCGCGATCGGCGGCCCCTGGTGGCCGTTTAGAATTATCCTGGACGACGCCATGCTCAGCAGGGTAGCAATCCATCTACGCCAAGTCGGTCCAAATCCACGCGCTTGCAGGATGTTGAGTAGGAACGGCCAGGATAGGGTGTCGAAGGCCTTTGAGATATCTAGTTTTAGCAGCAGCATTGGCACTTTTCTTTTCCTTATCAGAACAGCCGCACGCTGAATATACTTGGAAATTGTCCTGGATGCTTTGGTTTCTGATGAAAGCGTTCTGGTTCTTGGCGATGATGTCGTCCATTCTTGGCGCCAAGCGCAATGCCATGATCTTGGATACAAGCTTGGCGAAGCTATGTATCATGGTGATCGGTCTGAACTCACTTGGAGCAGTAGCCCCGCACTTCTTGGGCAGCAAGACGATGAGCGCGTTGTTCAGCCTTGACATAGAGCGGTTGTCGGCGTGCGCAAAGGACTGGATAGCCGCCATGATTTTCGGGCTTGATGGTGGGCCAAGCCGATTTGTAGAACGCACCCGTGAACCGGTCCGGACCCGGCGCTTTATCGCTTGGCAATGCCTTGATCGCATCCCAAACCTCCTCCTCGGATATGTCAGCTTCCAGCTCCGAGAGGTCCACGGCCACAACACCCAGCGCCTGGAAATTTAACGATGTCCTTGCATTGGCAGCCGTGCCGAAGACGCGGGGATGTAGTTGCGGCGCTTGCGTCCCTGGGCTATGTATAATAAACATAATTTATTTAAAGATACAAGTATTAATACTATCTTTATATAAGTTTGACTTCTCAAAAAGCATAATGAGCGTTTATTTTGGATGGAGAGAGTATGCGTTGTGGACTTATGGTAGAATCGGATGTGCGGCACCCAAGTCTGGCCGATGATCTCCACGCCGTGATGGTTTTCGCACGAAAAAAACAAACAAACACGGAGGACACGTGTCAGCGAGGTATAGGATGTCGCACGTCATAGCTTTTTTTTTTAAGGAAGTTAGGCATATACGGAGTTTTTCTCATTTCTCATTTCAAAATGTTTACATCAAGGGGAACCCAGTCAAACATGCCGGACAGCTCCAAGTGAACATGCATACTTTGCAAGATAATGAGCCTCCCTATTAAACTCCCTACCTTCATGTGTGAAGCGCACACAATCAAAACATTTAGATGTGTGATTGATATCACGAAACTTTACCAATGAAGCCCGGCCCACAAGCACCCACGGCCTGCCCCGGACAAGCTCACCTCCTCAGCGCGGGCAGCAGCAAAATTTCCGCCGGGCTTTCGAAAATCGAAGCGCCCCCGTCCCGAAAATTTCGACTCGGGTCGGGTCGGGTCCCCGCAAATCCACCCACCCGCCGTGTCCCTGCGTGCCTCTGCTCCGTTCCCTTCCCTTCCTTCCCTCCACGCCGCCCGGCCGGCCCGCCCCGAGGAAACCAAACCCGCACCCGCACCCAAGCGGCGCGACTCCGCCTTTTCAAATCCCGCCTTCCACAGTCCCACTTCCTTCCCAGTTTCCCCCTCCCTCCCTCAGCCTCCTCGCCACCTAATCCCTCCCGTCCCGTCGCGTCCCCGACGCCCCCGCTTCCGGAAGCTTCCAGAAGGTCGCCGGTCGGAGGGACGGGCTACACGGGGTCCTGCTTCCGGTAGCTTCAGTCGCCCGCCGCGCCGCCGCCAGGTCAGTCAGCGCCGTCCCGGGCCTCGTCGCACCCGCCCATCTCTTACTCTTACTCCCCCGTCGCTGTCGGCCCCACACCAGCATCGCCGCCGCCGCCCGCATCCTCGCCCCCACCCCACACCGCGCCGCCCTGATTGCCATTGGTGAACGAGGCAAATGCGCATTCATCTCAACGCCGCACCACTTGATTTCGGCCCTGATTTGGCATAAGGGTGTTTGTGTGCTGTAAGAGGATTCAGATCCAATGCGCGCGGCATTGCATGCCATTGCTGCCGAAAGCTAAATTTCTGTGTGGGGGTTTATCATCTGTGTGCCTCATCTCTCCAGATTAGTTAATACAATGGCACACAAATAAAATGATGTCCTTGTTTATGAGTTCCCCCCACTTTTTTTCTCTGTGTTGGTGTAGGCTGAGTGGAAGGTAGGGGAAGGCGAGGAACCAGGGGGTGGGATGCGGAGGTAGAGGATTGGACGTTACAATGGCGCAGGCTGCTGTCGAGTCCGCTCTGAATGGTGACTCTTTGATTGGGAGGCAGCCGGTGGTTCCGAGGATGAAGAGGAAGACACCCTCCGAACTGAGAGTAATAACGCCTCTCTTCCCTTTGCTTTCTAGGTTCAAAGAATGGTTACTGTTTTGCCACTGGTAACATGTCCTAGGATGAAATGCTTGTTCAAATGTAGGTGCTGTCTCAATATATTCCCTGACAGATGGTTGTATCACAACTTATTCAGTTGTTCATAGCATTCCACACCTGTTGACAGTCTGAGTTTAACGTGATAAAAATAAAAATGCTCTACTTGGTCTGAACTTAAGTCCTATCCATGTTGCAATGCTATGCTCTCTGTTTTATTTTTGCCCCAATGTTAATCAGTTAGCCTTGTTTTCACATTGCCCCTGCCTAGTACGAAAACCTGCTTAACCACTGGCCACTTTGATTTGAACACATTCTGATGTGAGTATTGCATGTCACAGAGTTGCATATTAACAGTGGCAACATTCACATCCTGTTGTGAGCATCATATATGGATGGATGCACACTGAAGCTGAAATATCTTAACGTCGTATACTTAGAGTAAAATTCACCACTTGATTTTTTTAGGTTCAAAGAATGCTTTCCACTGTTTTTGCCCCAATGTTAGTGGAGTAGCTTTGTTATTTCACATTGACCTAGCCTATTAGTTCAAAGATGTCCACAGTGTACAAGCACATAGCTCGCACCATTTAAGTGATATTCATATTTGTTCATTTTTAGGGAAGTTTTCTTAGAAGCCTGAAATAAACACTGCTGCTTGAACACATGCTGATGTAAGCATCACATATCACATAGTTGCAGATGAACATTGAACATATTCACATCCTGTTATAAGCTTCATGTATACATGAACTCAATAACACTAGGAAGAGCTCACAATGTTTTCCAGTCATAGCATTCCACAAAATGCAGATAAACACTAAAAATGTCAATAATTATTTGTTGCAGGGTGAACAACTGAAGCGGCTTACGTCTGAAAAGCTTGCTAATGATCTGTTACCTTCTTCTGCCGCATTAGATAGGTAGCTTTCTTAACCTTGTCATGTTCCTCTTGTGTTCTTTTTTTTTTCTTTTCTATGTGACTATTATCTTGTACTGTAGGTCAAACAATGGACTTAGGAACACAGAACAACAAAAGATATCCAAGTACATTAACACACGTGTTACAGAGGTGTTCCCTGTGAGAAAAGCAAGAAACCTTGGGAAGGAAAATTGCAAGGTTAGAGTTAGAGGTTTTTATCCATTTTGTTGATCTCATTGATGCTTAGTCAGTCTTTTATGAAGTTGGATATTTGGTTCAATGGTTTGGTGCTAAGTGTAAAATACCCTGCAGGATGCCTTACAGAACAATGAGAAGGTTTCTAAGTCTGTTGATGCTACAACGGCCTCAAATTTTGCATCAGCTTCACTTCCATGGTTATGATCTGACTGCAGAACTTTAGATTCAAGCTTTTCATTTGTTTAAGCTCTTATTCGGCATGTTTATCATAATTCAGTGGTCATGGCGACTCTGCTAAGTTGGACTCTTTTCCATCCATGGAGGCTGCAAAGCCAGGCTTCAAGAAAGTTGAAAAATGCAGTGAAAACGCTCTGCGGAGTGTATCTGAGCTTCATGTTGGCGATGAGAAGCAGACTGGTTCTAACAAATTTGATATGGTAATAATCATTCTTCCTCTTGCAATTGATCATATGTTATAATGCTAGCTAACATTTCTAATGCTTTTATTTTAGGAAAAAGTACTGAAAGGGTTTGGAGCTCGTGATGCTTTTGTGGCTTCTGGGCTCAATGCCCCTAATGGACAAGTTGGTGGTACTGCGTTGAAGTCTTCAGACATATGCCCTTCTAAGATCACCATTCCAGGGAAAAAAGCTCCCCTGGATTTTACCTTAAAGACTAGTTTGCAGTTTGTTTCATCATCATCTGTGAAGTGGTGGGTGTGCACTAGCTTCTATTGCTCTTCTGTATTGAAATTTTGCCAGTTAGAAACTGTATTAACATGGTGTCTATGTTGCTTGAACCTATAACATTTCCTCAGTTGGCATTCTTAAAACTATATTTGACCACATGCCAGTTATAGCCTTTTTGAATGCTATACTGATTTGCAAAGTACTGATAGTCATAGCTCACACTGCTTGTAACAGGTGTCACAAGCTCAATACAAGTTTTGGCAGAAGCAGCATCACTGGAGCCATTGGTCAGATCTGTCCTCGTGGTTGTCAAAATTCAGAGTGCCCAAAGCCTGAGAGCAATAAGGAATTCTTGTTCTCAAAGGCTCTACAATCATGGGTATATCCACAATCGCAGTTGCCTTCCTCTATCATATCTGCTATGCTCTCATCAACTGCACGAGGAGGTAATCACTAAACCTTAATTGCTCCTTTCTGTGAATGTAATTCCATAAAAGTGATATACTCTTTCCCTTGTAGAAAGTGATTTTCTTCTCAAAAGACATCAGGACTGGGAAGATTCATTTCAGAATCTTTACTACATGCTCCGGAAGAACATGTTGAATATATTCTATGGTACCTTACTTCACAGAGCTCATAGTATTTGCACAAAGGACAGTGTCACGTTCTTTTCGTAACAAAAAGAAGTAGCTCATCATAAAAATACCTATAACCTGACATTTACTTACCTATGGTAAGCACTAAGCAGGTTACTACATTTCATTTTTCTACATGCTGAAGAGTAACATTTGTACCTGTACTTCTATAAAAAATGTTATTTCTTGTGCCTTACACTTTATTCATAACATAAAAGAGAGCACATAGTGATACATTTTACTCAAGGTCATCTTCATATGTAATTCCATTTTGTGTTCCTTGTCAGTTCTGATATTTTGTTATTCTATATCACATTATTATTCTGTCTAACCTCATCAGCAACACTGACTGAACATTACTTTGTTGTTACAGTTTATACAACACAATTTGTTGCTCTCTTCATTGGTGGAAGCTGTTTGGAGAAAAAACAGTCCAGTAACGCCTACTTATCACAATCTACACGTGGCCTACGCTCATTACTACGTAAACATGTGAGTTTATTCTGATTTATTTCTGTCAGTAATATTTCTACAGCATTAATTTTCGATGCTTCACATTTTACATATTCCTTGACGCTATAGTTTCTTATTAACCATTAAGGCACTGCATGTTTTACTAGCAAACATGGTTTTTGAGGCGTCACCTTGCTGTTGCCTAGGCGTACCCCCAGTGCCATAGGACGTGGCAACGCCTCAAAAACCATGCTAGCAAATGATATTGATGTGGAGTAGATACTGTTGGTCCCTCAGCTGCCTTGCACAGCCGCACAGGTAAGCAGTAAGCTTACTAGCACACTCACTCACTATGGCTAGAGGTAGAACAAGATATTGAGAACAACTCTCACACACAACACAAGCCCAGCATTGGCCGAAAGCTCTGCTTCTGGATGTGGCAAACTGAACTGCTCTTTTGCATTGCCTTAGGTGTGATATATATACAAGTGCTAGTACCTCTACCAGGTACATAGTTGTTAGTGAGTACACCAACTACCTACTCCTAAGGTATACCAACTACTCCTATTACTAGCAGTTCAAAGCTTAGATCAGCCCACTACCAAGACATGGCTGATGTAATAGCTATCAACTAATGTACTAGAGGTGGCCTATTGCCATACTGCTACAACAGTAGAGACTGGATAGCCAAGCTGACCAAATGCCAACTCTGCTGCAGCAAGAGAGAGATCAGCAACAAATTATGTCTTACAATTCTTCCTCTAATCCTACTGCTAACCCGATGCCTTGACCTCATCCATGCCAATCATCTTCCTCAGCTTCATGAACCGCAGGCGCCCGAGTGACTTGGTGAGGATGTCAGCGAGCTGTCTGCCGGTCTCGACGAACTCGATGACGATCTGCCCTCCATCGATGTTGTTCCGGAGGAAGTGAAACTTGATGTCAATGTGCTTGCTCCGGTCGTGGAGGACAGGGTTCTTGGCGAGGGCGATGGTGGGCTGGTTGTCCATCATCAGAGCTGGCGGGTGAGCTTCCTCGCCGGTCAGCTCGCCCAGCAGCCGGCGCAGCCAGACAGCCTAGCACGTCGCCGTGGCTGCTGCGACGTACTCCGCCTCGCACGTCGATAGCCATGATCTTTTGCTTCAGCGACTGCCAAGCAATGGGGGCCGCTCCAAGGAAGACGAGCACGCCGGAGGTGCTCCGTCGCCCGTCGATGTCGCCCGCCATGTCTGCGTCGCTGAAAACAGTGAGCTCCGGCTCACCTTCCTTTGCCTTGGGGGTGCCTCACTGAAGACCGAGAGCCGCAGTCCACCCTTGCCGCCACTCTTCGGGAAGATCACTTGATCGAGCGTCCCCTTGACGTAGCGCAACAGCCTCTTCACCGCCGTCCAATGATCCTCGCGCGGGTCCTCCATGAAGCGACTGACATACCTGACCACGAACGTGATGTCCGACCGAGTATGCGTGAGGTAGCGCAGCCCGCCGACGATGCTCCGGTAGCGTGTCGTGTCCACCGTCACCGCCATGCTGTGCTTGGACAGCTTCAGCCGCTCTTCCATTGGAGTTGTGCATGGCTTGCACTCCATGCCGTTGCGCTCCAGCAGCTTCGCATAGGCGCGCTGGCTGATGTAATAGCTAGCAACTAATGTACTAGAGGTGACTTATTGCCATACTGCTACATCCTTAGAGACTGGACAGCCGAGCTGACCAAATGCCAACTCTGCTGCAGCAAGAGAGAGAGAGAGAGAGATCAGCAGCAGATTTTTGCCCTGTTTGCTTGGCTGATAAGCCATGGCTGAAAGTACTGTTGGCTGATTTGTTGTGAGAGAAAAATACTGAAAAAGTACGGCTTATAAGCCAAGCGAACAGGGCGTATGTCTTACAGATACATGTGGGCCATTTTTTCAATTGCCAACTATATTTGTTGGATGAAATCATTTGTCTACCATTGCCTGGTATCATAATGGGACTGATACAATTCAAGATTATCTAACCTTTTTTTTAGCTCTATACCACTTTAAATCATTTTATCTGCATGGATCATCATTGTAACCACATCAGTTTGCACTGTTGCAGGGTGTTTGCTTTTCTATGCCTCTTTGCAACACTGAAGTGGAGCAGGCTACTGAAGATGACCTTATTGAACTTTCAGAAATCCAAAGGCGCAATCTTGGACAGGTTTTGGTTTCCTTCCAGTTTTCCCTGTTTTACTCTAGTCACACTGCAGGTACCAACTTGATATAAAAACAAAAATAATTGAACCTGCAGGCACTCCATTTGGATGCTTTATCTGATGTGGACAACACCACGCAGTCACTGCTTTCATTTACTGGCAATGAGAATGTTCATGGCTTATACGATGTTCTGTTGAATTACAAGTACGGTGCATCTCATTATTTTGTCATCCCATTCTTGTTTGCCTCGAAAATTCTGTTGTATAAGGTGATCTTGTGATTCTTCAGGTCCTTGCTAAGTTCTTTATCTGCTGTGGACGTCCCAGTCTTATATTCACCCCAGCCATTTCAAAATGGCTGCCTACATATTCCAGAGGTCAATTTTCAATTCTCTTTATATTTTTTGTTGTGCCTGCCTCTTTAGTTCCTTTTTGTTATTAGACTAGAAAACTGTGACTTCAACTCTTCTATTTACGAAGAAAGAGAACCATGTTAATGTGACCTTTGTTACAAATGCAAACTGATGCATGCGGGAGCTCTGCCCTTATTGCAAATGCCTAATTGAATTTGAAGCTGCCATATCATGCTTTAAATGTTTTGATTCTGTATTAGTGCAGTGGAAAGGGCACATTGAACTGTGTATCAGCCTTTAGACTGAATTGTGTATTTGCAAAGTTTGATTTGAAAAAAAATCTGATCCTCTGAATCTATGCATCTCTCAGGTGAAGTGCAGGGAGATGAGGAGAGCAGACATGGGGCTGCTCTCATCCGGCGGGTTCGACACAGAACAGGGGTCAGCATTTGCCTCAACGACAGGCAACATCTGCTTCAGCATGGAAGTAAAGGACGCGGTTCTCCTGCCATGGGTCGTCTCTGGACTCTGCGCCGCGATGAGCCTGGACGCGACCAGCTTTGATCTAACGTACGCACAAGGATACTGTATCTCTCCCACTGTACATCGCGTGCTTTTAACTCTAGTTTTGTGCTGAGCTTTCTTCGTTGGTTCTCACAGGATCGCTACGGAGCCTTCGTCAATGGGCTTGAACGTGGCCCTCAACTCCATCGGCACCACCACGAATGCCCAGCCTGAAGGAGCGCCCCCTTCCAACGGCTGTGCGCCCGCGCCTTTGGTGGGTGGCATTCCTCACGCTGTCCATGTCCCTTCCCTGCACTCCGCCTCGGTGCGGCGCCTCAGCTACACCGACGGCGGGTACGTTGCGCACACAACCGTGTGAGCTCAGCTTGAGGTGGCCTCGGTTCCTGCCCCCGAGCGCAGCAGCCTCTTTTGCTGCTCGTCTGGCAGTCGGGTTGGTGGGCGGAGGGTTCTTCTGGTGTCTGTGCGGTCGGGCCCCCACGACGACAAAAAGAAGCCTAGGGAGTCCTGCTGCATCTCCCAGCGCTGGCTGCGTATCATGTGCGGGTTGTTCTTGTAATTTTGGAGCCTGCCCTCGGCTTTGTCGTACACGGACGTGTCGTTACACGCTTGGTTGGATGGTAACTAAATTATGAGGCCAGCCTGCTGGTGGTCTGGAAAAGGGAACAATTCTACTTGTGCATCCATCAATATTCACCTGTGCTTGGTGTTTTATTTTCATCTCTTTTGCTTGGCCGTTGTACTGTCGTTTAAAGTTTGTTCCTTTTCATTGGATGGTGTGCTAAGAGAACACGAGGTTTATACTAGTTCGGGTAGAACGTCCTTATGTCCAGTTCGTTGTTGCTGCTTGTGTTACTAGCACTGATAGTTCGTAGTAGGGGTTACAAACGGTCGAGAGAGACATGTCTTAAGTCTCTGATGAGAGGAGCGAACAGGTGCCGAGGGCTCGGTCACTTCTCGACTGTATGCTTGTGTGTTCTAATCGGTTCGGGGTTCGAATCCGAATTGGTGCAATGTGTTTCGATCTGACCCCGAGTCGAGTCGAGTCTCCCTCATAGGAAACCCTGCTTTCCCTTTCCAATGGAAAGCACGGGTTACAGTGGAAGGAAAAGAGGGGAATGAGAAGAAGTCCACCAGGATCGTCGGATCCTTTTCCTCCACGCGGGTCCCACCGACCCTATAGACATCAATAGGGACACCCCCACATCGCGGCCCTGTTCGTCACTGGCGCCATGCGTAGGCGTCGTCTCCCGGTCGTGGCGCTTCACTCCGTCCTGACGGACGTCGTGGTGAACTGACACGCCTGCCAGTGTCCGTACGAGGGTTAGGCAGAACAGCACCGGTATGCCCGACGCTGTTCCTGATGTGAATGCCCAGGCATGGCCCGTCATGGCCACGGGGTATATCGGGGCGTGTCGGTCACCTCCCTGGTGTCAGAGCTTTAACCCAATCCCATTCGCTTGGAGCTGGAGTGGTTGGCGGCGGTATGGGTCTCCGTCGGGCGAGACGGATCCCCCAGCCTCAGGGTCTAGCGAGGCAAAGCGCAGACCCAAAGGGTCGAGCGAGGCAGAGCGTACACCCAAGGGTCGGGCGAGGCGGAGCCAGCCTTCAGAGGTCGGACGAGGCGGAGCCCGCGGCCTCGGGGTCGGGCGACGCGGAGCGCAGACCCAAGGGTCGGGCGAGGCGGAGCGTAGACCCAAGGGTTGGGCGAGGCAGAGCGTAGACCCAAGGGTTAGGCGAGGCGGAGCCCACGGCCTCGGGGTTGGGCAAGGCGGAGTCCTCCCCCAGAGGCCGGGCAAGGCGGAACTAGCTCTCATAGGTCGGGTGAGGTGGAGCTCGCGGCCTCAGGGTCGGGCGAGGTGGAGTCCACCCCAGAGGCCGGGCGAGGCAGAGCTTGCGCACCTGGGGTCGGTTGGAGCTGTAGTCGTGTTTTTGACTGCTCGGATGTATCAATGCTGATGGTTATTAGCTCCTCCTCTTCGGGTACCCTAGTATTGGTCCCCGACAGTAGCCCCCGAGCCTGTGGAGGAGTAGGATACTCCTTCGAAGGCTTTTCCGAGCGGGAGGACTCTGAAGGCCTTGACCTTCTTTTGTCGCCCACGGCGTGATCTGGGGATGGTGATTCCCTTCCATTGAGATCGGACCCCTGGGGGTATAGCCGTGATGTTTGGTGGGTAGGAAAAGGTCCTTCCTTGATTTTGATCCCTTCGGGGGTTTGTTGTTCTGCGACCGTGCGTTCTATCTCCTTACGAGCCCAATTTTCCTCGAGTCCCCACGTGTAGCTGGGGTCCGGTCAAGGGTTGGCTCGTCTTTGTGATCGTCACCCCGTCCATGGTTTCCGCAACCGGTGGGACTGAGACATGCCGTGATTTTCCTCTATGGAGGAGCCACGGTGCTCAGTGAGTTGTTAGCTGGCTAGTCCAAGAGGGGCCCCGGCATCCCGTTCCCAGGGATCCAGCTTGGGTCAACTCGTGACCGACTCCAGACCCTTGGCGGTCAATCCATATAGTTCTCGGGTCCGTTCGAACGGTCCCGAGGGCCTTCTGCCTTTCTTTTCGAGGAAAAAAATGGATCGTATCTCGCAGAGACTCGAACGTGGGCCGGGATGCCTGCGGCGCCCGTGTGCCTGGGTACCGGCCGCTAGCGGGCCTATCCCTTTCCACTTCTCACCCAAAAGGTGCCTGGAGTGGTTTGTCGATCCCGTTGATGGGCCGACCTGCGAACTCCTGGGCTCAGTCGGGCTGTAGAGATGTTTTTAGATCCTTATTCCTCTTACTCGTGACGAGTCGTGGCTCGTCCGGAGAGACGAAACGTCTGACGAGTTTTTCGAGGGAACGGATAGAGATTGCGTGCGTATGTCGTGTGGCGGGACGTTGTGGGCAGATCGTGGCAGGTGTGGAGATCTAGGTGGATGGTTGGTTTCCTCGCAGCCGTCGCCCCTATAAAACCAAAGGGTTTGCCCCCCTGGGTTCCATACCTTACATCCTTGCCTCCGCAGCCACGGCCGCCGCCACCAATCACCTAGGGTTCCCCGTCTCCGCATCCCCACCGCCGTCGAGCCCGCATCCAACCGTCCCCACCTCCAATGGATCCGTGGTGCCATTCTGACATCATCTTCCAGCGTATGGAGGGCCTCGGGCAAGAAGTGGCTGCTGCTCGACGAGGAGGATCTGCCATCTCTGCCCGATGGCTACATAGTGTTGTTCGCCCACTTCCATGAACGTGGGTTCGCGACCCCTGCCCATAGATTTCTCCGGGGACTGCTGCACTACTACAAGATCGAGCTGCAGCATCTCAACCCCAATGGGATCTAGCACATGGCGGCGTTTGTTGCCCTGTGTGAGGGATTCCTGGGGATCAGCCTCCACTTCGATCTGTGGAGGTGCTTCTTTGCCATCACCCTCCAGAAAGAAGAGGGAGAAGAGCGGTAGGCAGGTGCAGCACATGCCGATGGGGTGTGCCGGCATCCAACTCTGGAACAACTGGGTCGACGAGTACCCACCCATGTGGCTCTCGACGTCTAACAAGGGGTGGCACTCGTAGTGGTTCTACCTCAAGAATGACACCACCGCCCCTCTGTCGGAGTTCACCGGACGCCTGATCGAAGAGGCCTCGGAGTCGTGGAGGAAGTGGGGCATCCTGGAGAAGGACAATAAGAAGATCCAGGACCACATCGCCGCCATCCACATCCTCAAGGAGAACGGCCTAAAGGGGCCAGGCATCATTGAGGCCTACCATGCAAGGAGGGTGGCGTCGTTGGTGACGCGTGCACTCCCACTATACACGATGGCGCCCGAGGCAACGTTCGACGGAACGGCGCTCATCGAGGGGGCGCTCCCCAACTCCGAGATCGTGCAACACATCAAGGAGGCCATGGAGTCCTCGTGGGATGATGTGGGTGCCCCCTCAATTTTGTCTTCCCGGTGCCGGGACATCCTCCGATGTGGCTAGAACTAGGCCACATCGTCTTTGTAAGTTTCCACTTCTCCTGCCTTCTCTTCAATCGATTTCCCAACCTCTTGATACTAACTTTGAGAGGGATAGGACCAGTCGAGGGACCTCATCTTCAAGGATCACCTAGCGCCATTGCCGAGGGATTCGTCTGTGAGGGCGGCGAATCGTGCTGAGGGTGAGCCGCTAAGGAAGGCGAAGGAGGACAAGAGGAAGAAGAAGCAGCGGAAGCTGCAGGCCTGGGCACGAGGGGAGGACACCAAAAACGATGATGATGATGGAGATGATGAGGAGGTAGTCGACGACATCGAGTGCGGTGAGCTGGAGAACGAGGATGTGCTGACAGGTTATAGGTTTGTCCTTGCAGGAGTCGGGAACCTTCCTATTCCACGGAGGGGAGGGCACGTCCGAGGAGCTAGCGGAGACGGGCCATACCGTTGGCCTACCCCAGGAGCCAACAGGGGCGAGTGGCTTTGCCGTCATGCCCGAGGTGCCAACAAAGGCGGGTGGCTCTGCCGTCGTGCCCCAAGATCCAAGGGGAGCAAGCCCCTCTACCCAGGAGCAGGGGGCGGGCTCGAAATCGCCTCACTCTAACGAGGCAGAGCAGAGGTTAGGGGTTTGCCCCCCAAACGTATCTACCGCCCGACGATGCTGAGGTGAGTCATCAGCTCCTCTATTTTCCCTATTTTGGTCAGATTTCATTGTGACTTATGCTTTTCGTCTCTTGCAGCGTTGGGAGGCAGCGTAATCCTTTGGCACTAGCTCCAAAGAAGAGCATCATCCTTCAAGTGAGGTGGTAGCCATTGGCTAGCGTCGTGCCTATTTTGGGCGGGAGCGGCGCCAGTGTCACTATGTCACCGGCCGGTCAGGCGCCGCCCACGGTGGCACCCATGCCCTCGGCGGGACGGGCGAACGCGGGGGCTCAAGGGATGCCTTTGGAGGTCACGAAATAGCTAGCGATGGCGGCAATACCACTGCCAATGACTGGGTGGACGGGGCTACCGACCGCCCTCGTGGCGTCGACCGTGGCGGGCGCAACGCAGTCGGTCAGGACCCGGCTGACATAGGTGGAGGTGGCGGCGGCTGTGACAGCCGGGTTACAGTCGGGCGCTATCGTGGCGGTGCCTGAGGAACTAGCGTGACCCGCACCATCGGCAGCCCAGGTGACGGCGTCTAGCATGGGCTGAACAGAGGGGGATGTGGTCGAGGGGTCCCCAGAGATCTTGGTGCTGGGAGAGGAGTCAGCGTCCGTACTGCTGACCCCTTCCATCACCGGAGGGAGTGTCCTAGCGGGGACATCACAGCGAGAAGGGTCGGCGATGGTCGGAGCCGGCGGGGAGCCATCCCTAGCCCTTACGTTAGTGGGCAGTGACTCGCCTACGCGAGGCGAGCCCCTGCTCCGGTGGGTGAGTCCGAAGGATCCGACATCGACGCACTTCACTCTCAACGACGCCACAGAGAGCATGGAGCGGGAGAGCCTCGACATGAGGATTGCATCCGTGCTCGAAGCCCTGGACCATGCCCGAGGTGCCTTGCGCGACGTTGTCATTCCCTCCGACCAGGTATTCGCTTGACCCTTCTTCTTGCCCTTTTCTTTCTCTATATATTTTTTGTATTCTGACCATCGTCTCCTTTCAGTCCCTTATCGCTCGTAGCTAGGGGAAGTCTTGGTTCCTTCGTGAGCAGAAGGAAACCTAGGACCACCTCATTGTGGAGTCATGACTGCGTAGGGAGGTGACCGCTCAGCTTGTTGCTACCTAGCAGAGGGTGGCTGAGCTGACTCCTCTCGCCGAGGAGGCAGACAGTCTTTGGTCGTGGGTGGTCAAGGCCCGTCGGCATGCTGACGAGGACGAGAGGGCATTCGAGGCCATGTTGGTGAGATCACGGAGGGACGACGATGAGGCTGCCAAGGTCAAGAAGGAGAGGGATGAGCTGCTCCAAAAGGACGTCGAGACCCACCAGCAGATCCTCGACCTTCTGGCCAAGGTTAAGAAGGAAAGGGAGCTGAAGCTGGGGGCTGAGGAGAAGCTCATGGCCCTAGAGAAGAGGGCAATCCTAGATGCCGAGGTGGTCGCCCAGCTGCACAAGGAGCGGGATGAGCTACTCCATACTATGGAGAGGCTCCGCTCAGAGCATGGCGTGGCTCATGAGGAGCGTGACCAGGGCCTCCGAGAGTGTGACTAGGCCTACCTGGAGCATGACGACATGCAGCAGAAGGTCGGCTCCCTCTAGGCTGAGCTTAGAAACACGACGACATAGAAGCTAGAGGCCGAGAGCATCTTGGCCGAGCTGGCCATGGACCTCGCTAAGGCAAGGAGGAATCTTCAGGCGGAGAGCAACAAGCTCGATATCTTAGGCGTGGCCCTCGGAGTGGTCTGCGACAACCTTGAGGTGGTGCGGTCGGAGGGGGCCATCTCGCTCGTGGCTCGTGCTGTTGAGATCATAGCTTAGGTGTGCCAGCTCAAGAGGAATGCACTTCATGCTAGGGTCAACCAATCCTTCACAATTGCTCATTCTCATTATGGGGACAGCATCGACCTAGAGGTGATGAGCCACGGCTTCGCACCTGGCTATGAAGTCCACGAGCTAGAGGAGATGGAAGCGGCGGTGGCTCCCCTTTCGGAGGACCTGGCAGACAGGATTGAAAGCATAGTTCTCCCCCGGAGGGGTTAGTTAGTTCAATAGGTTGATCATTCTTGTAATCAGAGGACATGTGCCGACCTTTTTGTAACACTTAAACAAACTTGTCATTTTTTTCATTTGACCGAGTCTGTTCTTTTGTTTTGGTGCGTTCCGACCCTTTTGTTTGTTAAGACTATAGAGCTTGAGGTGTAGGAGGGAAACTCTGATCATGTTGGTAAGCAAGAGTGCTGTAGATGCTGGGGCATAGGTTTCTCACAATCCGACCAGCCTTGCTCAGTCGTTCATTTCCACAGACCTTTCTACTAGGTTTAACACGAGGAAGGGTGTCGGGCACAACGACTATTTTAGAAAGGGTGTATGTATACCCTTATCAGCCCCCGAGTGAGACCTGACCCCTTGCCGTTGCTGGGGTCAGGTGTCACTAAAGATCGAGGAGAGGATAGCGAAAGTAGTATGAGAAAGCGTCTGTTGTTTTCATGTGTACCCCCTCCCTAGGATCTGAGCCATCGTTCTATGACCGCGCGTTCGGTCTCCTTGCGAGTCCAACTTTCCTCGAGCCCCCGCGCGTAGCAGGGGGTCCATTTGAGGGTTAGCTCGTCTTTGTGATCGTCACCCCATCCATGGTTTTTGTAACTAGAGGGGTTTAGCTAATGTCACTTGCCTCGATGGCTCGAGTGACGCGCTCGGTGAGCTCGCTATCGGGCATGTTCAAGTGGAATCCGGGTCCGTCGTTTGTGATGGGGTCAGCATAGCCCTCATGTGGCGTTCCACTACTCCTTAACTCGCCTCCCAGTAGATGCCTGTGTCGCTCAAGAGAGCGACTCAGGTGGCCCGCTAACCTCTCCTTGATGGAGATTCTATGGACTTGGCTCTAGGTTAGGATTGAACGAAAAGGTCGATATGACCCTGTCTGCTTCTGAGCGGGCTAGGCAAAGGCTGCTGGGGCTCATCTGTGTTTTCTCCCCTGGCTCTGTTCGACGCGAGGTGGCCTCGGGCCCTTCGCGGGTTAGCCTTCGAACCTTGGTCAGGTGGATTCCCGAGTTTGGGTTGGGCGGCTCGAGCCCCCAAGCCCCGTGGGGCTCGGTGGGGGTCGGCCATGTTTCATGCATCACCCCATCTATGGTTTTCACAACCGGATGTGCTGAGCTAATGACACTTTCCTCAATGGCTCGAGTGTCGCCCTCAGCGAGCTCGCTAATGGGCATGTCCGAGTGGAATCTAGGTCCATCATCCACTGATGGGGTCGGCATTGCCCTCATGTGGCATTCCACTGCTCCTTAACCTGCCTCCCAGCAGATGCCCATGTCACTTCAGAGAGCGACTTAGGTGGCCCACTGGTCTCTCCTCGATGGAGATTCCATGGGCTTGGCTCGTGGGTAGGATCGAACGAGAAAGGTCTAGATGTCCCTGTCCACTTCTGAGCGGGGTCAGGCAAGGCCACTGGGGCTCATCTAAGTTTTTCTCCCCTAGCTCTATTTGATGCGAGGTGGCCTCGAGCCCTTCGCGGGTCGGCCATCGAACCTTGGTCAAGCTCTTAAATTTCGTTATAGCCAAACAACTTTTTTAGCCCTTCTCCCCTTTTTGTATAAAAAGGTTAGTGCATTTTGACCCTTCCTGTCATTAAGGTCGTAAAGCTCGAGAGGCGGGTGAGCAAATTCTGATCATACTGGTGAGCAAAGGCACCATAGCCGCCGAGGCGTAGGTCTCTTGCAGTTCAACCAGCTATACCCAGAGCTTGTTCCCGCAACCCTAGCTCCTAGGTATTAATGTGATAAGGGGTCAGGCACAGAGAAAGTAGGCCAGGTGGACAAACTCTTAGACGGGCACCAACACTTCTCGTGACTAAGGCCAAAAAAGCTCGGGGTGTGGAAAAAACTCTGATCACGTTGGTGAGCAAAGACGCCATAGCCACCGAGGCGTAGGTCTCTCGCAGTCCGACCAGTTTTACTCAGCGTTCGTTTCCACAAACCTTGCTTCTAGGCCTTAACATGAGAGAGGGTTGGGCATAGAGAGTGTCTACCGGATAGGTACACTCTTATTAGCCCCCGAGAGAGGCTCGACCCCCAGCCATTGCTAGGGTCGGGTGTCACTAAAGGTCGGGGAGTTTGATAGCAAAACTGATAAGAGAAAGTGTGCGTTTGTTAAGGGTAAAAGCGACATAGCTGCTCGATGTTCTAGGCATTGGCGAAGACTCCACCATCGATGGTCTTGAGCTTGTAGGCGCCCGGTTGGAGCACCTCCGCGATGATGTACGATCCCTCCCACGGTGGAGAGAGCTTGTGGTGGTCCTTGCTGCTCTGGACAAGGCAGAGGACTAGGTCTCCGATGTTGAAGGCCCAACCCCGCACTCGACGACTATGGTACCATCGCAATGCTTGCTGGTACTTGGCCGAGCGGAGGAGGACAACATCACGCGCTTCATCTAGCTGGTCCATGGCATCCTCAAGGGATGCCTCGGCTCCCCATTCATCGTATGCCCTGACCCTTGGCGCTCCATAGTCGAGGTCGGTCGGGAGGATAGCCTTGAAACCATAGACCATGAAGAATGGTGTGTAGCCGGTGGCCCGGCTGGGGGTCATCCTCATGCTCTAGAGCACCGTGGGAAGCTCTGCGACCCATCGTCCGCCAAACTTGTTCAACCGGTTGAAGATCCTAGGCTTGAGGCCTTGTAGGACCATGCCATTTGCGTTCTCGACCTGCCCATTCAAACGGGGGTGCGCTACGGCGGCCCAGTCGATGCGGATGTGATATTCATCACAGAATTGGAGGAACTTCTTCTCGGTGAACTGCGTGCCATTGTTCGTGATAATGGAGTTTGGTACTCCAAAGTGATGGATGATATCGAGGAAGAACAACATGGCTTGCTCAGACTTGATCGCGAAGATCGGTCGAGCCTTTATCCACTTTGTAAACTTGTTTACGGTGATAAGCAAGTGGGTATAGCCCTCGGGTGCTCTTTTGAGAGCCCTGACCAGATCGAGCCCCCAGATCACGAATGGCCATGTGATGGGGATCGTCTGGAGGGCTTGTGTCGACAGGTGGGTCTGCCGAGCATAGTACTGACACCCTTCGCAGGTGCACACAATCTGTTCGGCGTTGGCTACTATGGTCGTCCAGTAGAAGCCTTGTCGGAATGCATTTTTGAGGAGGGTTCTCAGTGTGGCATTGTGATCGTAGATCCCACCGTGGATGTCGCTCAACAACCGCTTCCCTTGTTCGATGGGGATGCAGCGCTGTAGGATCCCGGTGTGGCTTCACTTGTAGAGTTTGCTCTCAACAAGGACAAAAACTTGGCGCAATGTGCGAGCCACCGAGCCTCCATCTTTGTTCGTTGGCAGCGCCTCATGGAGACGATAGTCGTGGTAAGGCGTCCTCCAGTCAGCCAGAGGGTCAGGCTCTATCGCTGGATCCTCATCAAGCTCCATGACCTCGGGGTCGGATGGAGCCGACGACTGGTTAGCCCCTAAGCCTAGGGCAGGTGGCTCATCATTGGCTTGTTCTAGCTCCTTGTTGCGAACTGAGGGCTTGTGCTGATCGCTGGCGAAGATGCCTATCGGCACTGGCTCTCGCCCGGACGTCGCTTTCGCCAGCACGTCGGCCGCCTCATTGAGACGCCTCGGGATGTGATTGAGCTCGAGGCCGTTGAACTTGTCCTCCAGCTGGCAGACTTCTCGGTAGTATGCAGCCATCTTGGTGTCGTGGCAGCTCGACTCCTTCATGACTTGGTCGATGACCAGCTGGAAGTTGCCCCGGACATCGAGGCATCGGATACCCAACTCGATGGCGATGCGTAGGCCGTTGATGAGTGCCTCATATTCGGCCACATTGTTGGAGGAGGTGAAATGGATGCGAACCATGTACCTCATGCGTACCCTAAGGGGCGAAACAAAGAATAGCACTGCGCCGGCGCCTTTCTTCATCAGCTATCCATCAAAGTACATCGTATAGTACTCCTAGTCGATGACTGCTGGTGGCATTTGGACCTCGGTCCACTCCGCAACAAAATCATCCAGCACTTGGGACTTGAAGCCCCATCAGCTCAAGTGCCCATTTCATGATTCTTCCCGTGGCATCCAGGTTTTGGACGACCTCACCTAGGGGGAAGGACGTCACGACCGTCACCGGATGTGACTCGAAGTAGTGGTGTAGCTTTCTCTTGGCGATGAGGATGGCGTACAGGAGCTTCTAGATTTGTGGGCAGCGAGTCCTGGAATCGGACATGACATCATTAATGAAGTACACAGGGCGTTGTACTTTGAGGGCGTGTCCCTCTTCTTCTAGCTCCACCACCAGGGCAGCGCTGACCACTTGTGTGGTGGCCGCAATGTAGAGCAGAAGCAGTTCTTCGTTGGTCGAAGGGACTAGGATCGAAGCCTTCGTCAGGAGCTGCTTGACCATGTTAAGCGCCTCCTGGGCCTCGGGCGTCCATTCGAAATGGTCGGACTTCTTCAGAAGCCGATATAGGGGGAGACCTTGTTCGCCGTGGCATGAGATGAAGCGGTTGAGAGCGATGAGGCATCCTATAACTCGCTGTACCCCCTTTATGTTCTGAATCAGGCTCATCCTTGTGATGGCCGAGATCTTCTCTGGGTTGGCTTCGATGCCATGCTCGGAGATAATGAAACCAAGCAGCATACCCCTCGAGACCCTGAAAACACACTTCTCGGGGTTGAGCTTAATGTCGTTTGCTCAGAGTTTTGTAAAGGTCTGCTCAAGGTTGTCTATGACTTGGTCAGTTCGTTTGGACTTGACCATGATGTTGTCCATGTAGGCCTCAATGGTTCGCTCGATGAGGTCTCCGAAACACTTGAGCATACAATGCTGGTACGTAGCCCCAGCGTTCTTCAGACTGAATGGCATTGTGACGTAGTAGAATGATCTGAAGGGGGTGATGAAAGATGTCGTGAGCTGGTCAAACTCTTTCATCATGATTTGATGGTACCTGGAGTATGCATCAAGGAAGCAAAGGGTTTCACACCCTGAGGTAGAGCCGACTACTTGGTCTATGCATGGCAAAGGAAGCGGATCCTTCAGGCATGCTTTTTTGAGATCTATGTAGTCAACACACATTCTCTATTTCCCACTCTTCTTTCATACAAGAATGGGATTGGCTAACCACTCGGGGTGCCACACTTCCTTAATGAACCCAGCCACCAAAAGTTTCACGATCTCCTTGCCGATGGCTCTACGTTTCCTCGTGTTGAAGTGACCTAGGCGCTGCTTCACCAGCTTGGAGCCTGGCTTGATCTTCAAGGTATGCTCGACAACTTATCTCGAAATGCCTGGCATGTCCGAGGGTTTCCACACAAAGATGTCTTTGTTGGCGCGGAGAAAGTTGACGAGTGCGCTTTCCTATTTAGAGGAAAGCACGGTGCCAATGTGCACCACTTTGCTTTTGGAGCTGCTGGGGTCTATGAGGACCTCCTTAGCGCCCTCCATCGGCTTGAAAGACCCAGCCGACCAGTGGTGGTCGGGTGTTTCTTCGATGACCTCCTTCCTGATGGCTGCAAGCTCCTTGGAGGCAATGATTGCCGCAGCATGATCGTAGCATTCGACCTCACACTCGTAGGCACGCTGAAATGAGGTGCCGGCGGTGATGACCCTACCTGGGCCCAACATCTTCAACTTCAGGTAGGTGTAGTTGGGGACGCCCATGAACTTCACGAAGCATGGACGTCGTAGGATGGCGTGGTAGGTTCCATGGAACCCAACCACCTCGAAGGTGAGGGTCTCTGTCCTATAATTGGATAGATCCCTTAAGGTAATGGGCAGATCGATCTACCCAAGTGGCACGGCCTGCTTTCCAGGCATGATGCCATGAAAAGGCGCTCTAGTCGATCGGATGCGGGATCGGCTGATGCCCTTGGCGTCGAGCATCTTGGCGTACATGATGTTAAGGCCGCTGCCTCCATCCATCAGTACCTTGGAGAGCCGCTTTGTGCCGATGATCGGGTCGACCATGAACGGATACCTCCCCGGTCGCGGGACGCTTTTCGGGTGGTCGGTCTAATCAAAGGTTATGGCGGACTCTGACCACCCGAGGAAGGTAGGCTCGGCCGGCTCGGTAGTATAGACCTTGTGGCGTGCGAGCTTCTGGTGACACTTGGAGTCGTAGGCCGCCGACCCTCCGAAGATCATAAGGCAGCCATCCGATGTCGAAAAGCCACCGTCCATCCCCTCGGTGTTGTCTGTGGTCGGCTTGGGATCCTTCCCATGCTCCCCCCTATTGAAGCCTCCGGATAAGAACCGCTTTTTGAGGCCGCAGTCCTTGTATAGATGCTTGATGGGGAAGGAATGGTTCGGGCATGGCCCTTCAAGCAGCTTCTCAAAGTGGTCCAAAGTACCCTCCGCGGGCTTTTGGCCCCCCTTGCGGTCGATGGCGGTCACGAGCGAGCCCTTGCACCGTTGCTTGTTCTTCTTGTTAATGGGATGGTTGGAGGCGCCTTTGCCAACATCCTCGTTACGCTTTGCCTTGCCTTTTAGGTGGTCGAAGATCGCTCTGACTGCCTCCTCGCCTAAGGCGTGGCTGGTGGTGATGTCGAGGAGCTCCTTAGTGGTTTGTAGGCCCTTATGTCCTAACTTGTGAACCAGGGACTCGTAGGTGGTCCCAAACAGGAAAGCTCCTATAACATCGGCGTCGACAACGTTAGGTCGCTCGTTGCACTATCGGGAGAAGCACAGAGGATGTACCCATGAAGGGTTTCTCCGGCCTTCTGTCAGTAGTTCTTGAGATCCCATGGGTTCCCAGGGCACTTGTACATGCCCTGAAAGTTTCCCACAAAGATTTCTTTCAGGTCTACTAAACTTTGGATTTTGTTGGGTGGAAGGTGTTCCAACCATGTTCGCGCCGAATCGGCCAGGAACAATGGAAGGTTGCGGAGAATGAAATCGTCATTATCCGCTCCACCGGCTTAGTAGGCAAGCCAATAATCCTCGAGCCATAGTCCGGGGTTCATTTCCCCATAGTATTTTGGGATGTTGGTTGGCGGTCGGTACCTTGGTGGGAAGGCAACGTCGAGGATGTGTCGTCCGAAGGCCTGAGGCCCCGATAGGCCAAGGCTCGGGCTTCGGTCCTCGCTGTTGTCGTAGCGTCCGCCACGACGAGGGTGATAGCTGTGACTAGCTCCCTCTCTTGGATCGTCATGGGTACGTCTGCGAGCATCGAGGGTGTCGCGTGCGTCACGGTTGCGGCCGAGACGCTCATGCACCGGGACCACGGTGCGCTGCCTGCCGCCTTATGGCGCCTGGTGGACTGATGCGTCCTTGTCTGGTCGCTCTGAGGGCGTGCGCTGGCTAGCGTCGAGCTCACATCGTCGAGATAGTGAGCTCTCGGCCTGCTGCGCTGCCGCTGGCTTGAGCAGCGTGCGAATCTCACGGTGGGCCTAACGATCCTCGAGCAGCACGGGCCCCGGAAGCCCACGGAGCAAGGCCACCGCAGCAGCGATGTTCTGGCTTGCTCGGGCAAAGTGTGGGAGGGCTTCATCGTCCGCGATGATCCTCCAGTTCATGTCACAGGCCATGGCGCGCGCCCACCGTCTCGGTGGCGCTCAATCTCCTGATCGAGCTCTGCGCGTTTCTGCTCGAGCTGGAGTCGTGCTTCTTCAAGCTCTAGGTGCTGGGCCTTCAGCTGCTCCACCCGTAGGCAGGGTGGGGCTCCTGTCTCCCCCTCGACCTCGTCGTCGAGGTCGTTCATCGAGGTAGCCTCCTCTTCATGGATGTTTTCGACGTGTCCCTCGGGGGTACCCGCCATGAAACACTCACGAGAGGGGTGATGGCTACCCCTGCTAGAGTCAGAGCTAGAGGGCAACTCTGATTCTCCCACGAGGAGGTCGTGGAAAGGCTCCGCGACATATTAGGTCATCCCCAAAAACTCATCGTTCGCTAGGGACAGAGGCGTGCGTTGTGCCACAAGGTGGCCATCGATCTCTGCGGCGTTGCAGAGACCGAACGGGAGCGCTATCGGGATGCTCCGGATGAGGTATTCTGGAGAGAGCGGCTCCCCTCCGACAAGCTGCACCATGACATTGGCGAACGAGAAGGTGAGGTGGCACAGGTCTTCCCGGGATGGTCGGAGTCCCAGGAAGGCGCCGAGCTGGCGCTTTAACCTCCCGTAGTCGAAGTCGAGGAGCTGGTTGCTCCCGGGGGCGCGGGCCTCTGGTGCGTGCAGCTGCAGCTCCTCAAGCGCCTCGGCGATTGCGTCAAGGCCAGCGGAGAGGAGGGGTTAGATGGCGGCCGGAGCCATCGCCAACTCTCCCTCCGTTGTGACGATAAAGTCTAGGCCCCTGAAGCGCACGTGCGCGCCCGGGACCCAGCTGAGGTTGTGACTAGCCATCCGAGGCCTGGTGTGGATATCGAGACGCGCAAAAGGCCCCTACCTGACGCTCCAACTGTCGGTGTTTCGAGTTGCCACTGGCTAGTAAATATCTAATATTGTGCGTCTGGGCCGGATGGTGTGCTAAGATAATACGAGGTTTATACTGGTTCGGGTAGAATGTCCCTACGTCTAGTTCGTTGCTGCTGCTCGTGTTACTAGCACTAAAAGTTCGTAGTGGTCGTAGTAGAGGTTACAAACGGTCGAGAGAGGGACATGTCCCAAATCTCTGGTGAGAGGAGTGAACCGGTGCCGAGGGCTCGGTCGCTTCTCGGCTGTATGCTTGTGTGTTCTAATCGGTTCGGGGTTCGAATCCGAATCGATGTGATGTGTTTCGATTCGACCGAGTCGAGTCTCCCTCTTGGGAAGCCCTGCTTTCTCTTTTATAGGCAAAGGGAAAGCACGGATTACAGTGGAAGAAAAAGAGGAGAATGAGAAGGAGAAGAAGTCCACCAGGATCGTCGGGTCCTTCTTTTCCTTCATGCGGGTCCCGCCGACCCTATAGACGTCAACAGGGACACCCCCACGTCGTGGCCCTGTCCATCACTGGCGCCATGCGCAGGCGTCGTCTCCCGGTCGTGGTGAATTGACGCGTCTGTCAGTGCCCGTACGAGGGTTAGACAGAACAGCACCGATACGCCCGCCGCTGTTCCTGATGTGAATCCTCAGGCACGATATAACCCATGATCATGACGGGCAAGTGCTTAGCCCTCCTTAGCGCCCTCCCTGTTGGCAGCGGGCAAGTGCTTAGCCCTTGACTGCTAACAGGGAGGTGACCGGCTAAGCAAGCCTGCTGTTTGAGTTTCCATGGCAACGTTCGTTCTGCGATGGACAGCGGACGGTTTCTTCTTTACGCTGTTTGAATTTCAAGGGCTAAGCACTTGCCGGCTGCTGCCCACTTTACTTGCTGGACAGTGTAGTGGACATACAGAATCCACCTGTCCAGTCCAGCAACCTGAGCCAGGACCAACCGTCCAACCACAGTTGACGAACGGAACGGCAGAGACAGCCGAAGCTCGTGCTCCCAAAACTTCCGGTCGAATTTGTTTTCCCGCGGTTTCTCATCGCCACAAAAATGGATGGGAAATGTTATTATATTACACTCGTAATAATAATACAAAATCACAGGGCAGGGCAGGGCAGGGAAAATAAAACGAAACCGGATGAAGAAGAGTCTCCCGGTCCCATTCCAGGAGGCTAGAACCAGGACCAGGTGGTCCACCAATTAACCATCAACGCGAGTGCCTGTCGCATGATCCCGAGACTGGAGATTAGCGCGAGGCCCGAGGCAGCAAGTTCTTCTACGGGCGGGCGGGCCCGAGGCAGCAAGGTCTCTCCCGGCTGCCGCTCGCTCAGCTCCCCCGCAACGCGACAAATGGGCGAAACGGCAGATTGGCAAAAGCAGCTGCCACCTGCCCCTGCCCCTGCCCGCTTCCTTTCTTCTTCTTCTACTCCTCGACGCTCGGCTGCTGCTGCTGCTCGCAAAAAGCTTCGTCCTTTCCTCTCGCTCGCTCGCTTCCCGTTCGTTCCTCCGGCCCTCCCCACCACTTTTCGCGTTGCGCACGACCGCCCATGAGCGCCTGCGGCAGCGCCGGCGGCGGCGGCGGCGGGGCCATCATCCCCTCGTCGAGCTTCCTGCGCCGCCGCGCCGCCGTGCGGGACCTGGGCGGGGACGCGGCCGGCGACGCCGACGCCGACGCCTTCTGGACCGCCGCGCCCCGCCTCTACGACTTCTCCCAGCAGCGGCCCGCGCGGCGATCTCCCTCGCCGGAGCCGAGCAGCCCGTGCCTGCTCGCCCGGAAGCGGCACGTGGAGCGGTCCCCGTCGCCGCCTCCGGCCCCGCGGCGCTCGCCAGCGTCGGGCGGGACGACGACGACCTGCCTGCTCTCCGCCCTTCACCGCACCTGCGTGGGGTGGGGCGTCACGAGGCGCGCCGAGTACCCCAGTCGGCAGCAGCACCGCCCGGGTTCCCCCACCGCTTCTGGACTCGGGATGCGCGTGCACCAGCTGGCGGCGGCTCGGTGCGTGGACGAGGACGAGGAGAGCACCAGCGGCGCCGTCAAGAGGAGGAGCAAGTGCCTCGGGGTGGTGGTGGGCAAGAACGAGAAGCAGGAGGAGGAGGTGGCGCCGGCGGCGGTTGGTCAAGATCAAGAGAGCGGCCGTGATGATGATGATGAGGAGGAGGACAAGCCCGTGGTGGACAAGGCGAGGAAGGCCAGGAGCTGGAAGAGGGCGAGGTGGAGCGGCCTGCCGCTCCGGCGCCGCGGCGACGCCAGGCGCGCCAAGAAGGCCCCCCGGGTCGTCAAGGAGGAGCAGGAGACGTCAGGCGAGGCGGCGGACGAGGACGTCAAGCCCGCGGTCGCCGTGAAGGCGGAGGAGGAGCCGAGGGAGGGGAAGAGGGCGGCGGCCACGACGAGTGCACGTGCCCCCGACGCCGCCAAGCGCGCCAAGAGGACGACCCCTGCGAAGCAGGAGGAGAAGAAGGGGGAGGTGGCAGCGGCGGCGGCGGAGAGCAAGCCCGCCATCGCCACTCCCGACCCCGCCTCGCCGCGCGGCAAGGTGGACCGGTGGTCGGCGTGGCGGTACGCGGCGGGCGAGGCGACGCTCGTCGACATCCTGCGCGAGCGCGGCGCCACCGCCGGCAAGCCCGTGCCGCGCGCCGACCTGCGGGCGCGGGCGCGCCGCCACATCGGCGACACCGGCCTCCTCGACCACCTCCTCCGCCACGTCGCCGACAAGGTCCCCGCCGGCAGCGCCGACCGGGTCCGCCGCCGGTATAACCCGGCCGGCGGCCTGGAGTACTGGCTCGAGCCCGCCGGACTGGCGGCCGTGCGGCGGGAGGCTGGCGTCGATGACCCATACTGGGTGCCGCCGCCCGGGTGGAAGCCCGGAGACCCCGTGTCGCCCGAGGCCCGCACGCTCGAGGTGCAGAAGCAGGTGGAGGAGCTCACCGGCGAGCTTGCCGTCTTAAAGAGGTCTCCTTTCTCGTCTTCTACTTGTAGTCTCATGGATTGCAGCTTCTTCTTGCAGCTATGATGAATGTCGATGATACTCTGATTAGATTCTTGAACGCAGAAGTACTGATACTTGTTATTTTGCTGAAATTGACTCGTGATTTCCATGAACTGAAGGCAAATGAAGCAGCTCGACTCCAATCTGGTGCAAGTGAGCAAGGAAGCCTACATCTCATGGAAGGTGATGATACATCATACCTTGTTGATATGAATCTCATTCCTGTCATTCACTGTTCATATTTTCGGTAAACTTCTAGTGCAGAACTGAAAATAGGGTATCCATGTGTGACACTCTCACACATAGTTGTGCCTGTGCTCTGCACTTGTAAATTGTAATGTTGTACACATGTCTAGTTCTGGTTGAATGTTGGTGTTTGACTTCACATTTTGTTAGCTACATTTGTACTGTGCATAAACATTGGAAGAACAGCAGCATATTTTGCTTAGCTTTGCTCCAGTTGTTACTGTCACCTCTCTGAAGTTGTGAAACTGTCATTTATGTGCTTTACTTGTCACATTGCTTCATCGTGCTTAAAGTCGATTTTTTAATATGCAATTCTGTACACACTAGAACTACACTCATGCCAATATAATGTTAAACTGCATGTCTGTTTCCATTTGTACTTAAAGAACTTGATGAAGAATCAAAAGTCATAGTTTTTGTTCATTGTAGCATTTTAATCTAGATAGGTAGCTACCCTCATTGGTGTAAATATGTTGGAAAAATAGGTGCTGTACGTCCTTGGAGGTATGCTTCACCCTTACCGCTTCCTAAATCCTAAGTTGCTAATCTAATTTGATGCAAGATTTGTATTTCTGATCCCACTTATTCAGTGTACCCAAACTTGCTTGGTAGTAAGAGGTTTGTTGTTGTTGAATCCATTAATTATTTGCTAGCTTAATTCGGTGATGGCCATGACTTATTGTGGGTTCTCATTTTCAGGAGAAGTATGAGAATGCGGCACAGGTGAATGGAGAGCTGAAAGAGCTGCTGCTGTTACTGAAGGTACATCACTACATTCAATCAATCTTCACAATTTGCACCTCACCAAAGTGACGTATCTTCCTGGTAACATGTGGTAACTTTGTATGATGAAGTATTGATCTGAAACTCTGGATCTGTTTTGCAGGATAAGTATGATACTGTGCTTGAGAAGAATGAGAAACTGGACAGCCAGATGGTTGCTCTGTCCACTTCTTTCCAGTCCATGAAGGTAGACTCACTATTTATTTAATGCAATTGAACTGCACAGATATTTGGCGGACTGCTGCTCTGTAATTTCTTTGTTTTGCCTCACTTTGAGACGTGCCTCATTGTGTATTTAGCAGTAGCAACCATCAGTGTACTGATAGAACATTGCTTGTGCATTGGACTGTATGTGCAGGAAGAGTTGCTCCTGCAGAGAATTGAAGAACAACCTCTTCTGATGCTAGCGCAAGAGCCTTGGGAAGGTGACAAGCAAGAAGCCGGTGCGAACAATGCTTTGGTGTGTGCAGGCAACCAGCTGACCCATGCTGATGCCGTCGATGGCAGCTTCAGCAGCAATCACAGTGCCTGTGGTGACAAGAAGATGGCGCTGAGGAAGCGTATCTGCATGCGGGAGGGAGCATGCCAGTGGCCTAGGTCTGCTGCTTCCGGTGGCACGGCCGGCAGCCCTGGGGACCTGCCAGAGCCGCTGACTCCCGGCGCGGATCTGGTCATCGCCGACTTCGACACCATGATCAATAGCCTCGCGCCACCGTCCATGGAGGAGTACCTGCTGGCCGATGGTCTCCCCACGCCGACGTCCGCCTCGTCCACCAACGCCTCTCCCAATCTCCAGCTCCTCCCCTCACCAGCCTCGCCAATCCAGGTCCAGCCTCTGCCATCAACAACCATGGTCATGGGCGACCTCAACCTGCAGCTCCGGCACACGGTGAGCTAGTCTAGTCCTCCTTAGTGCCCTGCTTCCTGTTCTCCAAAGAAAATTATGTCTTGACAATTGACATCGCTAGCTCGTGCCACCAATGAACAGTGCACGCACATGATGGTGAAGATGACTGACCTCTGCCTGACCATTGTTGCTGCCACAGGACACGTCGTCGTCGTCATCAGGACCATGCGGTGCCAAGGCGCTGAAGCTCGACGCCGGAGCTGGAGGTGGCGAGGTTGGCACCGATCTGGTCCTGGCGACTCCCACCTACTGATCCGACGCTGACGAGCTCTGATGAATGGACAGATGACCACTGAAGTTTTGCCTCGCCGCCATTATATTAACCCATCTCACATCTCAGAACATAGCACACAGGACAGGACAGGATAGCTGCAGAAAGACAGAAGAACACCCGAGACGAGAAGATAGATTACCTACCCCTTCTTTTCCTTTGCTGAACTAGGCCATGCATTATGCTGATTCTTCTCCTTTAATTGTCAGTCAGTAGTTGTCACTAGTTTCAGTTGGAACTTAGTTGCAGGTGGGTTTTACTTACAGCTGAGCACCATGCTGCTGCTGCTTAATTCCCACAGTAGTTTGTACTTATGGTTGGAGAAATGGTCTGCCGCTCTGTTGAAGTCAAATGCTCACCAGGAGCATACATCAGAGACAAGGATGTTTTGATCTCGTGATGAATTGCACAGACTGCTTATAGATTAGCGTATTCAGGAGTGTTTTTTTTTTCGAATGCTATTTGTTACTGTTTAATTACATTTGACACGATAACATCACCCAGCGGTCCATGTCCATCGAATCGAGCAGCTTTCTTGTACTGCACGCGCTCGGCGTGGTGAGGCTTGCCGTACTCGTCGAGCATGCATGACGCATGACGGTGAGCGAGCCCTTGCCCTGAGGCAACCTCCAGGACAGCGCGGCACGGAGGAGCTTCTGTCTCCTCGCAAATACGAGGCGGACGGCGAGGGATGGAATTGTACAAGCTTGTTTGGGAAGAGAAAGCAGATTAGCAGAGCAGAGCAGCGGTAGTGCAACCACGCCTCTGCTCGTGGGTTGGACTATAGTTTTGGCACTGGCCTCTTGTTTTGCAGAGGTTTGAAGTCGGGTTTTATTCTGTGCCTAGTGTGGGATACACAGGTGAATCCTGTCTGTAGCACACAGCACAATGTTGGATACGCAGGTCACTGCACACATACATGCCGCTGGTCATGTATTCCAGAGGGCCTGTTTGCATGGCAGCCTCCCAGGCAGTTGCCTGCCAGGCAAAGGATCCTGGCCATAGGCACACAAAATCGGAAGCTTGGTGTGGCTGCCTGGGCCAGGCAAGATTCTTCTGCTACCATTCAAACAGGCCCATCTCTGCGTGCGGAGCGGACAGCGCTTTTTGTTTTGGAGGCACATATTTTGTGACTGGTTGCACGCTCCGGTAGCGCACGACCCATCTTCCTCCTCGCGTTGCCTCTCCCTGCCACCCTTCCTCCGTCGCCCCCTCCCCCAACCTCCACCACTGGCGGCCGGCGGCTCCCGCCGCCTCACCGCGCCACCCACCTCCTGCCCTCCCCTAAAGCTCCGTCGCGACACCCTCGCCCTGCCCCATCACGCCCTCGCCCTGGCCCATCACTCGACCCTAATCCCAGGGCAGGACGATGGCAAGCTCCTGCCGTGACACCCCCACTGCCAGCCCCGCCCCGCCATCGTCTCGCCCGCCTCCCCCAAAACCCCACTTCTAAGCCTGCCAATGAGGATATCGAAACTAACACCAGCGAGCTTCTCGTCTTTGACACCGGTGAGCTCCTCGCTAGAACACTATAGCTGCCTTCTTCCTCTCCGGCGCGGGCGCGCGTCGTGCGCTCGACGCGTCGCGTGAAGTGTCGCGTAAAAGAATTACCTTTTTTGTTCCATGCGCGCGTGCCTTCCCTCACCACTCAGTCTCAGGTGCTCAATATGTTGCATGTGGGGCCTCAACTCCAAGTATCGCCATGCCATCTCCGTCATACACCGCCAAGCACCTCTCAACGGGGCTCCTCCTATATTCTTCTTGAGGATCTTTACGACAGGGAACATGTGAAGGAGTCCCATCAGGCCCTTGCCACCATCGACAGCAGTGGCTCCGGTCCTCCGGCAGTGGCTCCGGCGTCAAAGCCCTCGGGTCCTGGTCCAGCACTGACTACCTCAATAAGAAGCGTCGTAGCTGCGGCCTTGGAACCTTTTCGACCGACGGCATCACCACAGAACCCTCCTTCCCTAGGCTTCGATTCGGACATGGGTTTGCGCCACATCCTCCTACAACGCCATGGGCCCCAGTCTTGGCCCATGCCTTTCCGTCGGCTCCCTGGCGCTGGTGTTCTTGGCGGGTCGGTCTGGCACATCGCCTCACCAGGCCTACTTCTCCACGGTTGCCATTCCCACCCAAACCAGTCCCCTTCATCTACAGGATGTTCTCATTTCGACATTTAATTTCTCGTGGTCTGATTAAGAACCTAATCTCTATCCGTGCTCTGACTCGCGACAATAATGTTTCTATCGAGTTTGATCCATTTGGTTTCTCCATTACTCTATCTATTTGCGGTTGCCATTCACTCAAGCTCTCCTCGCCGTAGCGCCCCTCTCTCTAGTGCCAACATCAGCATGAGCCACGTTGCGGGATCCCAACTGCCGCGCTGCCATAGAAAACAGGAGTTCAAGGCGCTCCAGTCCAGTCAAACCGTACCTGGCGCCCTGTTGATCGCTCACGTGGCGCCCACATCGGCAAATGGGTGTTCTTCTGTTGTACATTGGCCACTAATCTTCTATTGTACATGTAATCCGGAGTACAAGCTAGCTAGCTAGGCGAGTGCATCTAGGTGGTCAACAAAGCGATCAGCTAGCGGGGCCAAGCAGCCATTGGCAAAGCTCAGCAGCTTGGATGCCGTAGCCCTTTGGAGACGACAAGGTGGACATGGATAATCCTATTCCTAGTTGATGTGAAAACTAAACTGGAAATTAATCAATTGGGTGTGCATCAAAATTTCCTCCAAAACGATCCGGGATGGAAGCAGTGGTGGACGTAGGATTATGAAATAACATGATAAGCCTTAAATTCAAAAATTAAGCTAGCTAGAAACTTGGACAACTTATGATATAAATAGTTCAAAATATAGCGGTAAAAGAGACTTATAATACTACTTGTCCGACTTGTTTATCTACCGCTTTATGAATGACATAAATGTCTCGATTATATCATTCTCATCCACTTAGAAGAAAATATCCGGCTCAATGATTTTGACTAGACAATCATCCGAAGCTTAGCTAATTATACCTTTACTTTGTTTTCACTATAATCAATGTAGAAAATACCCTTTCAACACTCGCCGTTGCCATCGTAAAAGCAATATCAATTTGAGGAGCCAGTAAACCATATCATACACTTTGTGCCTTTGTGTTTCAACAAGCTTAACTGAGAGGTCAACAATTTTGTGTAGACCTTTGAAGCTATCATCTCGTCACGTGACGTCAATACAAAGTTGCAATTCAAGTTTTAGAAAATCATGGTTGGAGAACTCCTTAGGGTAGAATTCCGCCAATCTAAGTGCATCAAAAGAATCAAATGAGTTGGAAGGACTAAAGGCTAACATACAAGAGAGTACCCCCATATTGATTTCATCAAACCGATTATGATGCTCTTGACTAATTTGATCAATGACACCGATATATACTTCTCTTTTGAAATGATCATCATTTGTTTGGTTTAGGGCACGGGCATACCCTGCCGATTTTTCATAAGGAACATAATCACCATCCAGAGCAGGAACATTATGATTAATGCAAAAAGAAGTGACCCTCCTCTCAAGAAATTGATCCCAACCATCGAACCTCAATTGTTGTATTCTGATTTTTTGCCACATTAACAAGTGAGATTGCATTAAGAATATCTTGATCCCTTGTCTGCAAACACTCGGATAACTCATTTGTGTATCCAAGAATTAATAACATAACATACATCAAGTGCGCAAAGAAAACAAACTCAAAGGTTTCAAATGCTCCAAGCACAAAATGTATCTTTGTCCAATCATCCTATGTGAAATATCATCACCAAGATCAATGTTCACATCATGGATATTGAGGAATACATAGTGATGATGATGCATATAGTTTTGTAATGAGAGCCCCACCGAGTCTCACCAGGCCTAGGCAAACCCATATCTTTAGTCCACAATTCAAGCTCACACAACTCAAGTACTTTATTGATATTCTCAAGCCTAGCATTTCGAAGCATAGAATGACGCTTGCAAGAAACTCCAACAATATTAAACAAGATAGATACCTGATGAGAAAAGCTCTTACAATCAATATTTCCCTTGACAATAGCAACAAGAGAACTATACTAGTTGGAGTTGATGTGCAAAGCAATGAATATAATACATGTGATTCTTGCATGACCAATGTTTTTATCCCTTTAATTAATATCTCCTTTCATATTGCTAGCCCCGGCCCATCATAACCTTGACCTATGGTTTGAGTCACATAGTCAATCCATGACTAACAAGTAAACCTTGATGCAAGTTTTTCACGACCGATAGACGGTCCGGTGCAAGCTTTTAATTTCCCATCTATAATCGGTGTTTGCGTTTACGTTTTCACAGCAGACAGACCGTCCGGTGCAAGCTTTTTTCATCAATCCATAGTCAGGCGAGTTTCAGTGCTTCAGTGAGGATTGTCCAGTGCATGCCTGTAGCGCCGGACTGTCTGCCGGCGCTCCTATTTGTGCCGATAGATAGCTCGTCAGTCTGTGACCCGTGCGTTCTAGAACTTTGATGTGTGGCTGTCTTCTGCGCCAATAACTATTTAGTCAACCTGATGATGCTAGGTGCGTCTGATATGCCTGCAAACTATATATACTACCTCGTTTTTATTAGTATTTTTGGAAGTTCTTTCGATAGAAATTTTTACCCTTGTTCTAAACTTTTGGAAAATGCGTACGTACGTACAGTTGGTAGTAATGAATTCTGGTCTTGGCATGTAATAATATAGGGATGGGCAGAACTCCATGGGCCGCAGAGTGCGCATTTAGTGCATGTTATCGACACTATCTATCCATAGATGACCATATATATATAATTGTTTTACAATCTGAATTACTGTGCACTGCATTGGTGGAGAGCCGCGAAGCGCTTTCTTCTTCTGGTGTATAAAAACTCGCCGCCCAAGCAGGGACCGTGAATGCATGCATGCTACTCCTTCCTATTAATGTGGGGGCTAAAATTAAATAGACATCACTACTGGATTCAGGCTTTGCCGAGTGCCGCACTCGGCAAAGGCCACTCGGGAAAAAAATGGCCGGCAAAGCAGCCTTTGCCGAGAGCCATTTGTCGGGCTTTGCCGAGTGCCGAGACAGCACTCGGCAAAGAAAACGAGCCGTCACGGTGCAGGAAACGGTGACGGTGGTTTTGCCGAGTGCCAACCCGGACGACACTCGGCAAAGTTTTTCATTTTTTTTAAAAATTCTTTGCCGAGCGCCGCCCGGGCTGGCACTCGGCAAAGTTTTTTTTTTAAATTCTTTGCCGAGCGTCGCCCGGGATGGCACTCGGCAAAGGTTTTTATTTTTTTAAAAAAATTTTCTTTGCCGAGCGCTGGACGGGTGGCTCTCGGCAAAGTTTTTTTTTTAAAAAAATCTTTGCCGAGTGCCGAGTGCCGGATGGGTGGCACTTGGCAAAGTTTTTTTTTTATTTTTTTAAAACAATTCTTTGCCGAGTGCCATGGTCATGGCACTCGGCAAAGCTGGGAAATGGGTTGGCGCCCCTTTTTCCAGCTTTGCCGAGTGCAGTGACCATTGCACTCGGCAAACTGACCAAAACCAGTTTTTTTATTCATTTTTTACATTCCATCACGACAAACACAAATTATCACATATATCTCACATCCATCCAAACATACATCACATATTTATCACATCCATCGCATATATCACATACATCAATCCAAACATCTATCACATATATCACAGTTATCCAAATATACCACTAGTGCATGACAAGTATATCAGAAATCCATCACCAAGTGAACAACAAATGCAAATACAACTAATGCTACTCATCACCAAGGTGGAAACTGAGTGCCTGGTGAAGGAAAAGCTGGATCAGTCTAGCGGGGCCATGGCGGGTCGGTGCAGTGGCGAGGCGACGCGGTGCAGGCAGACCCGCAGCGGCGAGGAAGACGATCGGGGTCGCCGAGATACTCCGGCTCGGCTACGACGACTCTTCTCTGCAAAAAAAGAACAAAATACTATCTCAGTTCAAAATTTCGGCAGAACCTCCCCTGCACGGTGAGGTATCCAAAACCTGCAAAAAAAACATACGGCACGATGACCGACAACCACATATACATATGCATTCAATTCAACATATCATTGCCAAGTCACATTCATCCACCACCACCACCGCCGCCGCCGCCACTCTACTCTTCTACTACTACAACCACCACCACCACCGCCACTCTACTCTTCTACTACTAATACCATCACCACCACCACCACCTATTACGACTACTACCACCACAACCACCTACTGTACTACTACTATCACCACCACAACCACCTCCGAACTCTACTTCTACTAAAACATACTACCACTGCTACACTACTACTCACCTATGGTGTCGGGGGTTGGGAAGTCATCAGGGCGTCGGGGTCGGCCGAGGCGCGCCGGGGATGGGGAGAGGATGGCCGCGGCGGTCGAGGGCGCGTCGAGGACGGTCGGGGTCACGCCTAGAGGGCCGGGGCGGCGCTGCCGTGGGCCGGGGCACGGGCCGCGGGGTTGGAGCGGCGGGCGTGGGGCGGCGAGCGTCGGTGGGCCGCGGTGTCCGGGGCGGCCGGCGGAGGCGCGCCGGTGTGGGCGGGCCGGCGGGCGAAGGCGGTGGGGGCACGCCGGCGGGGGCGTGCCGCCGTGCGCGGGCGGCGGAGCGGCGGGGTGGGGCGGGCGGGGGCGTGTTGGTGGTGCGGGGCGGGCAAAGGCGATGGAGGCACGCCGGTAGGGGCGCGCCGCCGTGCGCGGGCGGCGGAGCGGCGGGGGCGTGCCGTCGGGTGAGCGGCCGGGGCGGGACGGCGGCGCGCGTGTGTGCTTGTGTGGGAGGGAGGGAGGTAACGGTTGGGTGGCCGGTTTGTCTAAGTGTGGATGGGCCGTTTGCCGAGTGCCCCGATCTGGCACTCGACAAAGGACTAGGGCTGCCGGTTTGCTGAGTGCCAGATCGAGGCACTCGGCAAACGTGTTTTCCTTTTTTTTGAAATCTAAACCCTAAACCGCACTGCATCATATCTTTTTTAAAAAAATACCACTTTGCCGAGTGCCGGGCGGAGAGGCACTCATCAAACATTTTAAAAAAAATTGGCACGCTCTTTGCCAAAGGGAACACTTTGCCGAGTGCCTGGCAGCTGGCACTCGGCAAAGAGCATGTTTGCCGAGTGTCAAAAGATGACACTCGGCAAACCAATTTTTTTTTGTATTTTGACCTCCAAACTTTTTCTGTAGTACTCTTACAGTACTTGGTACTCCATGTCGAAATTTGGTACATTTCTCGAACTGTTTGCTATATTTAGTTAATTTATTTCATTTAATTGATTTTTTTTTGAAAAATGCAAATTTGAACTGCACGTGTATCGAATAATGGAATTTAATGATTCAAAAAATGATATTCATGGTATTGAGTGTAGTGTGAGGTCATATCCAGGAACAGACCCAAAATTTCGAACATCTTGTTCACGAAACATGACCACGAACTTGCTGACGAATTGTTTTTAAATTCTATAAAATGCAAATGAAGTCCGAAAATTATAAAACTTATCGAGATGTCATGATATCGTATGTGGAGGATGTGATAAAAATTTGAAAAGGTTTGGTGCACGTTATCACATACGATGCTTACAAACCAGGACATCTCCACATGTGATATCATTTTTTGAATCATTAAATTCCATTATTCGATGCACGTGCAGTCCAAATTTGCATTTCCAAAAAAATTCAATTAAATGAAATAAATTAACTAAATATAGCAAAAAGCCATAAAAATGTACCAAATTTTAACATGGAGTCTCATGTACTGTAGGAGGACTCGAAAAAAATTTTGGAGTTTAAAAGTGGGGAAAAAAATAGTTTGCCCACTCGACAAAGAAGTGGTTTGCCGAGTGCCTACCCGCTGGCACTCGACAAACCTGGACGGCAGGCGGCGGCCATTACCTGACGCCGCTTTTTGCCAAGAGCCAGGGTTTGCCAAGTGCCTGACACTCAGCAAAAAGGGCATTTGCCGAGTGTCTGGCTTTGCCGAGTGCCTGACACTCGGCAAAGCCTTCTTTGCCGAGTGTATATCGTTGCCGAGTGCGGGCCTTTGCCGAGTGCCTGACACTCGGCAAAGCCTTCTTTACCGAGTGTATATCGTTGCCGAGTGCGGCACTCGACAAAATAGCTCTTTGCCGAGTGCCCGACTTTTAGCCCTCGGCAAAGAAAGTTGCACTTGGTAAAGGCCCTGTTTCCCATAGTGCATTATCAGTTCTATATATAGTAATAGCAGTAGCTCTGGTTAGTCCATATATATAGATGTTGGGGCCAAACTAGACGTACCTGAGACACAAGAGAAGTGACCTAGCTTAGAATATGGGTGTAGTTCCAATTCCAAAGATGCCTGCAGTTCCACCTATTCTTGTAGTGGCGATCGTGGCTGTTGGCCCACAAATCACCGGCTCAGGTGAGTGAACCACTCACCAGTCTTGTCGAGCAACCACTAGCCATGCCGACCACGAACAGGCGTTGTCCGTCCCCACACACTATGGCTAGAGCTAGAAGAAGAAGGGAGAACAGAGCAAGTACGCACAATACAAGACACCAGCATTGGCCGAAGCCCTGTTTGTGAGATAACAAATCTGAACTCCCTTTACTGAGTTGCAGTGTATGTCTATTTATATAACTCTATCCATCTAGCCCTAGTACAGCGCACATGCTGTAACAGTAACTTGATAACACTGACAGGGCTGACTCTGCGCCGGCCACTGCATGTTCCTACAATGCTGTAGGTGAGCCGTGCGGTGCCTGCACCTGCAGCAGTTACAGTATCACAGCAGGGGGCCAATTTGGCGCCGCCTTCCCTTGCTGTGTTCACATAAGGTAGTAGTAGATTAGCTAACAATCTTCCACTAATCCTACTGCTAACCCTTGTACTCCCTGCATGCCGATCATCTCCTTCAGCTCCATGAGTCAAAGTCGTCCGAGCGGCTTGGTGAGGACGTCCGTGAGTTGCCGACTAGTTTTGACGAACTCGATGATGATCTGCCCTCCATCGACATAGTCCCTAAGGAAGTGGAACTTCACGTCGATGTGTTTACTCTGGTCGTGCAGAACCGAATTCTTCGCGAGGGCGATGACGGGCTGGTTGTCCACCGTCAGTGCTGGTGGGTGAGCTTCCACACCGGTTAGCTCACCCAGCAGCCGGCGTAGCCACACAACTTGGCACGCCGCTGTGGCCGTCGCTACGTACTCTGCCTCGCACGTAGATAGCGCCACCACATTCTGTTTTAGCAACAGCCATGAAATTGGGGCCGACCCGAGGAAGACGAGCACGCCAGAGGTGCTCCGTCGTCCGTCGATGTCCCCCGCCATGTATGCATCGCTGAACACAGTGAGCTGCAGCCTACTCCCACCGATCTTTGGGAAGATGATCCCATGATTCACCGTCCTCTTGACGTAGCATAGTAGCCACTTCACCGTAGCCTAGTGATCCTCTCTGGGATCCACCATGAAGCGACTGGCGTAGCCCACGATGAACGCAATGTCCAGCCTCGTGTGGACTAGGTAGCGTAGACCACCGATGATGCTCCGGTAGAGTGTTGCATCCACCTTCACCGCGGTGCTGGCCTTCGTTAGCTTCAGCCACTCCTCCATCGGAGTCACGCATGGCTTGCACTCCACCATGCCGCTCCTCTCCAATAGCTTGGAGGCATACGCGCTCTGACCGAGCGTGAGTTCCTCCTTCCCCTGTCTCACCTCGATGCCGAGGTAGTAGGAGAGTGCGCTGAGATCGCTCATTCGAAAACGAGCTGTTGATGTCCTCCATGCGCGCGTCGGTGATGATTAAGTCATCCACATACATGGCGACCACGAGCTCGTCCTTCCCATGTCGTTGCGTGTAGAGCGCGTGCTCGGTTGCGCACCTTTGAAACCCAAGCTTGCTCAGCATGGCGTCAAGCTTGGCGTTCCATGCTCGAGGGGCCTGCCGTAGACTGTAGAGCACCTTGCATAGTCGGAGAACCCTGTGCTCCTCTCTCTTAAAGGCGAAACCCGGAGGTTGCCTGACGAAGACCGTTTCCACTAGTTCGCTGCTGAGGAAGGCCGATTTAACATCCAAGTGATGGACGCACCAGTCCTTTGCTGCTGCCAAAGCTAGTAGCAAATGAACTGACTCCATGCGCGCTACTGGTGCAAAGACCTCCTCGAAGTCGATGCCCTCGCGCTGAACAAAGCCTCGGGCGATGAGGCGCGCCTTGTGCTTGACAATGGCACCGAACTCGTCCCTTTTAACCTTGTACACCCACTTCAGGCTGATCGGACGGCATCCTAGAGGTGGATCAATGAGCTGCCAAGTCTCGTTTTCCTCGATCGCCTTCATCTCCTCCAGCATCGCCTATCGCTAGTTTCCATCGCACTCGGCTAGCACGAATGTGGGTGGTTCCTCTACACTGATGAGTAGCAGCTCTGCGTCATTGAGCAGCCTGCCTGCCAGACCTAAGGGACCTATGCCACCGACGATGTTGTCTAGCCTGTGGAACCGCACCTCCTCACCTTCATGGTAGGCGTCCATGAACTCAGTGATGTCACTTGGAGGTGAGGCGAACTCGATCGGCGTTGATGGAGTTCCCTGTTCCGCCAGAGTGCTCGGCATAGCACCTGGAGTGCTCTGCACTACTTTTGGACAGCTTGTCATAACTCCTACAGTGTTCGGCCGCACTGTAGGAGTGCCCAGCCTCAGTCTTGGAGCGGTTGGCACCACTGCAAGACGTCTTGGCTCCGCCATGGGAGTGCTCGGCACCCATCCTGGAGTGGTCGCCACCATTGCAGAACCTCCCGGCACCACTCCTGGCGTGCTTGGCATCCCTCTAGGAGTGCATGACACTCCTCCCGGAGTGCTCGGCATCCCTCCAGAAGTGCTCGACACCTGCCCTAGGAGTGCTCGACTCTACCACCGGAGTGCTCGGCGCTCCTCCTAGAGTGCTCGGTACCTGTTCCTCAGTGTCTCCAGCATTGTGGATGACCAAGTGCTCAACGACGAAGGTGCTGGTGAAGCCACCAGCTTCCCCCGTGCTTGGACTGCTCTAGTCCTAAGCCGTCTTCTCGTTGAACATGACGTCGTGCGAGACAAGCACCTTGTCTCTGCGTGGGTCGTAGAGCCGATATGCCTTGGTACCCTCCGCGTAGCCCAGGAACACCATTGGTGTGCTCCTGTCCTCCAGCTTGGTGAGGTTCAACTTCGTCTTCCTGACGTGGCCGATGCAACCGAATGTCCGGAGGAAGGACACGCTCGGCTTGCACCCATACCAAGCTTCGAACGGCGTCTTGCCCATTAGGGCCTTGGTCAGAGCATGGTTGAGGATGAACACCGCAGTGGTCACCGCCTCCCCCTAGAACCTTGCCGGCATGCCTTTGGCCTTGATCATGGATCGGGCCATGTTGACCACCGTCTGGTTTCGTCGCTCCACCACACCATTCTATTGTGGCGAGTATGGCGCAGTGTGGTGTTGCTCCACACCCTGATCCGCGCAGTACGCAACGAACTGCACCGAAGTGAATTCACCACCGCGATCAATCCTCAGCACGAGGGGCTTCTTGCCGCTCTCGGCCTCCATGCGTGTCTTGAACTTCTTGATCACCGCCGCCGCTTCGTCCTTGCTTGTTAGGAGTTGTAGTCACATGTAGCGACTGCAATCATCCACGAGTAGGAGGAAGTACCACCGACCACCGCATGTAGCAGGCATGATCGGCCCACGGAGGTCGCCGTGGACGAGCTCAAGAGCTTCCTCCACGCGATACTTGGCCGCCTTTGGGAAAGGTAGCCTCCTCTGCTTCCCGACCAGGCAGCTGTCACATAGCTCGCCTCCATGCTTGATGTGGGGTAGCCCTCAGACCATCTTCTCCAACCGACCAAGCGCGTCGAAGCTGAGATGTCCGAACCGGGCATGCCACATCCACGGTTCCTCAGAGTGCCTTGCCGCCAGACACACTGACTGCTCTACCTTCAGGTCGAGCAGGTACAACCAGTTCAGGGACCTCTTCACCTTGGCAAGAAGTCGCTACTCTCGGTCCCTGATCCTAAGGACTCCATCCTTGATCAGTACCTCGCTACCGTGCTCATCCAGCTGACCAATGTTGATGATGCTAGAACGCAGCTGCAGGATGTAATATACATCCATTAGCGCGCGGTGCTCCCCGTTCTAGCACCTGAAGATGATGGTGCCCCGCCCTTGGATAGCCACCCTTGAGCCATCAGCAAACTTCACCGTACCGGTAACATCGCCATCGAGCTCGGAGAATGATGCCTTGGAGCCCGTCATGTGGTTGCTGGCACTGGAGTCCAGATACCACCGCTGCTCCTGGTCGGCGCCCACACGCCCGAGGTGGACTTGGGCGTGTGGTTCGTTGAGGTTGACGGTCTTCAGGGCCTTTGCAGGTCCTTCCACCGTTGTCGCCTCTTTCCTCTCCTCGACCTCGACATCGTGTAGTGCACAGAACGTCGCCATCAGGATAGTGGCCTCATCCTCATCATCGGCTTGCACTAGATGAGCCTGAGCCTTCTTTTCCTACTTGCGGTTTTGCGCACTCCCGTGCCCAATGGCCCATCTTCCCGCAACGCCAGTAGGCGTTGGGGTCGACCTGCTTCTTCTCTGAAGAAGCCTTGCCACGGTGCTTGCCATCGCCACCGCGGCTGGAGGAGGCTGCCTTCCCGGAGTTCCTCTGAGCAGCCCACTCCTCTTCCGTCAGCAGGAGTTTCTCGCCGTCCTTTGTTGCTGTCGCCTGCTCCAGGCACTCGTCTACCGCCCACAGATGGCCTGTCACATCCTCAAGGGAGAGGGTGGACAAGTCCAGCATCATCTCTATGGAGAGAACGATCTGGATGTACTTTGCCGGCACGGAGTGGAGGTACTTGGAGACTGCCTCCTCTTCGTCGATGGTGACGCCGTGGCTATTCAGCTTGCTGATGAGCATATGGAGGCGGAGGGAGAAGTCCTCCACCGTTTCACCATCCTTGAACTTGAGGTTGGTGTACTCCTGCTTCAGAAGCTGGGCCATCGCCTTCTTTGCGCGGTCGGAACCGATGCGCATCGCCACAATAGCCTCCCACGCCTCCTTAGCCGAGATCTTCGCCCCCAATGGCTCCTTGTACTCTGCCGGTATAGCAGCGAGAATAGCCTCCAACATTGACATGTCGTCTTCTTCAATGTCGGTGCCCTTGTTAACAGCATTCTAGAGCCGTCGGGCTCTGAGCTTGACCTGCATGGTCACCGACCACTCTCCATAGTTGGTGCGAGTCAGTGTCGGCCAATTGGTGCCGCAGACCTCCTGCACCGTGCGAACAACGACCTCCGGTCGTGGCTGGGCAGCCACAATAGTGCCACTGCTGTCGCCCATCTCAGAACTGCCCGTCATCACCAGCGGTTAGTCTGGCGACGATGCTTGTACAGCTCTGATACCACTTGTTGGTCCATAGGATCATCAGCTCAGGTGAGTGAACCACTCACCAGTCTTGTCAAGCACCCGCTAGTGTTGCCGAGCACCCACTAGCCGTGCCGACCACGGATAGGCGTTGTCCATCCCCACACACTATGGCTGGAGCTAGAAGAAGAAGGGAGAACAGAGCAAGTACGCACAATATAAGACACCAGCGTTGGCTGAAGCCTTGTGTGTGAGATGGCAAATCTGAACTCCCTTTACTGAGTTGCCGTGTATGTCTATTTATACAACTATATCCATCTAGTCCTAGTACAGCGCATATGCTATAACAGTAACTAGATAACCCTAACATGGCTGACTCTACGCTGGCCACTGCATTTTTCTACAGTGCTGTAGGTGAGCCGTGCGGTGCCTGCACCTGCAATGGCTACAGTATCACAACAGGGGGCCAGTTCGGCGCCGGCTTCCCTTGTTGTGTTTACCCAAGGTAGCAGTAGATTAGGTGGCCCCCATCTTTGCCACTGCAGCATCTCCATGCATGGGCGGCCGCCTACCGCTGTCGACGTAGGACCAGCAAAGCCACTAGTGGAGATCCTACCTACCTCTCCTACGGCACAGGATTTCGTCCACGCCCGCTGCAACCAATGTAGTGCAGGACTGATGGCCAGGATCAATCAATCACACACAAATTTACATGGTGGCTATGCCTAGATCAAGATCGCGCACGCAAACAAGCAAGAACACACATGAACGCACCCCTGAACTGGCAACTGTCAACAGGGATGACAGTGCCCCTTTTCACTCAACACAAGTTCGAGTACAACACGAGTTACAACTCAACAGAGGCGCTAACCCGCTCCTCTTACAACCAGCTATTTATACCACAAGCTAATAAAGATGATAACACCCTTATAAACTTTAAACACAGGATACAAACTCACCACAAACACACGCTCCTGCTGAAACTGACTCCGTGGGTGCGGTCACCACCTTGCTGTGTCAACCGTTCCCGCTCCAGGCTGAAATCAAATTTAAATACCTTGCTGCATCATGGTTGCGTCCACGCTGCTCCACATCATCCATCAGCAGGCTTACACCAACAATCTCCCCCTTAAGTCTGCTGATCCTCAATTTCTCGGACACTAAGCAAGTGTCTCATCACAGATATTTTGATTGCAGACATAGACTTTGTCAATGCATCTGCTTTCTGATCAAGAGTGTTCACCTTCTTCACATTGATTTGACCATGCTCTACACATTCTCTGATGAAGTGAAACTTAACATCTATGTGTTTGCTGCGGCCATGAAACACAGGGTTCTTCATCAATGCAATGGCTGAGTTGTTATCCAAAAACAAAGTCACTGCCCTTGGTTCTGTTACTATGATTTCTCCCAACAGATTTCTAAGCCACAAAGCTTGCTTGGCAGCTATAGTTGTTGCCATGAATTCAGCTTCACAGGATGACAGTGCTACTGTCTTCTCCTTGTGGGAATTCCAAGTGATCAATGCATCATTGAGATAGAAAGCCATGCCACCTGTACTTCTCCTCCCCACAACATCTCCTCCACTATCACTGTTAGTGTAACCCACCAACACCTCCTGCTTCATCTCCTGAGTGTACACCAAACCAAAGTTTAGTGTCCCCTTCAAGTACCTCAGGATTTGCTTCACTGCATTGAAATGCTTGACAGTAGGTTTTTCCATAAACCTACTTGCCACACCAACAGAGAAAGATAGGTCAGGCCTAGAGTGCAACAGATATCTCAGCCATCCAATGATTCTCCTGTATCTAGTTGCATCTGTCCTCTCCCCTTGCTTATCTGCATCTAGCTTTACACCAGGATCCATAGGGAACTTTGCTGCATTACAATAAGCCATTCTAAACTGATCAAGCACCTTCTTGGCATAACCTATCTGTTTTATGGTGATGTAGTCTTTTCTCTGCTCAACCTCTATTCCAAGATAGAATGACAGCATCCCCAAGTCACTCATCTCAAACTCAGAAGTCATTTGCTGTTTAAAGACTCCAATCTCTCTTGGATCACCACCAGTTACAATAAGGTCATCTACATACACACCAAGAATTACTTTGGACAGTCCCTTGCCTCTAGTATACACTGCTGGCTCTGTCACACACTTCTAGAACCCAAGCTTCTTCAAGCTGCTATCCAACTTTACATTCCAAGCTCTAGGAGCTTGTTTCAAACCATATAAAGCTTTTCTCAGCTTAAACACCATCTGCTCTTGCCCCTCCTTCACAAAACCTTCAGGTTGTGTTACATACACATCTTCTATGAGCTCACCATTCAAGAATGGAGTTTTCACATCAAGGTGATGTACTTCCCACCCTTTGTTTGCTGCCATAGCCAATATCAGTCTGACTGTTTCTAGCCTTGCAACAGGTGCAAAGACTTCTTCATAGTCTATTCCCTTGTTCTGAACATAGCCCTTAGCAACAAGCCTGGCTTTGTACTTCACCACCTCTCCTTCTGCAGTTCTTTTCAATTTAAACACCCATTTCAAGCCTATAGGTTTGTGACCAGCTGGTAATTTCACCAACTCCCTTGTTTTGTTCTTATTGATGGACTGAATCTCACTCTCCATGGCCTCTATCCAGTTCCCATCACCAGCTGCCTCCTAGTAGCAAGTTGGTTCCTCCATGACTGCCATCAGTGCTTCTACTTCACTGTCATAATTCAGTTCTACTTCCACTGAATCCTGATATACTTCATTCAAGTTTCTAAATCTCATAGGTCCATCATCAATATCCACAATGCCATCAACATCCATCTCAGTAGGTACATCGCCTGTCTCTGCACTTTCTGATGCTGTTGCTCCTGTTGCCTGACTGTGAACAGAACCTAAATGTGAGTTCTCTCCCACTCCACTTGAATTTTTAGTTGCACCATCAAAGTTGTTTCCACTAGGTGCATCAAACTGGTGACCATCATCAACTCCCCCTGAATGATGATCACTGTGATTATCTCCATCAACATGACCACCACCAAACTGTCCTCTAGTCCATGGTTGAAACATGTTTTCATCATTTTCTTCAACAATAAATTCTAAGTTTTCACCAAACTCTGAATTCCAATTCCAAGCTACTGCTTCTTCAAAGATGACATCCCTGCTGACTACTATTTTCTTGGTTTGGGGATTATACAGTCTATGTGCTTTACTGCCCTCCTCCACACCAAAATAAACCATGCCAACACTCATGTCATCCAATTTCTTCAGATGAGGCACTGCTGGCCTCACATTAGCTCTGCACCCAAACACTCTCATATGCCCAAGTTGTGGTTTCCTCCCACACCATCCCTCAAATGGTGTTCTATACCCCATAACCTTTGTTGGCAACCTGTTAAGTAAATGCACAGAGTGCCTTACAACTTCTCCCCAAAAACACCCTGGTACACTCATGCCCTTCAGTATAGACCTAGCCATCTCCATGACAGTCCTGTTTCTTCTCTCAACCACACCATTCTGCTGTGGTAAGTAGGGTGCTATGAATTGCCTTTTGATTCCAGCAGCTTCACAAACATCCCTAAAAGCTGTTGCTAAAAACTCACCACCTCTATCAGATCTCACCATTTTAATTTTGTAACCCAAAGAATTTTCTGCTTCTGCCTTAAACTTGACAAATGCAGAACAGGCTTGATCCTTAGATTTCAGAATTGAGACTAACATCCATCTATTACAATCATCTACTAACAGCATGAAATACTTATTATCACCAATAGTTTCAGGAGTAATAGGACCACACAAATCAACATGAATCAGTTCTAATGGTTCATCTGATCTCCATCTTGAGCATTTTGGAAATGATGTTCTAGTCTGTTTTGCAGCTAAACAAGAATGGCAAACTTGATCTGGATGCTTGATCAAAGGTAAACCCCCTGCCATCTCTTTTTGAACCAACATCTTAATGGACTCAAAGTTTACATGGCCCAATCTACCATGCCAAAACCAAGATTGATCATCTACTTTAGCTAGAAAGGACACTGGTTCCATAGTCTTTAGTTCAATTTTGTACAGCCTATTCCCAGACCTCTGCCCTCTCATTATGGTTCTCATGGTACTCTTCTCTGTTACTTCTATCAAATTCTCATCCATCTCTATTCTATAGCCAATTTCAGTTAACTGACCCAAACTAATGAGATTACTTTTGAGTTTAGGAATGAAGTATACATCACTAAGTAACCATTGATCACCAGCATTGCCTTGAAATAAAATGGAACCTCTACCATGTATCTCAACTGCTGAGCCATCACCAAAACGTACCTTGCCACCGATGGTGGTGTCAATGTTCCCGAATTTCTGACGATCCCCTGTCATATGGTTGCTAGCACCATTATCAAGGTACCAGAGATCACCACATGACTTGTCAGCACCTGCAAACAGCAACTCTAAATAGAGATGAATCTCATTCAGACACAGTTCCTCCTGCATACACTGTTCACCGTCATTCAGACAACACACTCCCTGAGGCTGACTGTTTTCCGACAACAGATGCTTGAGCTGTCCTGGTTCCTCCGTTTCAGCAAGCAAAACTGTAGGCTCATACTCCACCTTCTTGACATGATGTGCCTCCTCTTCTTTCTTCTTCTCACCACCTCCTGGACACCTGTTGGCATAGTGTCCATAGGTGTGGCACTTAAAACACTTGATGTGGCTTTTGTCACGCTTCCCCGCGCCATCTCTGCCACCATCGCCATGACTGCCGTGCCCACTGCTTCCACCGCCACGGCCATGACCCCATCCACGGCCACTGCCATGACTCCTTCCACCACCAGATCCCTCTCCAGTGGACTTCTTTTGTCGAGCCTCCCACTCAGCTTGTGTCAGCAGCACCTGGCCGGGCTCTGACCGAGAACCTCCTGCTCCCCGCTTGGTCCTCTCCTCAAATGCCTTGAGCCGACCGACAGCTTCGTCGAAGGCGATCTTCTTGAGGTCAAAGAACTGCTCGATCCCGGCGATCACATGGATGTACTTCTCCGGCGCGGTGTCGAACATCTTCTTCACCAACATTGCATCATCCAGCGATCCACCCAAGTTAGCATATCTCACTGACATACTCGTCAGTTTTCCTGCATAACTGTCAATCGATTCATCATCCTTCATCCTCAATCAATCAAACTCGCTCTTCAGCGTCTGCAATCTCGCCTCCTTGACACGCTCCTCCCCCACGAATCTCGCCTTGAGCGAGTCCCAGACCTCCTTCTCGGTCTTCTTCGTGGCGACCTGCATCAGCAAGTCATCGGGCAGGCACTGGAGCAGATGCGCCCGTGCCTTGGTGTCCTTCGCCTTCCTCGCCGCAACCGCTGCTGCGCCTTGATCCGACGATTCCCCCGCCGGCTCAACCACCTCCCACACGCCCTGATCTTCCATGATCGCCTGAACCCTGATACTCCAACTAGTGTAGTTGGTAGAGGTCAGGGACGGGTACTGGATCCGGCCACCGCCTTCTCCTCCGCCACCACTCCCGCGATCTCCCATGGTTGATCACTCAACGCATTTGTATGCGATCGATCTGCTCTGATACCAAATGATGGCCAGGATCAATCAATCACACACAAATTTACACGGTGGCTATGCCTAAATCAAGATCGCGCACGCAAACGAGCAAGAACACACATGAACACACCCCTGAACTGGCAACTGTCAACAGGGATGACAGTGCCCCTTTTCACTCAACACAAGTTCGAGTACAACACGAGTTACAACTCAACAGAGGCGCTAACCCGCTCCTGTTACAACCAGCTATTTATACCACAAGCTAATAAAGACGATAACACCCTTACAAACTTTAAACACGGGATACAAACTCACCACAAACACACGCTCCTGCTGAAACTGACTCCGTGGGTGCGGTCACCACCTTGCCGTGTCAACCGTTCCCGCTTCAGGCTGAAATCAAATTCAAACACCTTGCTGCATCACGGTTGCCTCCACGCTGCTCCACATCGTCCATCAGCAGGCTTACACCAACAAGGATGACCGAACGACTCCAGGATGTGCTACGAGCTCCTGCTCCCGTACGCCACGCCCATCAACGCCAGCTACAACAGGGCCGCCATCGCCGCCGTCACCGCCATGGTCTCCAAGCTCACGTTCATTGCAGGGAAACTGGATACTACTAGTACTAGTCCGATGGGCGAGTGCATCCAGGTGGTCAACGAAACCATTAGTGCCCTGTCAGATGACATAAACAAATGATACTACTATCGGAGCTGTTTTATCTCTATTGTTGTATACTCCCTCCGTCCCAGAATATCTGTCGTTTTCACTTCCCAAGAAACAACTTTAACAAAATATATATTAAAAAATATTATTATTTATAGTACATAATTAGTATCATCGGAAAGATCTTTGAATCTAGTTTTTTAATAAATTTATTTGGAGATACAAATGTTGCTAGTATTTTCTACAAATCGAGTCAAACTTATGGCACGAAAACCGAAAACGACAGTTAAATCGGGACGGAGGGAGTATCTTGAGGAAGGAGGCTTCGTCTGTTAGATATATACACTAGTCTGTCGTCAACTCATGCTCTCGCACAGGACTAATTATTGTTTAATACATCTGACCAATAAAAAAAAACTCTCTCCAGTCTAATTTATAAGGCGAACACACAACAAGATTTAAATTTCATAATCTTTGACCAATAGTTTGGTGAATAATTTCACTATTGTAATACAAATTCATAATCAAATATACTATCCGGTGATCATAATTTTATAATCATAAAAATTATAATATAGAATAAATGAATGACCAACTTGTAACTAGGACGGCCATGCCATATTTGACTATGCCTTATAAACTAGACCGAATGGAGTAATTATACTAAATCATGTGTGATGCTAGTGACTATGTCGTTGGGGCTATTCTTGGCCAAACCAAGGATAAGAAGCATCATGCAATCACTTACGCTAGCAAAAGTACTTTGATGGGAGATCAACTTAATTATGCTATATAAAACAACTTAATAAGTCCTGTTTGTTGAATGTCCTATGAGACGCTTTTGATTCACTCAATAGTTTACCAGATTTGGATTGGTATGTAAACAGCTTTTCTGCTCTTATACTTTCTTTTTTTCTGGACTGGTGCCTTCGGCTTTACTTAACATACCAAACTTTAAGTGAGATACCTTCTTCCTTTCACGTTTACCTTTATCAGCCTCGTTTAAACCTCCTGAAGGGACCGTGACGCCTAAAGGAGGTGAATTAAGCAACTTAAAATTCTACTTCTAACTATAGCCTCTAATTTCTACTTAGTCAAAACCTATGTAAGAAAGTAAACTATCTAAATATGCAACTATAGTTTTGCTAGGTGTGTTGCTATCTCTACCATAAAAAAGTTATGCACCATAGGTTCCAATCCTATCAACTAACCTATCAAACTAAGCTAGGTAAGTAATCACACAACCAAGGTACACAATGTAAATGCGGAAGCAAAAGAGCAAGGTAGAGATGCAAACTTCCGTTGATGACTCTGATATTTTTATCAAGGTATCAAGAAGCATGCAAGCTTCTCCCTAGTCCTTGTTGGAGCCCCTCGCAAGGAATCCCTCGCAAGGGCCAAGCTCCCGGTCGGGTAACTCCGTGGATAGCCCCGGGCCTTCCCCACGCACAAGTGGGTCTCCGGTGTACCTTCTGGCAAGCCTCTCCCGGAACGCTCCTTGTCGTCTTCACTATCAAGCTTCCGGTTGAACCGCCGCAGGCCTTGTTCCCTCCGTATAAGGTGGCGGCCACACCACAAACGCAGTTGGTGTGGTCTCGTAAGACTTACAAGCCCTGCCAAGTTCAACAATGGTGCACACAAGCACCAAGCGATAAGAGGTGTGCAAACCTCACTAAACACTAGGCCTAACACCTAGAGCAAGCACAAAGTGGTGGTCTAACTAACCTAAGCACTTTGCAAAGCACCTACGCTAATCGCCGAACATTTCCCTAAGCACTTTGGTGATTGGAGCACTTGGTGGTAAGTCTCAACACTCCCCTATGTTTGGCACACTCCAACTCAGTTGTTTTGGCCGGCCATGGCCCTACTTATAAGTCCCCAAATAAATAGAGCCATTGGGAACCTTGGAGGGCATCTTAGCGCACCTCCGGACTCTACTGTTTATTGGTCCTGATGGTACTGTTCATTAGTCCGGAGCCCTCCAATGGTCACTGACAGACGACCGTTTAAACCGACCGTTGCGCGCGCTGTGAAGCTGATAGGTGGGGCCTCACTCCGAACCATTGCTGCATGGTTTGGACCCTCAGTACGGACCCTCGTGCGCTCTCTGGATGCCTCTGGACTGAGCTGATCGATGGCCCCGATGGCACTGTTCATGGCCCGGAGCAGCTGTTCATTTGGTCTAGACACTGTTCATTGGTCCAGATGGCTACTGTTCACAGTGTCAGGAGCTCCCTGATGCATACCCTAGCAACCGGATTGGTGCACATTGGTCCGGACGGTTACTATTCGTGGGTCTGGAGCTACTGTTCACAAAGTCCGGAGTACCTTGAACTTCATTTCTTTGCCGCTTTTGCGTCCGTCTTGGTTCCATCTTCCATGCTTGAACTTTGCTTGATATTTTGGGTCTTCTATTATGCTTCTAAGGTCTTTGCTTGAGGTGTTGATCGTCTAACCATTACATTGCCTTCGTCCAAGTCACGTTTGCACCCTATTGAACTAAAAAATAAACACTTGCAAACCCATTAGTCCAATTTGGTCTTGTTGATCATAAACACCAAAATCCAAACTAAATGGTCCAATGGTCCATTTTCCTTACAATCTTTCCCTTTTTGGTGATTGATGACAACACGACCAAAACAAGCAAATAATAATACTCACCAAAATAAAAACCTATCTACTTTCTAGGGTGCAATGCAAATGCAAGTTTATATGATGCTAAGAAGATAACACTTGTAGAAAAATCATGAAAACTTAGCTTGCCCTTGCTATGTCCCCATGTGGTATTATGGACTTAAGCCTCCCTCTAACTCTATAATCCACTTTCCTCCCTTTCTCAGACCATTCCCAAATGAGGTTCTCCCCCTTTGATCTTCTCATGACCAAACCACTTGTATGCTTGATACCAAATGGATGCTTTCACTTGAATCAATGTACCACTTGAAAATTATAAAATTTGAAGTTGTGGATTTGGTTTGAGTTGGGCTTGCTTTTGGTCCTACAATTTCTCCCCCTTTGAAATCAAATACCGAAAAGGAAGACATTAGTAGCACAAGGGAGGGTCAAATTTTGTGAGCATTTATATGTGGAGTGGAAATGGTCACAAAACTTGACTCTCACATTACATAGACTGTAACACCCCTGATGTTACGAGCTTGTTTAGCATCGCGATTTAGGCCAAAGTAAAATTTTTGAAACGAGTTTCTTGGATTTTTTATTTAAAGCGTACTTGAGGCGATAAGCGAATCCTGTGTGATTTAGTTTTGTGGACTCAAATAAACGCTCAAGATAAATTACGCAGTGCGTAGAAATATTTAAAAATGTCCGATAACGATTCTAGCAAATAAATAGCGAACGACGTGTTTAATTGATCAAACACGAACAAAATACGATACAACTGGTATATAGTACTTAAGTAAACATTCGGAGTATGATTTTTGGTTGCATTGAAAATAATAACGAAAGTACCGCTGACCATTCATGCCTTGTATCGCGCTGTCCCTTCTCTCTTGCGTCCTTTTGTCGGTGAGTGTCTTAATGAGGGCGGGCTAGAATGCTGCAGCTGCTGCTTTTTACTCGGCTCTGCTCTGATCCACCTCTGCTCCTCGTGTTCACAAGCCAACGCACTTTACAGCACGAGAGGCCAAGCTTTCATTGCTGCAGCAGACATTTTCCTCCTCGCCTCTGTTTCCTTTTAATCTCCCGGCCTTTGCCTCTGCTTCTCTGAAAAAGTAGGAGTGAGGCAAGTAGTTGCGTCGCTGCTTGATTGATTAAAAAAATATTAATCTTTGTACATGAATGGCAGAACCTCCGTGCGTCCGTCCTATTTGAACTAGCACAAACACTATATATAGCTTAGTGTCCTTGAAACGACGACGTCAAATTGACTGTGGACTTTGGTCAACGAATCAATCAATTAATATTAATACAAAGTTAATTAAATTCTATTCCAAACTGCAGACATGGACAATTTAACTCATCCACTCTGCATGAACACGTGTACTGAAGCCTAGCAGTCGATGAAGAGACTCGTCATGCCAGCTAGTACTAGTTTTAGTAGCACGTCCCTGACACTGCTTGTCCTTGCTTTTCCTATTGCACGGTCTACCTCCACAGTCTTGTGCTTGTCTTGTCTACCTCTGTCAATCCGAGCCAGACTGGCCCCTCATTCCTTGCCTTTTTTCCTCTGTGCTAGTCGACGTACCCCGTTGCTGCGAGTCAATGCATCTCGTCATGTCCTTCTCTGTTTGGCCAACCGGGCCACGTGCTCACGGTCGCAGTCAGTCAGACTGTTTTGCCTTCACCCTCGAGCTGATGTCTGCCTCGTTTGTCTGTGCCTGCTTGCTATTCCGAGCTGAGCCGAGCGTTGCTTTTCCCTCCCTCCTTTTTCTCTTCGCGGCGCACTCCATGCGCAGGCCGCGAGCGCTGCTCCACCTCCCCACGTGCCGGCGCTCTCTCCGCTGCCAGGGCACACGCGCGAGCCCGCAGCACCGGCTTAGGCCACGCCCACCGTCACCAACCACTGCTGTAGAGGCACGCCCGTGCCCCGCCGTCGCGGCATCCCGCGCATTGACGCCCCGCCGTTTCCCCTCCTGGGCGCCCGCAGCCGTGCTCCCTCTCCCTCTGTTAGCCATGCCGCCACGCCCGAGCCACCTCACCCCGCCGGTGCTGGCCATCGCAAGCGCAGGCGCACCCGCGCCACCGGCGCCTCCTCCACAGTCACCAGCGCTCCTCGGCGCCAGCACGCGCGTCTCCACCCGCGCTCGGCCGTGCCGCAGCACCCCGCCAGGGCTGCTCCCGCCGATGCCGGCTCTCGCCCATGCGCGCGAGTTTCCTTGCCCGCGCCGGAGTTGCTGCCGCAGCACTTGGCCATCCCTCCCGCGCCGTATGCGTCACCGGAGTCGTAGCCGCCCGCCTGGTTGGCACCGCCGCAGTCATCGTGCCGCCGCCACGGCTCGCGCGGGCGGGCTACTGGGGGGGGGCGGCTTGGGTCTTGTCACGGCCAGCCGAACGCCATGCGGATTCCCGTGCAACTCCCGTTGCTGCCGTGCCTTCGTGGCCGGGTTTGGTCGTCGGCCGGAGCTCCTCTGCTCTAGGTTCTATTCGTGGAAGATGAAGAGGTGGGTAGAAGGGTAAGAGTCCAAGAAGAAGTGTTATACATGGTCCTTTTTGCTAAATACGAGGCTCACGTAAATAGTGCATTGTACCGCGGGTTGATTTAGAGAAAGTGCAGGGGTCGTTTTGTAATTGTGCAGCACCATCAGCCGCCTGGGCCGGCCGACTGCCGTTGTTCCTACGCTGCGGACCGGCTTGGCTAGGCCGCGAGCGCGACTGGGCCGCTCGCGCTGCGCCCCGCCTGGGCCACTGCCTGCTGGCTGGGCCGCTGCCCCGCACAGTGCTAGGGCCGCTACGCCGTGCGCGCCCCCCACCCCTCTGGGCCTTGGCCGCGTGGGCTGTAGCCGACTGTGGGTCGCTACCGCATGTGCGCCGATGGGCCGCCTGCTTAGTTGGATGGGCTACGGGTGCATGGGCCTCTTGGCCGCCCGTGTGGGCCGTGCTGGCCGAGGCCAGCCCGAGTGCCCAGCTCTTTTCTAAGTCTTTGTTTAAATGACTAAAACTTGTAAAATCAATAGAAAATGGTATAGGCATCCAAAAATGGTGAAACCAGTTTTGCTGAGTCTTTAAAATCATGATCTACCAGTTAGTATATTTTGTTCACACAGTTTGATAATATTCTTGGGAGCTATATAATTAATTTAAGGTACTTAATATAAGAAAAGATAAACTTGTAGGAGTTTCCATGATAAATTGGTAATATTGTTGAATCTAAAATTTGTTCAGTAGGCTCCTAGCAATATTAGGTACTCACTATAATTTTTATAGCTCCAGAATAATTAGTTTGCTAAATAGATAATGATGTCTTATTTCAAATAATGATTAAATCGATAGAATAAAATAAAGAAACACCTTGGTTTATATAACTAAAATTATTGTTGGGAAATAACGCCTTATTCGACAATATGGATACGTAGATAAGTACGGTCGTCGTTACAACTAGCTCGTTAGTTTGAGAGGCATAAATCGTATTTTACAAATCACCGTTGCAATCGATTAGTTATGTCTTTGCATTGCATCGCATTACATATCATATAGGTACGATGATGAACCAACGGATCAATTGGAAGATGATTGGGAATCTGAAGATGGTGTGATGGTATTCTCTCCAGGAGATGATGCGATGGGCTTTCTATTCAGATGATGTGGATGATCTGAAGATGCATATACTAACTTTTGAATATATCTTACCCAGGCAAGCCCCAGTGCATAACCCCTACTTTTCTGCAGTTTAAATTATATTTGTGCATTAAGTTTTAAGGAGTTGAATGAAACCCACTTGCATATATGTATCTTTATCCTATGAGTCTTACTAGTATGACATGATCGTGTAGATTGCTATGCTACAGGACTCCGGTAGAACCTGTCACTCGCAAGAGATAGGAAATATATTACTATATTATGATCACTTGGAATATATAAATGGTGGAAAGGAAAATGGTGATCGGGCAGGGATATGGTTTGGGGTATTGGTGGGTGTAAGAGGTTGTGTCGCCGTGGACGCGGGGCATAGCTTGGTTACACTGCTTTCCCTGTCTATGTCGGTTAAGGACCGATCGTTGCATAAGCCATCGATGCAAGTCACAGATTTATTATCCCGAGCACATACTTGTGTATGGGCGCTTGGAATGCTTGTTGCTCTCTTGTCGTGGGTTCCGGCTCTTTCCGGACCGACTGTCAGAGTTTTGTTTTTGGTGGAGGAGGTCCTTGCACCGCACTGAGTCCAGGACTCAGAGGCGGGGGCTTGGAGTCCCAGTTTGGATGGGGACCTAGGACCACAGGACAGGAGAGTGATGGGTTGGTCCTGCTTGTGCCTTGGGTACAAGCGGGGCGTGTGTTTTTGGGGTACCCCGCTGGGGACATTGGTTCGCGAATCGCCGCCGAGTCGGTACGGCTTGTCTTATGTCTAGCACCATAGTAAGAACTGAAAGATGAAAGATGGAAAAAGGAAATCTGATTGCTTACCACCTGCTTGAAAGTAGCACAGGTGCTTACATAGAATGGTTAGTCAATGAACCAATGCGGCTATTAATAAAAATCGAATATAAGGACGCACGCTTAGTAATGCTTCCTGCAAATGCAATAAACCCACAAGCCAGATAGCCTTGTATATCCTTGGAGTCTTTTCTTTTCTCCTATTGGGTAAGTCTTGCTGAGTACAATTGAGTACTCATGGTTTTATTCCCCCTGTTGTAGGTTACAGGTGGATGCTAGAGCTGACTCTTGTGTGTGGACTCCTCCTAGTGGGCTCAGCGAGGATTCCTTTACATTGCGATCGTAGTTGTTATTTATCAATCTCACCAAATACTTTTATAAATGAAAGTTTTATAATCTGTTGTCATAGTTTATATATCAATACTTTATCATGTCATGAATAGCTATTTATTTCCACTGTAATTCTGATCACATGTTTATATTCCACTGTTACATTAAATTGTTCATAACTCTGATAATATGATTACATTCTGCTGTTATAATAATAAATATCAAACTCTGGTGTTGTATTAAAAGTGATGTAAGAAATGCCTAAGAATGTTGTAAGCGTTATTCTCTCATTTGTGATCCTGATGGCAAAAATATAGATTTTTGGGTTCTCCCCTGGGGTGGGTCCGACGGAACCGAGTAATTTGGTGTTCTCCTTTGGGTGCTTAGTGTCTAATGGAAGACGAGCACTTTTGGGAGGCATTAAATTAGGCGGTTCTGCCATAGGTGGTATCAGAGCATAAATGAGGAAATAAAGCTTCAAAAACCTTTTCTAAACTAAAATTTGACAACAAATTCTTTCAAAGAATATGACGTTTGTATGCGAAGTTATATAAGTAGCCCTATTACTATGGTTATGTATCTAGGATAGATAGCACTCTACTGACTTAGGTAGGCTTAATCAAGTTTTCTACAGGTACACTGACTCGAGCATAGTTAGATAGTATCGACTAGTTGCAGGGAGAGAACAATGTGCCAAAAATCTAAGAACGGTTGCCCTATATGTTGGCAACAGTGGAAGGACGTATAGGACGTGCATTCATGCATATCCTAATTGTGCATTGTAGCGCTCGTATTGCTTGTAGATACACCATACATAGGTGTCACGCGTGTCGTATTGTGCACGACTGGCTCATTTCTGTTTTAGAGTTAGGTCTGCACTGTGGCTTTATGCTCCGCATTCGCTCGTGGTTCACGCCTGTCATGACCCACGTCTCTCCGTACCCCTTTTCTGCGCTCTTGTCAGACCCTTGCCCTACAGTCGTACTAGTCAGTAATGGCATCGCACATCGCTCGCCTCGAACGAGCGGAATTTGGTCAATTCATTCATAGTGACCCCGCGCAGGAACTCTGGTGGACCGCGCCAGGACAACTGAATGCTCCACCTTTATAAGCCGAGCCTGACTTAGCCCTTGGTACCACCACTCGACGCACTTTAGCTCGCTTAGCTTTTCCTTTGAGCCAGCTTTTCGCTCAGCCTTCCTTACAACCACCGTCAGAAATGGCAGGAGCCTGAGTTAGTAGTTACTGCCTGAACGTTGAGGGTTTTCCCAAAATCCTGCATGCCACCCTGCAAAAGCTCAGAGTCAAAGATTGTCCCGAGTATGAGGGCCGTGAGTATGAAGAGCATGGCACCGAGCGATGTGAGGTTACCGTCTACTTCGGAAAGAGTGAGGAGTTCCCTGACCTCACTGAAGCCTGGAGTGTGACCGCAACCGGGTTTAGCTTCACCGACACCTACCAGGTCGTGGCCCACAAAGCCTTGCGGTACCTCTACCAGATCTATGAAGAGCCCATTGCCCGTACCCCCATGAGGTTCTTTCCATGTTTGGACAAGAATCGACGGGCATGGAGGGCTCGTATGGAGGCCTTGCAAGGGCGGGATACGCAAGAAGATAGTCCTACCATGGTGCACTTGATCATGTATCTGCTTGCTCTGGATGAGCAGTATGACCGGCAAGCCTTGGAGCTAAGGGCATGCTTTCGGCACACCGAGGAAGCCGAGGTCTTCAACCGGATGCTCCAAGTGTAGCTCGCCGAAGCGCATGCCAGTGCTATAGCTGCTGAGAGCCGGGAGACTACCATGTCGGAATCTCTGAAGGAGGCTGAAGACCGACATGTTCATTAGCTATGTGCGGCCTATCTTGTCACCAGGGCCAGGCAGAGAACGCTGGTTGATGAAAGGCAGTATGCCCCGATCTTTGAAGGAATCCCTATCCAAGCACCAGCACCTCCACCCTCGGAAGTGTCAGAAGTCGAGCCCTTGATTCCTCTCACTCAGCCATTGCCACGTGAAGATGTAGATTAGTTGACTTGGGATGCTGTACCCATAGTGGTAGTGTTTTTCGTTACTGTCCTCCGGTATTGTACTCTTGCCGTCATTGTCATCCGTAGTAGTTGAGATCGTCCAACCATAGGTGAATGCTATGTCATGAATGGGAGCCTGAATGCCTGTACGTTGTACCCGTATAAGATCGTTGGAACATGCATTTTATTTATTTCTCTTTGTTTATTGCGTTCATCTACCTTAAGTTCGTTAGATGTGCTTAAAGTTTTCAAGGGCTATCTTAAGTGAGTTACAAGAGAAGTTGCCATTTAGATACCAGCAGATCAGCCATGATTGGATAATTTTGGACACTGTATCGACTAATTGTGGATGTTCCAACAGAACACTTGAATCTCTTTATATCAAATCCGCCGTTGGATTTGAATTCCTTGTCCCTTGTTGTGAAGGGAACCTTTGTTGTTTGAATTTTTCCCTTGAAATACTCCCCTTATTCTGTGGTCTATGACCCCACCGCCTTCATGGCGTGTAAGTTGGTAGTAGTTGCCTAGTTAATAGCTTATGGTGCCATGACAAAACCGAGGGCTCCCTGTGGAACAGCTACCACATGTGACGCTGCTCGGCACGCGCTGGTATCGAGGTTGTTGACCAAGTACCTTTACCAAGTTACACCACCATACCACTTTTGCTACAAATAATTTCCTTAGAAATATTTGGGTGTTCAAACGGGAAATCCACAATGGGTCGATGAATTAGTGTTCTCTCAAAGTAAGTAAGAGGAGGTGGTTTTGGAGGAAGAAAGTATGACATGGTCTTAGTCTACATAAAAGATGGATATGGTCGAGAAAAGGAAAGAAAAAGAAGAGTAGAAAGGAAAGTTAGTCTCAGGTGGTCGGGAGTGATTGTAAATGCCTGAGTGGACGTCATGTCCTAAGCCCTGTGTTTAGTTGACCATGCCGGGTTATTCGCTGCATTCCTTGCGAACGCCATCGGTGTCGGGTCCATTATCGCCCCATTTTCGTGTGGCCGCAGCATCGTGCAATCCTCGCCGTCTTTGTGCACCGTGCGCTTTTTCTTTTCCTGGCATCCAGTCGGCTCTCAACCTCCACGCCTCATCCCCGTACTGGACCCCTGTCACACCCAATTTTTAAGGACAAAATCGAGTGCACATCATATGTATGCCAGGATTCAATTATTCATACATATGACGATGTCATGATAGTATCACTACATTGTTCGAAACTTAAAACTTAAACTTCATTACAAAATAACCCATGGGTCTGAAAGAAAATTTCATAAACTTTATTCTAACTCCAGTGGAAAGGACTCCATCTTCACAGGAATGTCGACCGGGGGCAGCACCAGCCTAGTACACGTCATCAGGGTCGAAGGCACCGTCTTCAATGTACTCCTCTTCACCGTCTCCAGCGCCTGGGTGGGTAGTAGGGGAACAAAGAGGAAGGGTGAGCACATCGAAATGTACTCCGCAAGTGTAGGAAAGTATGACATGCGGGCCAACACAAGGAAAGGCTAACATGGTTTAACACAAGCCCTTAAGCAACACACCTATTACCTTAAACCTTAAGCACCTATTTAACTAGGTAAGATCTTTCTTCACCTCGAAGAACCACTGTAACCAACACTCGAATCCCATCCGAGCACCACACCTGGATCCCATCTAAGCAAACCAACACTTGGATTCCATCCAAGCCTCCCAACTAAACTAGAGCCATCTAATCAAGAAGAAGTCCAAGCCGCTCTTAACCATGAGCACAGCTGATATATCAGTTTTACACTCTGCAGAGGTTGCACACTTTCACCACAAGTCATGTTTCCCCATCACGCTTCACACTACCTAGGTGCTCAGCGGGGTCACCCTTTACAAAGTCCCTCCAAGTCTGTTTTACACCTTCACTAAGGTTTCTAACCGCTAACAGTGGGTACCAACACCACTGCAGAAGCCCCCTCTTGTGCCACACAAACCGACCCGATGTAGCATAACTTGGAGGAAACTAATTACTTAGCCAGGGCCAGAGCCATATAGCCCTCGAGGTTGCGCTGTTAAGCTGGGTTACTTGTCCATGAACCGGTCCTTAGAATCCAAGCAGGAACGAGCATAATCCATTCTACCAATTCCAACAATCCACCAGAAAACATTTACCCAAAATCTGGCACACACCTCCACCAAAACCAACCATCCTGCTGGATTCCTATTCACCATATTGCTATAAACATTACCAACCCAAGTTGCATAAATCATTAGTCAATATTAAATGATAACCTTTACAACCCAAGACTGCAAGCTGAGCAAGACAGCTACCCAACCAACCCAGGTTACAAGGATGATAACATCAAGTTCTAGTAAACCCTAACAGAGGATTCAAATTATGACTTAGCATGCAACTAATGGTCTAACTAAACTAACTCAAATCAAAACCAAAGTAGGAGCAAGTATGGTCAAGGACACTTGCCTTAGGCTTAGAAACGCATAACAAGTCAACTCTTGGTCTTTGGGATCCACCGGTGACTTCTCTTCCATCGTGGGAAACGTCGGGCGCATAGACATACAAGCAAACATATACAAATAAATAAAAGCAATACATCAAACACAATAAACAACTTATGAAAAGGTTACTTACACGTAGGTCTTGTTTCTACGATCGTGTGAGCGTAAAAACCGCTGAAAACGGAGATCGGACGGAAAAGATACGGACTCCGGAAGATTTATCGCGAGGAGGGGCATTTCAGGTATTTCACATGAAACGCGCTGAAATAGATAAAATAAATAGTACTGGTGTGATTAAACAATGATAGAAATATATATTGAAAAGTTGAAACTGAAAGAATTGAATTCGGATTTGATATGAAGGAATAACGGATGAAAAAGGACAGGAATTACATGATCCAGGGACCTATTTGCGAAACTAGAAAATAAATAATCGCAATCTGGTCCTTTTCTCCTCCGGTTCAATCTCGCTGCTACAGTAACTCGCGGGTTACTGTTTTCGTGCGGCCTACAGACAAGAAAAAGGGAGGGAAGGGGAGGCCGTGGGGGGCTAGGGCCACGCTCGGCCGGCTGTGGGACGGGGTTGGGCCGGCCGTGGAGGCTGGCTGGTCGGTCAGGGAACTGCGGCAGCGGCCAGAGAAGCAAAAACAGAGACCTGCAATGGAAACTTCGCCGGAGAAAAGGAAAAAGAGATGGGAAACGGCCAAACAGTGATGGATTCGTTCGTTGGGATATACCACGGTGTAGAGAACAAAGAGATCTACCTCTGGGTGGTGGTGGTTGTCGCCGGAACGTGATCGTTTGCCCGGAAAAGCTCGCCGGATGTTCGCCGGAAACCTAGCCTCTTCCAAACTTCGGCGTCCGATCTAGGAGGCTACGGATGGCGGCTGCGGAAACGGGCCGTACTTCTGAAACCCTTGTGTTGAGAGGAACACCGGCATATATATAGTACTAGGGTTTGGAAAAGTTTCGGAATTTCTTAATTTCGGGATTTATTTCCTGTTTAAAAATAATTCCAGGAAATTCCTGAAATCATATTTAAGCCACCAAAAATCACAGAAATTAGAGAAAATTCTGAGAAAATTTCTGGAGGTAGATATGAACATGATGGATCAAAATATGGACTTTGGAGCTCATGAAAAGGTTGTTGCAAAGATGAAGGAAAAATATTAAGCCCAAGGAAAAAGGAAATTTAATTTCAGAAAAGGTCGGAAAATTTTCCGGAGAGAAAGAAACGTCGCTCTATCATATTTCAAAACCATTTGCACTCATAAACACCAAATGCAACTGGCATGAATGCAACACCCTTCACATTATATTACAAAAGTTATTTTAAAATCAATATTTTTCACATTATAAATTGCAAAAACCCTAATTAAATCTTGGAAACTTTAGAAAATGATAAAAGCATTAATTTTATTAAGTGAAAACTATTCACAACCCAAAATGGATTTTTGGGGTGTGACAACCCCCCTTTTTCTCTCTCTTCTTTCTCCTATTGAGGACATGACCACCCGCACACCTGCCTCGTCGAGCGGACCCTCTCTCCTCTCCTCTCCTTTATCCTCTGACCACTCGCGTAGGAAGGGCACCATATCTGCCCTTATCTCCACAGCATGAACCGTATGTGTATCCCATCCCCGCCGCATCCGTTTCTAGTGTGTTGTGCCCCACCTCTGTTCGCCTCTATAAAATACCCTTGGTCCTTGCTTTTCTTCTTCGTCCCCATTCTCCTCGCATCCAGAGTAGAGCTACGAGATCCGGTCGACACTGTGAAGCTAGGTTCATCAGTCTAAGGTGATGATGTAATCTGAGGAGAAGAAAGGATCCGGTTCGTCGAAGAAGTTCAAGTTCCCTTTTGGGTAGTCAATCTTAGGGTTCATGATGTTTTACTTCTCAGTCGACTGTTTCTAGATCTGTTGGTGCTACGCCATGTTTTGGATAATCATCTTCTTGTTGTTTCTCCATTGTCCTCGTCTATCTCGACTTCTGGATTAAGCCTCGGTCATATTAGGTTGCTCTTGACCATGTATCCCTAGATCCATGTGTGGTTTAGCATTCGAAGTCGTGTAATCCCTGGTCTATGAAATGTAATCGCGTTTCCCTTCTTCTGGTTCTAGCTACGAATCTCAGGACGAGATTCTTTTTAAGGGGGGTTGGTTGTAACACCTCTGGTGTTACGAGCTTGTTTAGCATCACGATTTAGGCCTAAGTAAAATTTTTGAAACGAGTTTATCAGATTTTTTATTTAAAGCGTACTTGAGGAGATAAGCGAATCATGTGTGATTTAGTTTCATGGACTCAAATAAACGCTCAAGATAAATTACGCAGCGCGTAGAAATATTTAAAAATGTCCGATAACGATTCTAACAAATAAATAGCGAACGGCGTGTTTAATTGATTAAAATCGAAAAACAATTTTATAAACAAAATATGATACGACTGGTATATAGTACTTAAGTAAACATTCGTAGTATGATTTTTGGTTGCATTTAAAATAATAACGAAAGTACCGCTGACCATTCAGGCCTTGTCTCACGCTGTCCCTTCTCTCTTGCATCCTTTTGTCGGTGAGTGTCTTAATGAGGACTGGCCAGAATGCTGCAGCTGCTGCTTTTTACTCGGCTTTGCTCTGATCCACCTATGCTCCTCGTGTTCACAAGCCAGCGCACTTTACAGCACGAGCAGCCATGCTTTCACTGCTGCAGCAGACATTTTCCTCCTCGCCTCTGTTTCCTTTTACTCTCCCGGCCTTTGCCTCTGCTTCTCTGAAAAAGTAGGAGCGAGGCAAGTAGTTGTGTCGCTACTTGATTGATTAAAAAAATATTAATCTTTGTACATGAATGGTAGAACCTCCGTGCGTCTGTCCTATTTGAACTAGCACAAACACTATATATAGCTTAGTGTCCTTGAAACGGCGATGTCAAATTGACTGTGGACTTTGGTCAACGAATCAATCAATTAATATTAATACGAAGTTAATTAAACTTGATTCCAAACTGCAGACATGGACAATTTAACTCATCCACTCCGCATGAACACGTGTACTGAAGCCTAGCAGTCGATGAAGAGACTCGTCATGCCAGCTAGTACTAGTAGTAGTAGCACGTCCCTAACACTGCTTGTCCTTGCTTTTCCTATTGCACGGTCTACCTCCACAGTCTTGTCCTTGCCTTGTCTATCTCTGTCAATTCGAGCCAGACTGGCCCCTCATTCCTTCCCTTTTTTTCCTCTGCGCTAGTCGACGTACCCCATTGCTGCGAGTCAATGCATCTTGTCATGTCCTTCTCTGTTTGGCCAACCGGGCCACGTGCTCATGGTCGCAGTTGGTCAGACTGTTTTGCCTTCACCCCCGAGCTACTGTCTGCCTCGTTCATCTGTGCCTGCTTGCTATTCCGAGCCGAGCCGAGCGCTGCTTTTCCCTCCCTCCTTTTTCTCTCCGCGGCGCACTCCATGCGTAGGCCGCGAGTGCTGCTCCTCCTCCCCATGCGCCGGCGGTCTCTCCGCCACCAGGGCACATGCGCGAGCCCGCAGCACCTGCTTAGGCCGCGTCCACCGTCACCAACCACTGCCGCGAAGGCGCGCCCATGCCCCACCGTCGTGGCGTCCCGTGTGTCGATGCCCCGCCGTTTCCCCTCCTAGGCGCCCATAGCCATGCTCCCTCTCCCTCTGCTGGCCATGCCACCGCGCCCGAGCCACCTCACCCCGCCGGTGCTGGCCATCGCAAGCGCAGGCGCACCCGCGCCACCGGCGCCTCCTCCGTAGTCACTAGCACTCCTCGGTGCCAGCATGCGTGTCTCCACCCACACTCGGCCGTGCCACAGTGCCTCGCCAGGCCTGCGCCTGCCGGTGTCAGCTCTCTCCCGTGCACGTGAGTTTCCTTGCCTGCGCTGGAGTTGCTGCCGCAACATCTGGCCACCCCTCCCGTGCCGTATGCGTCGCCGGAGCAGCAGCCGCCTGCTTGGTTGGCGCCGCCGTAGTCGTCGTGTCGCCGCCATGGCTCGCGCTGGCAAGCTACCAAGGGGCCGTCTTGGGTCTTGTCACGTCCAGCCGAACGCCGTGCGGATTCCCGTGCAACTCCCGTCGCTGTCATGCCTTCCCGTCCGGGATTGGTCACCGACCGGAGCTCCTCTGCTCCGGGTTCTGTTCGTGGAAGATGAAGAGGTGGGTAGAAGAGTTAGAGTCCAAGAAGAAGTGTTATATAGGGTTCTTTTTGCTAAATACGAGGCTCACGTAAATAGTGCATTGTACCGTGGGTTGATTTAGAGAAAGTGCATGGGTCGTTTTGCAATTGTGGAGCGCCATCCGCTGCTTGGGCCACGAGCGCGACTAGGCCGCTCGCGCTGCGCCCCGCCTGGGCCACTGCCTGCTGGCTGGGTCGCTGCCCCACGCCACGCCTGGGCTGCTGCGCCGTGTGCGCGCCCCGCCCCTCTAGGCCTTGGCCGCGTGGGCTACAGCTAGCCGTGGGTCGCTACCGCATGTGCGCCGGTGGGCCGTCTGCTTGGTTGGATGGGCTACGGGTGCATGGGCCTCTTGGCCGCCCGCGTGGGCCACGCTGGCCGAGGCCGGCCCGAGTGCCCATCTCTTTTCTAAGTTTTTGTTTAAATGGCTGAAACTTGTAAAATCAATAGAAAATGGTATAGGCATCCAAAAATGGTGAAACCAGTTTTGTTGAGTCTCTAAAATCATGATCTACCTGTTAGTATATTTTGTTCACACAGTTTGATAATATTCTTAGGAGCTATATAATTAATTTAAGGTACTTAATATAAGAAAAGATAAACTTGTAGGAGTTTCCATGATAAATTGGTAATATTGTTGAATCTAAAATTTGTACAGTAGGGTCCTAGCAATATTAGGTACTCACTATAATTTTTATAGCTCTAGAATAATTAGTTTGCTAAATAGACAATGATGTCTTATTTCGAATAATGATTAAATCGATAGAATAAAATAAAGAAACACCTTGGTTTATATAACTAAAACTATTGTTGGGAAATAACGCCTTATTCGACAACATGGATACATAGATAAGTATGGTCATCGTTACAACTAGCTCGTTAGTTTGAGAGGCGTAAATCGTATTTTATAAATCACCGTTGCAATCGATTAATTATGTCTTTGCATTGCATATCATATAGGTATGATGATGAACCAATTGATCAATTAGAGGATGATTGGGAATCCAAAGATGGTGTGATGGTATTCTCTCCTGGAGATGATGTGGATGATCTGAAGATGCAGATACTAACTTTTGAATATATCTTACCCAGGCAAGCCCCGGTGCATAACTCCTACTTTTCTGCGGTTTAAATTATATTTGTGCATTAAGTTTTAAGGAGTTGAATGAAACCCACTTGCATATATATATATCTTTATCCTATGAGTCTTACTAGTATGACAGGATCATGTAGATTGCTATGCTATAGGACTCCAGTAGAAGTCGAGTGATTGCCTGTCACTCGCGAGAGATAGGAAATATATTACTGTATTATGATGACTTGGAATATATAAATGGTGGAAAGGAAAATGGTGACCGGGCAGGGATATGGTTTGGGGTATTGGTGGGTGTAAGAGGTTGTGTCGCTGTGGACGCGGGGCATAGCTTGGTTACACTGCTTTCCCTATCTATGTCGGTTAAGGACCGATCGTTGCATAAGCCATCGAGGCAAGTCACAGATTTATTATCCCAAGCACATACTTGTGTATGGGTGCTTGGAAGGCTTGTTGCTCTCTTGTCGTGGGTTCTAGCTCTTTCCAGACCGATTGTCAGAGTTTTGTTTTTGGTGGAGGAGGTCCTTGCACCGCACTGAGTCTGGGACTTAGAGGCGGGGGCTTGGAGTCCCAGTTTGGATAGGGACCTCGGACCCTAGGACAGGAGAGTGATGGGTTGGTCCTGCTTGTGCCTTGGGTACAAGCGGGGTATGTGTTTTCGGGGTACCCAGCTAGGGACATTAGTTCGCGAATCGCCGCCGAGTCGGTACGGCTTGTCTTATGCCTAGCACCGTAGTAAGAACTGAAAGATGAAAGATGGAAAAAGGAAATCTAATTGCTTACCACCTGCTTGAAAGTAGCATAGGTGCTTACATAGAATGGTTAGTTAATGAACCAATGCGGCTATTAATAAAAATCGAATATAAGGACGCACGCTTAGTAATGCTTCCTGCAAATGCAATAAACCCACAAGCCAGATAGCCTTGCATATCCTTGGAGTCTTTTCTTTTCTCCTGTCGGGTAAGTCTTGCTGAGTACAATTTAGTACTCAGGGTTTTATTCCCCCTGTTATAGGTTACAGGTGGATGCTAGAGCTGACTCTTGTGTGTCGACTCCTCCTGGTGGGCTCAGCGAGGATTCCTTTACATTGCGATCGTTGTTGTTATTTATAAATCTCACCAAATACTTTTATAAATGAAAGTTTTATAATCTGTTGTCATAGTTTATATATCAATACTTTATCATGTCATGAATAGCTATTTATTTCCATTGTAATTCTGATCACATGTTTATATTCCGCTGTTACATTAAATTGTTCATAACTTTGATAATATGATTACATTCCGCTGTTATAATAATAAATATCAAACTCTGCCGTTGTATTAAAAGTGATGTAAGAAATGGCTAAGAATGTTGTAAGTGTTATTCTCTCATTTGTGATCCTGATGGCAAAAATATGGATTTTCGGGTTCTCCCCTAGGGTGTGCCCGACGGAACCGAGTAATTTGGTGTTCTCCTTTGGGTGCTTAGTGTCTAATGGAAGACGAGCACTCCTGGGAGGCATTAAATTAGGTGGTTCTGCCACATAGACTAAGCTCCACCTAAGTGTATGCATACATATTATGGATGGCAAAGCATATGCATAACCGACAAATCAATGCACAAGGGAGTTTAATCTATATAATGCATGGAGAAAGCATATAAGTACCAAATTGAAATCAACACAATGATATCGGTTAGGAATACCACATGTAGAAACCAATTGGATTGACACCACTTGAAATGGGTGGTAGACTTGAAAGCATGATGCTTATCTCTGGGGACTCCATTTTACTTGCAGTGAGACTACTACACACATGATAAGCTTAAAAAATTATTAGTCTCAAAGCGTCCACCTTGTGGAGTAACCTCCCCCTAAAAGTGTGCATATACAAGTTTGGAATACTTGTAGGAGACATGCATATTGTCTTTTAAGGTCAAAATACCACTTTGAAAGATGACACCACTTGAATGTGAGAATCATTTCATGGGTGATACTCAGGGTAAGTCATATACAATTTGGACTTTGGCACATATAAGATACATACTTGAAGAACGAGCTATGTGCCGTGCTCCTAAACATTTTAGACCATGTAGATTTGCTCCAAGGGTAAGAGTGATACCGAGCAACCCTACCATATGATTTACCTAGTGTATGCATAAAAAAGATTTAAACGTGCAAATGCAAACCTAGGCATACAAGGAACTAGATGCTAATTAAAATTGCAAGAATTTAAATCTAGTTACCTAACATGGAAGGGGAATTTGGGTACATAGTATTCACTAACCCACTTGGCAATTTCTGTGTCCATCATGATGCACCCCATGAAATGCATCCCAACTTTGCCAAGTCTCCAAATTCCCCGAGGCCCATTGGGCTTCTTATTTCCCCTTCAGGACCCAAACCTGTTTGGTGCTCTTCATGTTGAAAATAATATCCTTTGGCACCCAAATGCGTTTGGCCCCATATGTATTGGCTTGCTTGTTTACCTTGATGGCCATCACCTTGTCATTTTTCTTCTTCTCCAACAAGTATGGAGTGGAGGCCTTCTTGTTCACCTTATTGGTGTAGGTGTTGGAGAGCTTGCTTGTTTGCTTTTTGTTTTTCTCTTTCTTATTTGCACCTCCCCCATTCTTCACCGTGCACTCATAGGACTTGTGGCCTTCCTTATGGCACACGTAGCAAATCATGGTTTGTCCCTCATCAAACTTCTTCACTCCCTTGATGAGGTTGGGTTTGCTCCGTCTTGCCTTGCACTTGAGTGAAGTCCTTGTTGAGGCGAGCCACTTGTTGCTTGAGTTGCTCATTCTCCATTGCGACTTCTTGTGTAAATGTTTCTACAATCACATTCTTAAAACAAACTTGGTCGCAAAGGGGTGAGTCCAATTATAATAAATCATGGCAAGAAGTAGAGGCATCCTTTTTAGGCATGTCAAAGATTGAGTTTTCTTTTTTAGGTGCCTCGGTGGGGGTTGTACTGATGGCTTCAAGATTAGCAACTTTATTAGTTAGATCATCACAATGTTTGCACATGGTTTTCATTTTAATTAGCAAACTTTTGTAAGCATCTTGTGAGCTATCTAATTTTTCTTTTAATTTTTTATTTTTCTTAACAAGTTGGTCATCGTTGATTGTGCTTTTATTTGTGCTTGCACTAGCCTCAAGTTGCTCAATTTTAGTTGATAGCTCCACATTAAGGTTAGCAAAGGTTTCATATTGTTAAAGCAACATTTTATAAGCTTGTTATGAGCCATCTAACTTTTCTTTTAGCACTTTTAGCTTCTTTTGTTGGTTAGTGCAAACTTTAGCACATTCAAGATTTTGGTGCACAATTTCATCAAAAGAAGGCATTTCATCATCACTATCACTGTCACTAGAGGATGAGCTTTCATTACCTTGTGCCATAAGGCACACATGAGAGGAGCTTGATGAAAAGTGCTTGCGGCCACGCCTCTTGTGTTGGGATTCATCCTCACTTGATGAATCATCCCAAGTCTTGATTGAAGTGAGGGCTTGGTGCTTTGTTTTTCTTGCCTTCTTCTTGTCCTTGGGTGTGGGCTTGTTTGGACAATCTTCCACAAAGTGCCCCTTCTTGTCGCATCCATAGCATCCTTTCTTTCTTTGCTCTCTTCTTTGATTGGTGAAGATGCAATCTTCAATTTGGATGGGCACACCGTTGACTTTGAGCTTTTGGATATTTTCACCACCTTCGTGATTAGCTTGATTGTTTCTTCATCAAAATCCAAGGAGGAGGTGGAGGCTTGATCATCATCACTTGATTCATCAACATCCTCATCCTCATCTTCTTCTTCATCCTTACTTGAGGAGTTTGTGCTTGAGCTTATCTCAACTTTCTTGTCCTTCATCTTCTTTTGCTCATCACATGTGAGAGCAATGCCTTTGCTTGATGAAGAGGCTTCCTCTTGACCCATTTTGCGTGGCATTTCATATGCCACGAGCTTGCCAATGACAATGGCTAGGGTCATCTTGCTCAAGTCCTCCATGTTGTGAAGAATGGTGATGATGCTTGCATATTTGGAATGCGGTAGCACGGAGATGATCTTCCTCACAATGTCCACATCACCTAGCTTTGTCAATCCTATAGAATTGAGCTCATTGATAATTAGATTCAAACAAAAATACATATCACAAACAAGTTCATTTTCATTCATTTTAAAGGAATCATTGCTTTGTTTAGCTAGACAATGTTTTTGCTCATGGACATTACTTGTGCTATCATGTAGCTCATGAAGTTTTAATCAAATTTCATGTGCCATTTTTAGAGTGAACACTTGATTAAGCACATCCATGTTAAAAAATTCAAACAAGTAATTTTTAGCTCTTGCATTTAGATGAATTTCTTTTTCATCACCCGCGGTTGGTTTCTCGAGATTCTTAAGGGGTTTCATCTTGTCGCGGGTGACTCTCCAAACAACTAGATTAACCGCTTCAAGGTAAACGACCATTCTAGCATTATAGTAGGGGAAATTAGTGTCGTCAAAATGTGGAGGCCTAGAGGTATCCATCCCAACCACTCTAGATAGTGTTGGCTCAAACGACGGTTAAGCCAAAGGTCCAAATTGAGCCAACCGGCTCTGATACCACTTGAAGGGACCATGATGCCTAAGAGGAGGTGAATTAGGCAACTTAAAATTCTACTTCTAACTATGGCCTCTAATTTCCACTTAGTCAGAACCTATGCAAGAAAGGAAACTATCTAAATGTGCAACTACGGTTTTGCTAGGTGTGTTGCCATCTCTACCACAAAAAAGTTACGCACCATAGGTTCCAATCCTATCAACTAACCTATCAAACTAAGCTAGAAAAGTAAGCACACAACAAGGGTACACAATGTAAATGCAGAAGCTAAAGAGCAAGGTAGAGATGCAAACTCCCGTCGACGACTCTGGTATTTTTACCGAGGTATCGAGAAGTACGTAAGCTTCCCCCTAGTCCTCGTTGGAGCCCCTCGCAAGGAATCCCTTGCAAGGGCCAAGCTCCCAGTCGGATAACTCCATGGATAGCCTCGGGCCGTCCCCACATGCAAGTGGGTCTCTGGTGTGCCTTTCGGCAAACCTCTCCTAGAACGCTCCCCTCCAACTTCACTATCAAGCTTTCGGCTGAACCGCCACGGGCCTTGTTCCCTTTGTACATGGTGGTGGCCACACCACAAACATGGTTGTTGTGGTCTCGCAAGACTTACAAGGCCCGCCGAGTACAACAACGGTGCACGCAAGCACCGAGTGATAAGAGGTGTGCAAACCTCACTAAACACTAGACCTAACACCTAGAGCAAGCGCAAAGCGGTGGTCTAGCTAACCTAAACACTTCGCAAAGCACCTACGCTAATCACCAAATATTTCCCTAAACACTTTGGTGATTGGAGCACTTGGTGGTGAGTCTCAACACTCCCCTATGTTTGGCACACTCCAACTCAGTTGTTTTGGCCAGCCATGGTCCTATTTATAAGCCCCAAATAAATAGAGCCGTTGGGAACCTTGGAGGGCATCTTTGTGCACCTCCAGATTCTACTATTTGTTGGTCCTGATGGTACTGTTCATTGGTCCGGAGCCATCCAATGGTCACTGACAGATGACCATTTAAACCTACCATTGTGCGCACTGTGAGGCGGACAGGTGGGGCCTCACTCCAGACCATTGCTGCATGGTCTGAACCCTCAATCCTATAACATGCTAGATGTTACAAAGTAATTAAAATTTTGACCATGATCATCATCACGCATAATCATGAGGCATTATGCCATAAATGCATTTCATGTTTCAACTATAGCATTCATATGTTGCATATGTTGTGTTTTATATATTGCAAGAAATGATATCAATAACATCGATTAAGGTGTTTTGTGATTTTAGGGAACAAATTTTTTTTGAACAGATAAAATTTTGTTAAAATAAACTTTGTTATTTAAAGTATGCTCTTGAATATAGAAGAAAAATGGTGAAATGTTTTCAAGTCAAACTTGTTCAAATTTGACTTCAAAATTGAATTCAATAGCTGGATTTTCTCACTTAGCCATTTTGACTAAGTCTTTGAAAACAATTATTAAGTTCAATTTTGAGAGAATTATTAAATGAGTTTCGATGAATAAAATTTGTGCAACTTTTGTTTCATTGATTGTTAGTAAGCTTGAGCTATGATAATGTATGATTGGTTGTGTTGTTTGATTTTTGGTTGCTGCTGTGGCAGAACCACCCAAATTATGTTGGCCCACATGCACCCGTCATTGTCCTAAAGACCTCTGACTGCTGCACACGTGAGATAGATAATCCGGTAGTCTATCAGGTGTCCTCGGAGAACCCCAAATCATCCACATTTGACAACTCATACAGGATCAACAATAGAATTGCCCCAACGCTACAACATTTGGTACAAAAATATCATACATCGGAGTTGCGGAAGATTTACAATATTTGATTACAAAACATTTCCAGTACCTTTCAAGTAAAAACTTAAGTTCTAAGAGATAAGTAGAACTATAGAAAGCAACTTAAGTAAAGTACCTAAGATAGAGGGACAATCAGATCATGTTGAGCCCACTGACATGACCTTGATTAGTAGCATAAGTCAGAACCTGCAACAGGGATTAACAAACCCTGAGTACTTGAGGGTACTCAACAAGACTTACCCGACTAAAGAAAAGACTCCAAGGGCATGCAGGTTTAAGGGGATACAAGGTAAGTCTAAAGCAAGAATCAAGAGTAACTTTTTCATAAAAGCTTACTACAAGTCAACCCTTACTTTCAAAGTTTTAGCTCAAGATTAAGACATTATAAGTATCCATTTTGCACCTGATCTAAATCAATCATCTCTTTAATCATCTTATGTTAATCAATTACTTTTTAAACATCTCATCTTGTGATCATAAGTAACCATTGTTTCATTGATTAACTATGATGCAGGGCAGAGAGTTGAGTCTCCTTCTCTAAGAAGCAACGACGATTTGAATTGATTAAACCCAGTTGGGGATTCCCAACCACACGACATATGCAGGTCCCAGACCTACATAAATCAATCCTTCTCTTGGATCCTCCAAAACATGAATCGGTCCGCACTACCCAAGAGCATAGTACTCCACCGCCCTGCTCCGTCCCGAATGGTTTTCTTGCAGGGTGGGTGTTTACACCAAAATTTGGGAAGAAGAATTGCAGGAACTCGAAAGCTCCCAAGATCATGTCATCAAGGAATTGATTGCATGAAGGTCGGTATTAGCTGATTCGAATGCAGCACTGAAATCGGCTCTCTTCAGATAAAGCCAGCAGATAACGATAAAAGCTACGGTTGGTGTTAGGAAAAACATGTTGGACTCTACAAAAAGGGAAGCATTAGGGTCCAAGTTATCTTAAATTAGGAATGTTTTCTCTCATGCCAAAGATTGTGATGAGTCATGCTTAAGTAGAATTCATGCATAGGTTCCGAGTATGAATATTGGACACCGGCTATTGTAAAGGACACACAATCAATCAAATACAAGTCATTTACTTTTTTGGCTCCAGCCAATCCTTAGGAGTAGGAGTAGAGTAGATCTCGGCGAGTTCTTCAGCGAGCAAGGCTGCATTCGGTCGACCTCCACTGCGACTCTAGTATAAGCTAGTTATCGACTCTTGTTTAGTTCAAGTACGGCTGCATCGATCCGGTCGACCTCCACTGCTCGAACTAGATTAAAGTCAAGTTATCGGCTCTACCTAAGAGTGAAAATCTTTGGTAGATTCATTAAGTTACCGATCTTGCTGATGTTCTTATCATCATTTGTTTGCAGCAACATCAATCTACCCGGTCGAGATCGATTTAGATTAGCTTTATATCCTTTGGGCCCGTCGTTTGATTTGTCACAACACGATACTTCTTACAATGAATGACGGGTTATGTCTTATCGGCTATTCTATTTCGATCTTGGTCGCGCATAGTATGTGGTTAAGGCACGTATGATCTTGGAGAGGCTTACTAGTTAGTTAAATCTGGTGTACGGTTCACTATTATGGCTGTAACGATTCGGTCGATCCCCACTGATAGCACTGTAGATTGGAGGACGCTAGTTAGTAGATCTGTTCTTGATTAGGTGTGACCTTAACTGTTTGCTATGCTTGCATTGGCTAAATAGTCGATCGCCCATGCGTTAACGCCTATAGTGCGTTTACATGATTCTGTTGAATAGATCTGTTTACTATAAAGGTTTGATTTGTTGTCTTTATCATGGCTGCATCGATCCGGTCAAACCCCACTATTAGAGAATTCAGGTTCGGTCTGATGAGTCCATAGGTTTATCCATGTGAAATAGTCGATTGTTCACACACTGTAGTTCTCTTCACCTGAATTGGCTATTTTAGCCGATTCATCCGAGCCTTCACGTATAGCATGTCCTTTGAAAAGCCTGTTGAAGTATGGATGTCTTTACAGATTCTTCGGTTTTAGTTTGTTATTATCATCATAGCTGCCATTGATCCGGTTGAACCTCAATGTTGATGGTAACAGATTAGATTCAGAGCGTTTGTAGATCCATTCATATCAGATAGTCGATTTGTTCGCATGCTATATCCTTTCTCGTTAGATTCATCGGCTCAACGCTTTAAACTGATAACACCTGTCCAGCTGATGATCTTATTTACATCTACGAGTACTGTGCCTGTCAATATGAAATTAATCGCTACCCATGAGCTTTACAGTCCGTAACAACCGATTTTTGTGCGTATCGACTATTTAGTCGCTTTTCACGTCTGGCTGCTCCCGAAGTGGCACACTTGAAACTATTTGGGCACAGACCAGCATGTTCCACCTTAAATTACTAATAAACTTTCTCTCCTTGTCAATTGCAAGGTCAAATCTATTCATGATGCCATATTGAACCATAATGAAGTTTTCTTAAACATGTTCCACAACACCATGAAAGAGGTGTTTCATGAGTTTCCAGTTGATCAGGTTGGGTCGGCTTATTACAGCATTCCATATCCGTCGACTTAGGGGACTAATCAAGCCGGTACAAGCCATCAAGAAGCGGCACCAGCTTGATGTCTAGGTAGTTCAGAGTTCATCTGAGCAAGTTCAAGGTGCTACTATGAATGAGATATAATATAATCCTACATCATCAGTGCAGCATGTGCAACAGCCGGCGGGGCAAGGTGAGAACCAGATGGTTAATTTTGGCACATCAGGCCACATGCCATCATCGGCTCAAAAAATAGCACCATCAATTCAAAGGATCCGTAGAGATATAGATCCTAACGTCTTTAACTAGAGACTTCAAGCAGTAAACAAGCAAAGGACCCAGTAGATAGAGATTCCACAAGGATATCATTATGGCATAGATTATAATACTCTTCACATGATTCCAAATCTAGGATACCAAGGTACCCAGAATTTTAATCCATAGAAGGGTCAGCAGTTGCAGAGAAATCCAAGTTCAAATGCTGATGAGTTGTTGCTGAGAGTGACTGAGATGATGAAGAATCAGTTCGGTTTGAAGCCAAAAGGGCAGACCTTCTCGTACAAATTCCCATATCTAGAATGGTATGATTTGGTGGCTCTTCCTACAAATTACAGGCTCACAGAGTTTGCTAAGTTCACTGGTGTCGCACCCAATTTTAAGGATAAAATTGAATGCACAAAACTCGTGTGTGCCCAGGAAACAATCACACACACAAGCTGACAAATTACATATAGTATCATCACGGTGTTTCATACATCAGAGTTATAATAAAACTTAGTCTTATACATCACAGCAGAAAATAAAAAGATAAATAAACTCTCGTGGGCTTCATCACAGGGAAGGTCAACTGGTTGACCACAAGCCTAAAAATCCTCTGGGAATTCCTCATACCCGTTGTCATCTGTTACCCATCCAGGATTTTTATCCAAATAAAGAAAATAAACAAGCGTAAGTACATCCCGTACTCAACAAGTTAACATGGGGTTATGAAGCTCAAAGAGGTTGACTCTGGTTTACTGCAGTTAGCATTTTTAGTAAGTCAAACTTTTATTCTCAGGTATTATTAAATTATGCTTAAGCTCCCTTTTAAACCCATATGAACAATTATCAGAGGCAAGTGTATCATATATCCATCATATACCATCACAAATGATCATCAACAAGTATCCAATTATTCTGTGAGTTTTCCGGGCCGCTCGTAACCGTGAGCACGACTGTTATAATAGTTTGTTACCCTCTGCAGAGGTTGTGCACATTCACCGCGAGTCATGATCCCCATATGCCTGGGTTAATTACTCCCATGTCACTACCAAGGTGAGCGGGCAGGGTACACTATGAAGCCATTTCATAGGTTTCTCTAACAAGTTAGGGCCGCTAGGTTTCCTTGGCAGGCAGATGTAGGAACCCCCCTTTCCTATGGCACATATCCATCGCGGCTATACTCATAGGAACAGAGGCAGCCCTATACCCAACGTGGCAAGCCCCATTTGCGCCATAAAGGTAACCTCTAACTAGCTAGGAAAGATCCTATTACTGAGCTAAAGTCAGAGCCATATGACTCTCCCGGTCGCATGGTCAGTCCTAGCTTTTGCCGACAGATAAGTCCTTATGGAGAGCTGGGAGCAACATGAACAAAGGTCATTTGCACCTTCGCTCTATGGAACAGTTGTTATGAATCATGTTAAACTCTTAGTTCCATAGTATCATTCATCCTCATGTATGTCAAGTTCAGTTAGAGCACTAGCAATCTACCCATATGCATTGAACCCATAGGAGACAAGGAACAAGATAAACAATCACTAGGATGTCCTTACGGGTATCAAAATTAGACACATGCAAATGAGTAATTGATTAAAGTGAAATAGGACATCAAGGAAGGCCCATGCTATACTTGCCTTGGTTCACAAACTCGTGCTGGTCCTACTGGTCGTCGAAGAGTTCTTGGTCTCCAACGTTTTCCTTACTGTCTGAACGCGACCAACATGGCAACATACAACATTCCAAAAGCATTCATGCAAAGCAAACATCCCTATCATTAGAATAGTACACCAACAGTATTGAAAACAAGATAAAATGTTTGTGAAAATAATCTACGTCTCGCTACGATCACGTCAACGCAAAGTTCACGAAAAACGGAGCTAAAATGCGAAAGTTATGATTTAAATGGGATTTCCTATAGCAATATATTAAATTAACTCTAACCAGGAAATTAAAAAGTTCCAAACTTGACTAACAGTGGTTCTAACATGTAGATTATGGAATTACGAAGCTAACGCGATTTGAACGGATCAATTTGGAGCTAAAACGACGATTTTACAATCAAAACAGTTCAAATGGCATTTCTGTAAATACTAAAAACGTATTCTAGAGTAAAGCAGTGAACTTTACGCTTTCAAAACGAGAAAGCATACACGGGGAAATAAACTAAGGACGGCAGGTTCTATTACGGGAAAAGGGAGGGGCTCTTTAACAAATTGACCCATGAAGGGGTAACTTCTAACATGAGCCGTCGAATTTGAAAAGAACGGCCAGAAATCGATCCGGGGAGAGAGAAGAAGAGATGGCCGGCCGAAACAGTGTTTCCGGCGGCAACCACCATGGCCGGGGGCCGAGAACACGCGCGGCGAGCGCGGTTAGGGGCCCACGGGCTTCGGTTCGAAGAACCGAGAGCACCGGGGAATGGCGGGGATGAAGGGGAACCCGCCTAGGCCAAAAACGGCGGCCGGAGGGCGCGGCTGAGGCGGAGGTCGCCAGGGTCGGCGGCGAAAACTCCTCGGGTGCACGGAAAACGGCCACAAGCAGCCATGAAATAAGAAATAGACAGCACGGGGAGAGAGAGGGGAACAAGGCGAAGCTCACAGCGGGGAAGGATGGAGTCGACGGTGGCCCGGGGAAGACGGCGACGCGGACGGCGGACGGCGGTCCTCGGAGCTTCTCCGTGCGGCAGTTGCGGCCGGGAACGAGGCGAAAATGGAGCGGGGAGCGAGAGAGGGCCACGCGGGAGGGGCTCGGCTTCGCTTAAAAAGAGGCCGAGGCGCGGGGGGGGGGGGGGCGCTCCCACGACGCCAGGAGCGGCGACGGTTGCTGCAGCGACGGTTTCTGCGCGGCTCGGGCATGGGGCAGAGGTGGGGGACGCGCTGACGGGCGGGGCCGGGCAGTCAGCGGCTGGGTGTAGAGAGCAGGCGCGCGGTGCTGGGCCGGCGGTTGCTTGGCCGAGCTGGGCCAGAGCACGGGCGGTTGCCTGGCTCAAGCTAGGCTGGCGCGGAGCTGGGCCGAGCGGCCGAGGCGCGCAGCTGGGCTGGCCCAGGAAGGAGAGAGGGGGAAGGCGAGTTGGGCCATGGGGAAAGAAAAGGCCATGGGGGCCGAAAATCCAAGAAGAGAGGGAAAGAAGAATTTTTCCTTTTTCTTTTTCCAAACAAATTTTCCAAAAGCATTTTAAATACAAATTTCAATTAGATTTTGAACTCATTTGGAATTTGAATCAAAACCATTCATCACCAAAATTAAATATGCAATAGCATGTATGCATCACTTATAGCTAATCTTATATTTGATTTTAGTTTTCACAAAAATTATTTATTTCCTATATTTCAATGCTCACCAAAATTGCTTAAATGGATCAATTTGGCTATTTTTAGAAAATGCAAATTTAGGGTGTTACAATTGGCTAAGACAGCACAAGCACAATAGAACATGTCAGTCGGTATCTTACATAGTTGGGCAAAGCATCCATTGAAGAGGCCCATCGAGTTCATTTCTTCTCCTTGTCTCTATCAGGGCTAGCCTTCACTTGGTTCTCATCACTGCCAGTTAACTCCATTGCCAATTGGGCTAACCTAGAGAAGAAGTTTCATACATATTTTTACACTAGGACGGGAGAAAAGAAGATTACCGATTTAACAACTATAAGGCAGAGAACTAATGAATCGGGCACCGAGTTTCTTCAGAGGTTCCAAGAGACTAGAGATTTGTGCTTCTCATTAAATTGGCTGATGATTAGCTAGCTGCTTTGTTCATTCAAGGGATGTTACCAACATGGAGAGAAAAGCTGCTTGGATAAGAATTTGACAACTTGGGTCAATTGGCTCAACGAGTGGCAGCGCTCAATAGCCAATTCCAGAATATGCGCAGAGATACCCAATTCTAGAAAAGTACCACAATGGTCGAGGCCTATAATCCATATTCAGTCAATGATGGCTATGAAGATGATGAAGAAGAAGAGGTTGCCGCAGCTGAATGGAATTGTGGTAAGAAGACGGTAATGGTACCAAATCCTTGGGGAAGAGGAGTCGAGTAGAGCTATGAGTTTGACATCATGAAATCGGAGAAGCTCTTCGATTTCTTGCTTGAGAAGGGACAAATCAAGTTGCCCGATAATCATATTATGTTGCCCCCTAATCAGTTGAAGAATAATAAGTTCTGCAAGTTTCATAATGCTACATCTCATTCTACTAATGAATGCAGAGTTTTCTGGCAGAATATACAGAGGGCTATTCAGCAAGGAAGGCTCAAATTCGAAACGCCTCGGAAGATGAAAGTTGATGACAATCCTTTCCCAGGAGGTCAAAACATGGTTGATGCTAGGCTGCTCAAAGGGAAGACTAAAGTCCTAACATTAGTTAGATCAAGAGAAACTAGAACAGTCGATCCCGAGATGCAAATATCGGCGGATGAATATGGAGAAATTAAAAGGTGTCGTGACCAACAAAAGAGCCGATATGAGCTAGGGGAAACGTCAAAGGATGGGACAACAAAGACGCGTGTTACATCTTGAATTTTGTTGAATAAATGGCAGCGGCAGAAGGAAAAGGATTATCAGCGTTAGTTGGAAGAGCAGGAATACCAGCGTCAACAGGAGAAAGAGAGGTATGAAAGAAAGCAAGCTGAATCACATTGAAATTGTCCTTTCTTTAGACATTGCTGGAATGAAGGTTTGAAATTGCCTACCAGAAATAACTGTCCAGAGTGCAGCGAGCAATATTGGGAGTTCAGGCAATCTCAAGCCAACCGCCGATCTATCCATGCTCAAGATGAGTATCATCGTAATAACATGGATCGGCGCTGAAAAAATAGAAGTGTTCATGATCGGTTAGGAAAGAGTGTTGTTGATCAAAATTGGGCTGATCATGAAGAAGAGAGTAATGAAGAAGAATATGTTTGGCAGGAAGGCCAATGGTGTCTAGGAGGTTTGACAAGAAGCCAGAAGAGAAGAGTGCAACGCCTAAGGAATAGAGAATTGGAACAGGCTCAAGCATCTGGTAGACCTCAAGTGTGGCGTGCTAAGCAAACAGCCGATAGAAGGCAACCCTCGGCTAAAATTCAAATGGCTTTTCTGTTGCCATTAGAATTCAGAGCTCCAGTAGATCAAGAAGTTTACTCAGATTTCGATGAATCGGAGTATGAGGAGATAGTTGCCAAGTTGTTAGTTATACAACAGGCTATATTCAATAAGCCAGTCAAGCATTGGCACTTAAAGGCTTTATATGTAAGAGGTTTTATTGATGGGAAGCCGATGAACAAGATGTTGGTGGATGGAGGTGCTTCTGTCAATCTTATGCCTTACACCACTTTTCATAAACTTGGCAAGGGACCATGAGATTTGATTGAGACTGACATGATGCTTAAAGATTTTGGGGGTAATGCATCTAAGACTCGGGGGGCAATGAACGTTAAACTGATAATTGGGAGTAAGACTCTGCTCTCTACATTCTTCGTCATCGGTGGAAAAGGGTCATACAGTTTACTCCTTGGTCGTGATTGGATTCATGCAAACTGTTGTGTGCCATCAACCATGCATCAGTGTTTGATTCAATGTCATGGAGATGATGTCGAGCTGGTTTGCGCTGATGAATCTGTGAGTATTACAACAGCTGATCCAGTATTTTGGGAGCTAGAAGACTTTGAGTGCTTTTCTGGCAAGTTATGGGAAGGAGGCTTCATCAGAATCAATAATGAAAACCAACAGCCAATCCAAGCAGTCGGCTTTGAAGATTTGTTTTAATGGATAATCCAATAGATAGTACAGATGGCAAACTAGGACATGGCTTCACATCGGCCGATGAGTTAGAAGAGGTAGATATTGGTTCTGGAGATAGGCCTAGGCCGATGTATGTAAGTGCCAAGTTGGATCATGAGTATAAGCAAGAGTTAGTCAATTTATTAAAGGAATTTAAAGACTATTTTGCTTGGGAATACTATGAGATGCCTGGTCTAGACCGATCGATTGTTGAATATCAATTGCCAATCAAACCTGGATATCAGCCATTTAAACAAGCTCCGAGGAGATTCAACCCAAACGTACTTGATGATATCAAAAAGGAGACTGAAAGGTTACTGGAAGCAAAGCTTATCCGACCATGCCGATATGCAGAGTGGATATCGAATGTTGTTCCTATGTATAAGAAGAATGGAAAGTTAAGAGTTTGCATCGATTTTAGAGATCTGAGCAAGGCCACACCAATGGATGGTTATCCGATGACGATATCTAATATGTTGGTAGAAGCAGTAGCCGGGCACAAGGTTATTAGCTTCATGGACAACAATGCAGGATATAACTAAATTTTCATGGCTGAGGAAGACATAGCAAAGACCGCTTTTAGATGCCCTGGCGCAATTGGTTTATTTGAATGGGTTGTGATGACCTTTGGTCTGAAGAATGCCGATGCAATTTATCAGAGGGTAATAAATTATATTTTTCATAAGTTGATCGGTAGGATTGTTGAAATCTACATTGATGATGTGATGATAAAATCCAAGGGGTACAAGGAGCATCTAGCTGATTTGCGAGAGACTCTCGAATGCACAAGAAAACATGGTCTAAAGATGAATCCTAATAAGTGTGCCTTTGGATTATTAGCTGGACAATTCTTGGGTTTCATGGTCCACGAGAGAGGAATCAAAGTTGGTCAAAAAAGCATAAAAGCAATTGATGAGGCAGTGCCCCCGACTACTAAAACAGAGTTACAATCTTTGCTTGGCAAAATTATTTTTATCAGGAGGTTTATTTTGAATTTGTCGGAGAGAGTTCTGTCGTTTTCTCCCTTGTTGAAGTTGAAAAATGATCAAGAATTTAAATGGGCTGATGTACAGCGAAAGGTGTTTGAGGAGATAAAATAATATATGAAATGTTCGCCCGTGCTGGTCCCTCCTCAGCAAAGTAAGCCTTTTAAGTTGTACATATCGGCCAATAACTAGACAATTGGATCGACCCTGATGCAAGAGTTCGAAGGGAAAGAGCGAGTTGTTTTCTATCTCAGTAGGAGGCTTCTAGATCAAGAGACAAGATATTCTCCTGTCAAGAAGTTATGTTTATGCTTATATTTCTATTGCACTAAGTTACAACATTACTTGTTGTCGACTAAGTGTACAGTTGTCTCTAAGACTAATGTGATCAAGCACATGCTATCAAAGCCAATATTAAATGGAAAAATGGGAAAGTGGAATCTTACGTTGTCAGAATTTGACTTAGGTATGAATCGGCTAAAGCAGTCAAAGGGCAAGTAATAGCCGATTTTGTCACCCAGCATCATAAGCCAATTGTTGGCTATGTGGAGCCGGTACCCTGGACGTTGTTCTTTGATGGGTCACCATGCAAGCAATGTGGTGGCATTGGTATTGTTATTATTTCACCTCGAGGGGCAAGTTTTGAGTTTGCTCTTCCAACTGAACCAATGATTACCAACAACCAAGCGGAATATGAGGCTATTCTTAAGGGGCTTCAATTTCTTCATGAAGTAAAGGCTAAGGCAATTAAAGTATTTGGATATTCATAGTTAATTATTAATCAGTTGATCGGCCTATATGAGTGTATATAAGATAATCTGAGGGGATATTATGATGGGTGCCAAAGGTTGCTCAAGGAATTTCCTCACGTCTCTTTTCAACATATTCTGAGCACAGAATCAAGAGGCTAATCGTTTAGCTTAAAGTGCGTTAGGTTATCGAGTGTTTCAAGAAGTCTTGAGTAGTGAAACCTCGAATAATGATTGGAGAGTTGAAATAGCCGATTACCTTAGGAATCCATCACAGAAAGTTACTAGAAAGCTAAGGTATAAATTGACTAAGTATGTTTTACTGGATGATCAACTATATTACAAAACAGTCGATGGGGTGTTGCTCAAATGCTTAAATCAAGAGGAAGCTAAGGTGTTGATGGGCGAAGTGCATGAAGGGATATGTGGAGCTCATCAATCGGCTTATAAGATGAAATGGATTATTCACAAAACTGGATATTTTTGGTCAACAATATTGGAAGACTGTTTTGAATATTATAAGGGGTGCCAAGACTGTCAATGTTTTGGTAATATCTAGAAATTGCATGCATCAGCTATGAATCCAATAATCAAACCATGGCCGTTTCGAGGCTAGGGAATTGATTTAATTGGCCAGATTTTTCCACCCTCAAGTAAAGGACATAAGTTCATATTGGTAGCAACAGATTACTTCACTAAGTGGGTTGAAGCAATTCCTTTGAAGACGGTAACCTCAAAGAACATGGTTGATTTTGCCAATAAGCATATTGTGTATCGTTTTGGGATTCCTCAAACTATCACCACCGATCAAGGGACAATGTTCACATCAGAAGAGTTTAGAGATTTTGCTGCCAGTATGGGAATTAAGCTACTAAATTCTTCTCCTTACTATGCTTAGGCTAATGGCCAGGCAGAGGCGTCCAATCAGATTATGATTAAGCTGATTAAGAAAAAGATTGAGGAGTAGCCAAGGAAGTGGCATTCAACGCTTAATGAGGCATTATGGGCATATAGGATGGCCTATCATGGATCGATTAAAACATCGCCTTTTGAATTTGTGTATGGTCATAATGCAGTCCTTCCTTGGGAAATTTGAACTGGATCGAGGCATGTCACATTGCAAAATGATTTATCAGCCAAAGTCTACAAGAATCTTAAGATAGATGACTTAGAGGACTTGAGTTGCCATCGACTGCGTGCTCTTGAGAATATCAAAGCTAATAAACTGAGGATTGCAAAATATTACAATAAATAGGTCAAGGGCAAGCAATTTTCTGAAGGAGACTTAGTCTGGAAAGTAAAATTGCCGATTGGGTCAAAGGACAGCGAGTTCGGCAAATGGTCACCTAATTATGAAGGACCTTATCAAATTAAACATTATGCGCCTGGCAATGCTTATGTTCTAGAAACACTAGGAGGAGAAGAAGAGTTTGGTAGAGCAATCAATGGAAAATATCTAAAGAAATATTATCCTAGCGTTTGGATTAATACTTGACAGCCGATTAGTTCGATCATCGGTTCTAATAGCCGATACCAGAAGGGTGTCGCCTCTAGTTCAAAAAATAAACCCGAACGGGGAAAAGCTGGTACAATATGTATCGCCTATAGGAGCAAAGCAAACATGGATAAATTGATGCATGGAACATGAAGTACAAAGCAAAAGAAAAGTCACTTAAGATGAAGAAATTGTTTGCTAATGTCACCTATTACAAGCTACAGGCTAGAAAACACTTTGTTTACTATATCATTGGCCTGGGAAGTAAGGCTACAGAGTTAGCGGTGTCGAAGAAATCCTCGACTAGGCGCTCATGATCCCCAGGGTGTGCCATGGTTAGAAAACCATGGGGAAGAAGCCAAAGCTCATGGCCAGAATGGGCTTGCGCAACAGCCAACGCCATGGCAGTACCATGATGATCGCCATGAAGAGCGACCTCCCTAACACGGTTCAGGATGTCATGCAAGAGAACCACCAGAATGGTGCCTCTAGCATTGACGAATCCTGCCGTGTACTCCACAGCTGATCGGAGGCTTTCCAGCTGAGCCGATAGATCTAAAAGATTCAAGGAAGGGATGATTAAGATCTTGAAGACAAAATTAAGAAGAAACAAAAAGTTATGGTAGGCATCTCACCCATGATTCTGGCCTCGGCCTTGGCCAACCTATCCTCCACCAGGTCGGCCTCGGACGGTGATCGGCATTGAACCATGGCCAGAGCCAATTCTGTGAGGGAGAGGCAATCGACGAGATTCAAGCTAGCCTAATCGACGGAGGTGAGCAGATCATCGTTGTTGATCTGCCTCCTCGGATAATAGGGGAGCTGGCGGTGAGCTATTGATGAGGATGACCTCGAAGGCTGAGCGGAGTCAGCCCTATGCTTCGAGACGGTTGGGGCATCTTGAGTTGCACCCTCCTGATGATGAAGGCACTGGCGTGATGACACAGATTCATTGAAGGCCTCCTCAGCAGATCTCTTCCTGTTCTCCATGATCTCAAACCTATGGGAAAGTAGAAATTGCACCAAAGACACGAAAGGTTTGGGACAAAGCAGGTTGTTTTTCAAATCCACAGCCATGGCCCATATATATAGCCCGGGGAGGTGAGAGGATAGACTTCGCCGGGGTTATGGAATTAAAGTCAGATATGGAAATGGATCGACAATCCGGAAATTTAGGGGACGGATCACGAAGAGATAAAAGATTCAGACTTATTGCTTCCCATAATCACAAAATATCATGGGATGGAAACGAAAGGTTTACATTGACCAGCGATCAACCCACCAAGGCTTCTTTGGATTGAAGGGAGTCCGGATCCCCACAAGGCCAATGGTCATCATGAACCGAGTCACATCGGCCCGTTGATGAAATTGCATTAGGAGAAGGGGAAAGGCCACCTGCTTAACAGATGCCCAACTAATTTCTTGGTGACTGGGAAACAATGGGAAAGAAAGCCGCCTACTAAAAGATGCCCATTTCTCGGTGGCTGGGAAACTGTGGGAAAGAAGTCTGTGGTTTTCTCGAAGGGCATTTGATGGAGCAAACAAGGGGAAGGTGTCCACACATTTTAGCCCTTACAAACACTAGAACAACTCTATGATCATGGAGAGAAGACTCAGGTGATATCACAAGAATTCTTCTAACCATAGTAGCTGACCATCATGCTCGACAAGGCGCTAAGATGAGCGACACAATCACCCTATGCACAAGAATTCTTCTAACCACTCAAGATCTTCATAGAAAAGAATTAGACCATGGAGGGTCCGGTGGAGCCAGAGGCACTCGTGGAAGCAGACAGAAGAGAAACATAACTGAGTTGTTGAATTGCTCTCACCAGAGTCGGATAGACATTTTATAGTCGGCCTGAAAGATGGATCCAAGCGCCCATGAAGCAATGATGCTCTTGTAAAGGTTTTGAAGCATGGGCTCATAAGCTGGCAAAGATGGTGACAGATAGTGGACCCTAGATCAAGATTCTCTACCCATGACTACGGACCTATCGGGGGAACACACATGATAATTTTGGAATAAAAATTACTTTTATCCCAAAATTGGGGGGCATGTGTTTACACCAAAATTTGGGAAGAAGAATTGCAGGAACTTGAAAGCTCCTAAGATCATGTCATCAAGGAATCGATTGCATGAAGGTCGGTATCAGCTGACTCGAATGCAGCACTAGAATCGGCTCTCTTCAGATAACGCCAGCAGATAACGATAAAAGCTACGGTTGGCGTCAGGAAAAACATGTTGGACTCTACAAAAAGGGAAAGATTAGGGTCCAAGTTATCTTAAATTAGGAATGTTTTCTCTCATGCCAAAGATTGTGATGAGTCGTGCTTAAGTAGAATTCATGCATAGGTTTCGGGTATAAATATTGGACCCCGGCTATTATAAAGGACACACAATCAATCAAATACAAGTCATTTACTTTTTTTGGCTCTGGCCAACCCTTAGGAGTAGGAGTAGAGTAGATCTCGGTGAGTTCTTCAGCGAGCGGGGCTGCATCGGTCTAGCCAACCTCCGGCTTGTCTGTAAGTACTGTCATGGCTCATACTTCTGTTTGTATGGCTGCATCGATCCAGTCGACCTCCACTGCGACTCTAGTATAAGCTAGTTATAGACTCTTGTTTAGTTCAAGTACAGCTGCATCAATCTAGTCGACCTCCACTGCTCGAACTAGATTAAGGTCAAGTTATCGGCTCTACCTAAGAGTGGCAATCTTTGATAGATTCATTAAGTTACCGATCTTGCTGATGTTCTTATCGTCATTAGTTTCCAGCAACATCAACCTACCCGGTCGAGATTGACTTAGATCGGCTTTATATCCTTTGGGTCCATCGTTTGATTTGTCACAACACGATATTACTTACAATGAACAACGGGTTATGTCTTATCGGGAGTTCTATTTCGATCTTGGTCGCGCATAGTATGCGGTTAAGGTACGTATGATCTTGGAGAGGCTTACTGGTTAGTTAAATCTGGTCTACTGTTCATTATTTATGGCTGTAATGTTCCGATCGATCCCCACTGATAGCACTATAGATTGGCGGATGCTAGTTAGTAGATCTGTTCTCGATTAGTCATGACCTTAATTGTTTGCTATGCCTGCATCGGCTAAATAGCCGATCGCCCATACGTTAACGCCTACAGTGCGTTTATATAATTCTGTTAAGCGTGAAAAGATCTATTTACTTTAAAGGTTTGATTTGTTGTCTTTATCACAGCTGCATCGATCTAGTCGAACTCCACTATTAGAGATAGCAGGTTAGGTCTGATGAGTCCATAGGTTTATCCATGTGAAATAGTCGATTGTTCACACGCTGTAGTTCTCTTCACCTGAATTGGCTATTTTAGCCAATTCATACGAGCCTTCACGTATAGCATGTCTTTCGGAAAGCCTCTCGAAGTATGGATATCTTTACGGATTCTTTGGTTTTAGTTTGTTATTATCATCATAGCTGCCATCGATTCGGTCGAACCTCACTGTTGATGGTAACATATTAGATTTAGAGCGTTTGTAGATCCATTCGTATCAGATAGTCGATTTATTTGCATGCTATATCCTTTCTCGTTAGATTCATTGGTTCAATGCTTTATACAGATAACACCTATCTAGCTGATGATCTTATTTACATCTACGAATACTATACCTATCAATATGAAATTAATCGCTACCCATGAGCTTTACAGTCCATAACAGCCGATTTCTACACGTATCGGCTATTCAGTCGCTTTTCATGTCTGTCTGCTCCCGAAGCGGCACACTTGGAACTGTTTGGGCATAGACCAGCATATTCCACCTTAAATTACTGATAAATTTTCTCTCCTTGTCAATTGCAGGGTCAAATTGACTGGCACGCCTCAGGAGGAATATGTAGGATTGGTTATCCCTGCGTTGAAGCCAAGCGGATCTCCAGCTCCATCCAGCAGATCCTTCCGGCTTGCTGTGTGTTGACACATTTTCGTGCCGATAGTGGGTATACACTACTCTCACTCAGGGTGGGCATTCGTTTCTCGGTTTGGTTTCAGTTCGGTTCCCACGATTATTGATGAAATTCGGTTCCTAGAAAACGGGAACCGATCGGTTCCAAAATTTTTTAGGAACCGAGCATTTCGATTCTCGGTTATTTCGGTTCGGTTCCGGCTCTAACCGAACTAACCGATTTTTTTCAGAAGACCTCAAGACAATAATAAATATACTTGTTCTCAGGCAAATTTATGCAACACTATATTCATTTTTAATAATAATAATATATAAGAAAACAATAGCAATATAGTAACACAAATATATAGCAGTTCAAATATAAAACACTACACATAAACCAAACATAATCCTACAAAATACAAGTAAGTGAAGTATAATTCATGTAATTCGGTTCTTTCGGTTAATTCAGTTAACCGAGAGTAGGAACCGAATTTTCTTCGGTTATTTTGGTTCTTCAATATCAGGAACCGAATTAGGAACCGAAATTTTTGGTTTCGGTTAATTTGGTTTCGGTTCCGGTTATTTCGGTTCGGTTCTCGGTTCTTGGTTATTTTTGCCCAGGGTTAACTCTCATCATCTCCGATGATCTCCTCTTTTACAATTCGCTTGGAGGACCTCAAGCAACAATAGAAGCTCTTCCAGGGGGGTTTCTGTAGAAGTTGTTACTTAGGTGAACAGTGCGTTATAGGGTTTTCCTTTTTCTTTTTATGTTTTCAGCTGAAACTTGTGAATTTCATAAATAATTATAGAAGCATGATAAATTATGAAACAATTTGTGTAGCTTTATTATGATGTTCTCTATATGGGAAAAATATGTGTTATCTAAAAACAGTATCTTTGGTATGTTTAAAAATTCCATCTTTTAATGGAAAAATGCTAGATGTATGATTTTTGTGGGCCAAAATAATAATCTTTTAATTATGAAACTTTTTGAGTAAATGTCATGTGCTAATACCTAGCTCCACAAAAAGTTTGGTACTATTTTGATAATTGTAGATTGATTAATTAATTTAAATGTGTTTAAATACCTTTTTCCTTATATAATAAATACCAAAAGGAATTAGAAAAGTAATTAAACGACTTATGTGTATTTGGGCACTGTTTGTAGACTATGGAACACAAAACCCTCTGCTGTTCCTTGGCAACTTAATTATTTTCTTGGTGTGTTCATAATCATCTTTTTGGTTTGTAACTAAAATGGTTTAAGTAAATGTCTAATTAGTATATGCATGTATATAAGTCTTGATTGCTCCTTGTGTGCAATAACTTGAGTAGATGATTAAACTATGTAGGTGCTTTTCATGCTAAACACTTGCTGATCCATGTTGGTATAGTTCTTTTATGATGAACAACTAAATGACTTGTTAATTAATAACTAAAAATGCGCTATGAATAATTACACTAGTTGTATCGCGAAGGAAAATTGTACTCAAGTTTCTAAAATATGTTTGAGTTCATCTAAGTAATTGTGTGTCTCTCATCATGCATCATGACATGCATTGCATCATGCTAACTATGCATCATTTATCCACGTGTAGTAAACGAGAGTGAGAAGATTCTCGTGGATATGTTTCGGAGAAGATTTGTCCACTAGTGATATTAATGTCATGATTGACCTCAATGATCCTTCTGCGACTCTGACCTTCTCTGCAACACAGGCAAGCCCCGGAGCATACAACCCTTCCTTGTGTTTACAAATGTTTTATCATTGGAATCCTATATAATGGATGCATTAAGTAAATAGGAGTTGGTTGGAAACCAATTGCTGCATGACTACCTTGATATTTCAATACCTTTCCTTGTCACCCTTTAGTAGTGACAGTTTAGTAATGCTTAGCCATGCTTAGTTGATAAGAGTTGAGTGAAGAATTCATCATTCGCAATGGCTTTACTCAGGAGATGTTCTAAGGAGTGATGGTTTTATCATTTGACCTGGTACCTACCTTAGGTACAAATTGATAAAGATGGGCTTTGAGGAATAATTAATTTGAGACCGGACAGGTTAGCTCACATTGAGAATGGAGTTTTGGTGTAGTGCTCCGTCTGTGTCGATTAAGGACCGTTCGTTGTAGGCTTTCTTGTGTTTGAGACTTTGCAGTACTGACCACATACTCCGGTAATCCTGATACCTTGTCTATTCCATTATGTGAAAAGACAACCACACACTGGGCATGGGAGATGGCGAGAGTAGTGTGTACACACCCTGCAAGAAAACCATCTGGGATGGAGCAGGGCGGTGGAGTATTGTGCTCTCGGGTAGTGCGGACCGGTTAACATTTTGGAGGATCTGAGAGAAGGGTTGATATATGTAGGTCTGGGACTTGCATATGTCATGTGGTTGGGAATCGCCAGCTGGGTTTAATCAATTTGAATCGCCGTTGCTTCTCAGAGAAGGAGACTTAACTCTCTGCCCTTCATCATAGTTAATCAATGAAACAATGGTTACTTATGATCACAAGATGAGTTGTTTAAAGAAGTGATTGATTAAGATGAGATGATTAAAGAGATTATTGATTTAGATCAGGAGCAAACTAGATACTTATAATGACTTAATCTTGAGCTTAAACTTTGAAAGTAAGGGTTCACTTGTAGTAAGCTTTTATGGAAAAGTTACTCTTGATTCTTGCTTCAGACTTACCTTGTATCCCCTTAAGCCTGCATTCCCTTAGAGTCTTTTCTTTAGTCGGGTAAGTCTTGTTGAGTACCCTCAAGTACTCATGGTTTGTTAAAATGTTGCAGGTTCTGACTTGTGCTGCTAATCAAGGTCATGTCAGTGACTTCGACATGATATGATTGTCCCTCTATCTTAGGTACTTTACTTAAGTTGTTTTCTATAGTTCTACTTATCTCTTCGAACTTACGTTTTTACTTGAAAGGTACTGGAAATGTTTTGTAATCAAATATTGTAAATCTTCCACAACTCCAATGCATGATATTTTTGTACCAAATGTTGTAATGTTGTGGCAATTCCATTGTTGATCCTATATGAGTTGTAAAATGTGGATGATTCGGGGTTCTCTGAGGACACCCGACAAACTACAAGATTATCTGGCTCCCGTGTGCAGCAGTCAGAGGTCTTTAGGATAATGACGGGTGTATGTGGGTGAGCATAATTTGGATGGTTCTACCACAAGTTCGGACTTAGTCCTGACCCTCGCGCGCTCTCTGGAACCTCTCTAGACGCCTCCGGACCGAGCTGTTCGATGGTCCCGTGGGACTATTCATGGGTGGAGCTACTGTTCAAACCATCCAAAGCTCGCTGATGCACACCCTAGCAGCCGGACCGATGCACATTGGCCCGGATGGTTACTGTTCATGGGTCCGGAGCTACTGTTTACAATAGTCCGGAGCACCCTGAACTTCATTTCTTTGCCGCTTTTGTGTCCGTCTTGGTTCCATCTTCCGTGCTTGAACTTTGCTTGATCTTTTGGGCTTCTATTATGCTTCTAAGATCTTTGCTTGAGGTGTTGACCATCTAACCATTACATTGCCTTCGTGCAAGTCACGTTTGCACCCTATTGAACTACAAAATAAACACTTGCAAACTCATTAGTCCAATTTAGTCTTGTTGATCATCAAACACCAAAATCTAAACTAAATGGGCCAAGGGTCCATTTTCCTTATACCTCCTTCCTTTCATAAATATTTAACTTCCTCCTTTTATGGTGTCACTTGTAGAATAGGAAACAATTGTCAATTGGACTACTGAAAGGTCCTTGTTTTGTTTTGGTAATTAAGTGACAACCTAGGTGGACTAATATGTGTTTGATGCGAGATACACTGAAAATTAGTCAACCAGATCATGTGTGATGAAGGATCTCATTGCATATGATACATGACATGGAGTCATGTGGCTAGGTGGAGAAGATCAAGGCAAGACTTGGCTTGATGCACCGATTGCAAGGGTGAAGGGCAAGTTGGAGGCTTTGGAGCGATGGACCACGTGGCGGTGAAGCTTGAGAAAAGACTTGGCGTCGATGGACTAAGGCAATGGTGAAAAGCAAGTGATGTCAAGATCGATGAACCAATAAGGTCATATAATGATATGAAGTGGATCATATCATTTGTTAATCAATGTTGGTGCATGTGTTGCATCAACATTGGAGGAGATGGAATGGAATGCGCAAGGTAAAGGTATAATTGTACGACATTTCATTTCACTGGTCAAAGGATGTGTAGAGAATTGCATGATCGGGTTTAGGATAGATGGTCGTACTATCAAGAGGGGCAAACTTGTTTGCATATCGGTCATCTAGTGCCACTTGAGCGATCTAACTTTGCATACGATGCTAGGATCGAGTGGTGTGGTGAGAGTAAGAGAAAATACTAACACACGTGCACAAGGTGGTGTATCACTTGGTGGTGTTAGCACATTTGCAAAGGAGTTGAAGTTGGAAGTGAGGAGGAGCCTCTGGGAGCTTCGGACCCTGGCTGGCGTGGAGTCCGGACCATGGCGTGAGGGTCTGGAACTCAACCCTAGATGAGGGCTGCGCTGGCGCGTGCTCCGAACTCTACGTGGTAGAGCATCTGGACCATCGCTCGCGGGTCTGGACGGTGACCCTAGGCAGTGACACAGTGGTAGCTGGCTCCGGATCCTATGAACAGGAGGGTCCAAACCAAGGGCTGCGAGTCTAGTTTAGGGACAACTGTGTAGGTGAAGACATGTGGCGTGGCGGCGTGCGAGTTCGGAGCGTCCGAACCCTCGGATGTTGGTCTGGACGGCGCGTTCGGACTCAGTCCAGACGTGTTTTGGTGCTCGAGGAGCTTACTAGAGTCGTCTAGACTCATGTGCGCGATGGTCCGGACAGGGACTGTGGTAGTCCGGTTCCTGAGTTTGGAGGCGGCGAGGCCGCATGCGCAGTAGCTGTTGGAAGCCATGGTCGGCTTCAAACAGGCAGCGACATGTGGCACAATCTAGGCGTTCGGACCTAGAGGAGATGGTCCGGAACCTCGGTCCGGTTGCTCGGTCTGGAGCCCCCGTGGCTGAGTTTTGAGCAATGGCTCTATTTGGCATTTAGGCTATAAATAGAAGGGGTGCTTGGGCTTGGCTAGGATTGAGCACCTTGGGGGGCTTAGTGTCCATGCTTAAGGGTGCTTGGAAGCCCTCTAACTCACTTGTGCTTACAAGAGTGTGATTCAATTGCGAGTGAGTGATTCTAGTGCATTGCATTGAGAGATTGCATGGTGTGGCACTAGTTGATCGAGTTGCAAGGCGGTGGTGGTTGTTACTCTTGGAGATTGCCACCTCCTAGATGACTTGGTGGCTATGGCTCTGTTGAAGCACGTAAGGATATTGTGTGGTGCTCCGGAGAAGTGCTTGTGAGGGGCGTTGTGCTCGCCCCGCGGGGATCACGAAGAGCAACTCTAGTAAGGTGTGAAGAGTGCCAAGTGGTCTGGCGGATCGAAAGATAGAGCTTGTGGTGAGCACTCCACGTGGGAGAGTGTGACTTGAGGGTCACCACTAGCTAGAGGATCGGCAGCAACCTTGGACTTGCCTCAACGGGGACTAGCTTATTGGCAAACAAGTGAATCTCGGGATAAAAATCACCGTGTCAACATTGTTCATCCTGTTAGTTTGCAAATCTCCTTACACAAGCTTGTATTCATTCTTGTATATATTGTGCTTGTGTAGTTGCTCTTGTAATTAGTTAGCTTGTGTGGCTTACTAATTGCCTTCCTTACTTGTGTAGCGTAGAAGTAGCTCCCTTGCGTAACTAGTTGGCTTGTGTAGCCTTGCTAGTTATATTGGTTAGTTTATGTAGCTAAGTAATTTGAGGTTCTTAGTTTAGCTTGTGTAGCCTTGCTATTGAGCATTACTAGTGAGCTTAGGCTTTGTGCGCCTTGCTTCACTAGATTGTGTAGGAGCTTCCCGGTTGCTTGAAGTACTAGTTGCATACGTTTGTGTGACCTTGCAAGCTAGAATTATTTAAGGTGAGCTCTAGCTAGCCTGTCACCTTTGTTGCCTAATTAGGATCTTTATAAAGTGCTTGAACTTAGATAGAGGGGTATAGTCTTGACTAGACCAATTAGTTTTAATTCCGAATTTGTTTCGATTGGCCGTAGCACTTAAGTTTTAAAAAGGACTATTCACCCCGCTCTAGTCCACCATCTTGACCCTACAACTATATAGCCTAGTGGCAACAGTGGTGAAAGGCAAACTTGCTAAAGTGACTGCGAAATTGGAGTGTTGATTTGGCTGAATGGATATACTTCACCAAAGTATGGTTAGTCAAAATAGAGTCATCTTCTCTATCTGTTTGTGCTATCTGAATTCTATTGTTCACTTGAAGAACTGAGGAGAGGCGGACTTTAGTTATTTTGGTCCATATCAGCTACCACAGTAACAGATAAATACAGTAGTTATGTGTGAACTCCATGACTGGTATGTTCTTTTGTATAAACAAAGCTGTAAAGATGTGCATATATGTACATCAGTAACAATTATTTGTTTATATGGTTCAAATGTGTAAATATGGAGATCTGTACGGTAACATATTGGTTTGTAAAGATGTGTGATGTATATGAGACCATCTGGCATAGAGATTTATCTTTTTTACAAACGCGTGTTGACAAAACACGTCTGTGATGACCCCTCTTCAAATTGTCGACCCCTCTTCACATTGTCAACACACGTATGTGATGACCCCTTATCACAGATGCATTTCATCTATGCACATCTGTAATGAGGGGTTATCGTAGACGCGCTTAAAGTGTACATGTCTGTGATATGTACTCGTCATAGATGCGTGTTCACGTGTCTGTGATATGTAGTCATCGCATATCCAATAAGAGTGACACGTCGAACCCGCGTCTGTGTGTGCGTTGAGATGCGTCTCTGATGTAGAATTCTGATATAGTGAATGTTTCTTTTTCTTTAATCGTCTCTATAAGCACTAGTCTCGAAACAAGCTTCCACGTGGTCAGCTGGATTCCCAGTCGGTTGTTCTGATGAGCACGTCAGGAACGATTCAACTTTCCTGACCTGGGCACAGTAGAATCGCAGCGAAAGCCTCCCACAGACGGGAGAAAAACTGGTCTGCGATAGTGTGTACATGCCCTTAGCACGTAGTACTAATATATATATATGATCACAATCGACCGAAAATCCACCAGACGACATCCGCATAGTACAGGCAGTGATCGAGAACCAACTACCAGCGGGTTATAGCTAGGTTCAATAGTTTGGTTCGTTCGTTTATATGCATCGATCCATCTCCATTATTGCCGTTGCATGATAGATCACAGTCTCTCTCTCTCTCTCTGCCTGTCTGTCTGTCCGTCTCCTTTCTCAATGCAAATTTGGTTTTGTCCCTATGTGTCTATTATTTTTCTTTGGGCAGCACTACCGCCCGCCCACGCACGCGGGGCCACTGCGCCTGCGCACTCTCTCCTTTATCATCTTCTTCTTCCCCACCCCGCCTCCTCCCCAACCTCCGGTGTTGCCTCCCCGCCTCCTGCGTCGCATCCCCCGCCGCCTCGTCACCCCACCTGGCACCAAATCCGGCGACACCGCCCCACGCCCTTGCCCTCGCCCCTGCCTCCACCACCTACCGCCGGTGGCGACCTCCTTCTTCCCTTCCCCTCTTCCCCCAGCCCCCTCCCGCATGCGGCCATGGCAAACTCCAGCGAACTCCGCCGAAGTCCGGCCATGGCGCCCCCACCCCGACCTAGCCTAGTTGCCGCCGCCGCCAACTCCCCTAAACCGCCCGCCGGCCATCCCCACCGCCTGGCCGGCCTACCTCCCTTGGTTGGATCCTTCTATGCCCGCCGGAGTTAGAGAAGAAGGGGCGCCAGAGCTCGACGGAACCTTAGCCGCCGCTGGAGTTGGAGAAGGCGCGGGTGGGCGCGGGCGCGGGAGAGGGAGAAGCAGCAGCGAGCAGGCGCGGGCGCAGCAGCAGCGAGCAGGCGCGGGCGAATTGACGGCCAGGGGAAGCAGCAGCGAGCATCGGGCGGCGGATGCTATAGGCCCTTGGCATAGCTTGAGTGTTGTACAATATACTTAAGAAAACTAGGCTATATATAATGTCTAAATTAGTCACTGAATAAAACAACGTCCATAATAGGGTTGTTTCAAGTTCGTCATACACATATGCTTTGTTTGTTTTGTGGAGTCGACCGGCAAAATGTATGACTAGTTGATCGTGTGATTGTCAATTTTGTGCAGCAGAATGTATGACCCACCGTTGATTGTGTGATTTGTCAATTTTGTGGTCGATCTGTGGTATGGACAATGTTGTGAAATAGAACACTGAAAATATAGGGTGCGTTCGGCTGGCTGGTTCGGCTGACCAGCCGGCTTGTTCTCCTCACATCAACCAGCCAGTTTCAGCCGCTACAATGTTTCTCTCTCACAACAACCAGCCAGTTTCAGCCAAGTTTCTGCCAGCCGAACGGGCCCATAATATTTGTGTAGATGATTTTAATTAATTGATTTGGATGAATAAAGCTTAGATAGCTAGCGTCGGTACGTGTAAACTTTCTCTCTCTCACACACTCTCTCTCTCTTATAATTGCAAAGATCTTGCACAAAAGGTGTTGGGGGTCTCGAACTCTTAGGATTGTAAGCACGTACTCCCTCCATATTGGTAATTCAAGACGTTTTAGACAGCGACACGGTCTTTAAAGCATAACTTTGACTTTTTATTTTTATAACAATATTTATTGGAAAGTGATATATGTATATTTTTATGAAAGTACTTTTCAAGATACATCTATTCATATGGATTTCATATTTCTAAACTTAACCACTTAAAAGTTATTCATGAATTATATTCTCAATATTTGACCCAAGCCTTTTCTAAAACGACCTGAATTAGCGGTATGGAAGGAGTGCGTCAGCATATATCGATGAGGTCGGTAGATAGATCCGCAGCTAGAGGTGGATGGTTAAAAGCCTTGCATAGTTGCTGGTGGGTAGAGAGATCAAACGCCAGTCGCGCGGCAGCAGGCAGCTGGCCAGTATGACGATGGATCGAAAATTCCAGCACCCAGCAGACAAACACAGTCGCACACGTACAATGCAATCAGTGATCGAGAGCCAACTACAGGAAACTGGCTCTTTGCCGACTGCAATTTTCTTTGCCAACTGTTTTTTTTCGACACTCGGCAAAGAGGTCCCTTTGCCAACTGGAATTTCCTGCAGTCGGCAAAGCAGGATTTGCCGACTGCCTGGCTTTGCCGACTGCCAGGCAGTTGGCAAAGAATTGCAGTCGGCAAAGGCAGGCCATGGTTGACGCCATCCACACCGTCACCTTTGCCGACTGCCACTCCGTCAGCAGTCGGCAAAGGCGCAGGCTTTGCCAACTGCCATCCTCCCTGGCAGTCGGCAAAGAATTTTTATTTTTTTTGATTTTCGATCCCAGTTTTTTGTGTTGCCTTGATACAGTAAGTACATGATATATTCCAAGTTTGGGATCATTTTGATTTATTTTGCTATATTCCGTAGATTTTTTCTGTTTCTTTGATTTTTTCCGGCAGCTCTAGATTTGAACTGCAGGTACATGAAATAATGGAATCCGGACATTTAGAAAATGATATTCATGATGTTTGGAGCATGTTGAGGCCGTGTGCGGGGCCTCGCGTGAAATTTCGACCGTGTTGGTGTCGGAACACGCCGAGCCACGCGCGTGAAAAGTGTTTTTAAATTTTATAAAATCGAAACGGAGTCCGAAAATGACGAAACTTGACGACGTGTCTTGTCATCGCATGCGGAGGCTATGGTAAAAATTTGAGAAAGTTTCGAGCAAGTGGCGACGTCGGGTGGCTATGTCCAGGTTTTAGCCACCCGACGTCGCCACTTGCTCGAAACTTTCTCAAATTTTTACCACAGCCTCCGCATGCGATGACAAGACACGTCGTCAAGTTTCGTCATTTTCGGACTCCGTTTCGATTTTATAAAATTTAAAAACACTTTTCACGCGCGTGGCTCGGCGTGTTCCGACACCAACACGGTCGAAATTTCACGCGAGGCCCCGCACACGGCCTCAACATGCTCCAAACATCATGAATATCATTTTCTGAATCGCCGGATTCCATTATTTCATGTACATGCAGTTCAAATCTGGAGCTGCCGGAAAAAATCAAAGAAACAGAAAAAATCAATGGAATATAGCAAAATAAATCAAAATGACCCCAAACTTGGAATATATCATGTACTTACTGTAGAAAGGCAACACAAAAAAACTGTGATAAAAAATCGAAAAAAAAAATTAATTCTTTGCCGACTGCCATCAGTGGCAGTTGGCAAAGAGCCTTTGCCGACTGCCAGGGAGGATGGCAGTCGGCAAAGAATTTCTGAGAAAAAAATCAAAAATAACCTTTGCCGACTGCCAGGGAGCAGAGCAGTCGGCAAAGTATTTTTAAAAAAAATTAAAAAAAATAATTTTTTGAAAAAAAAATAATAGACCTTTGCCGACTGCGTCACATGCTCGCAGTCGGCAAAGGGAAAAAAAAAAGAAAAACGTCGCCTTATCCGCTCGGCCCGCCCTCCCCCCTCCCCAAAATCCCGCCCGCCTGCCCCCGCTCGCCCGCCGCCGCCACCCAGGCCGCCCCCGCCGTCGACGCCGTCGCCCGGCCGGCCGCCGGCGCATCCCCCCCGCGCCCTCCCCCTCCCCCGCGCCCCTCCCCTCCCTCTCTCCCGCGCCGGCGGATCCCCTCACTCCTCCTCCCTCGGCCGCACGCGCCCTCCCGGCGGCAGCGCGACAACACTCAACGGCGGCGCGAGGGAACCCTAATCAGGCGGAGCGCGGCCCTCCCCGGCGGCGCCCACCCCCCCCCGCGCTGGTCCTACCGGTGGGCGGCCATCCCCGGCGGCGATCCCCCCACGCGCCCTCCCCCTCCCCCGCGCCCCTCCCCCCTCTCTCCTGCACGGCGGATCCCCTCCTCCTCCTCCCCCGGCCGCGCGCGCCCTCCCCGGCGGCACGGCGCCGCCGCCGCGCGCACCCTCCCCGGCGCGGGGCCCCCCCCCGCGGGCGCGGCCCTCCCGGCGGCGCCCCCCCCCCCCCCCCCCCGCGCTGGTCCCTCCCCGGCGGCGCGGCCATCCCCGGCGGCGCCCCCTCCCCCGCGCCCCCCCGCGCTGGGCCACCCCCGCGGCGCGTCCCCCCCCCCCCCGCTGTCCCCCCCCGCTCTGGGCCCCTCCCGGCGCCGCCGCCCCCCAGCCCCTCACCGCGTGTCCCCACCCGCTCCGGTCCCCGCGCCAGGCGCGCCGGCCGCGTTCAGCTCCGCGCGGCCCCATCAGCGGCCGCTGCCTCGCCCTCGACAGCCCCGGCGCCGTGCTCTGCCCCGCCCCGATCCGGGCGTGCCCCTCCTCCTCCGCGTCCGCGCGCCGTCCGCCATCCGCGCGCCCGTTCGCCGTCCGCTGGCCCTGCTCGCCGTCCTCGCCACGCCGCTCGCCTCGCCCGTCCTCGACTCGCGCACCGTCCTCGCCTCGCCTCACCGTCCTCGCGCGCGCCTCTGCTCCCCGCGCGGTGACGCCGTCCGTGACGACGAGGTAGTAGTACTACTAGTAGTAGTAGTTTTACTTTGTTAATACCTGCTTATATTCTTCTGCATGGATTGGAATACATTTGTGGTTGTCGGCCATCGTGCCTGACATGTATATGTGTTTGTCGGCCATCGTGCCGTCTTTTCTTGCAGGTTTGGTAACCTTCCCGTACAGGGGAGGTGCTGCCGAAATTTTTCATTCTCACTAATTGTTTTTCTTTTTCAGGAGGGCTCCCATTGGAGGCTAGCCGGAGGAGCACGACTCGGCACTGCCCCGCTAGCCTTTCTTCACCGGCACCTGCGGTATGACCCCTCTTTCCGCCACATGTAGTCATAGGTCGCGTTACCCAGTTAGGCGTCTCCCGTCCGAAACGGATATGGTTGGAAGTATGCGTTCTTCGCATATGTATAACCGTATCCGTTTCGGATTGTCCACGTTATTTGGACAGCCCGAGGATGCGCAGATGAGGTTAGCTCCCATGTTCCGCTCCCGTCCGAGTCGGAGTTTCGGCAGGACCTCCCCGTTGTTCTCTGGATACACACTCTCCCCGCCGGGACGTGTATCGGGAGAACAGCGGGGAGGTGCTGCCGAAATTCTGTCTCGGACGGGAGCGGAGCATGGAAGCTAACCTCGTCTGCGCATGCTCGGGTGGGATTAGGACCTATCCTTCACCTATTAGATGGTAGGAGCGCGTTGTAGATGCACTTGCTGGTTTTATCACATGTTAACATTGCCGCATGACAGAGCATGGGTGACCGTGAGTGGATGTACTCGGGCTTCGCAAGTAAGAGCCACGAATGGATCAGGGGGACGACTGAGTTCCTGGAGCATGCATTTGGCCCAGCTGCTAAAGGGTCGATTCGGATGCCGTGTCCCTGCAGCGAGTGCAGGAACAAGAAGAAGAAAGTAAAGGCTCAGGTGTTGAGAGATCTGTTCAAGCACGGGTTCGTTCCAAACTATACCCGTTGGCGCCACCATGGTGAATACCATCCTATTAGGGATGAGGTGGTGCGACCCATCCTCGAGGAGTATGATGGCGATGCCGGGATGGCAGACATGATGGCAGACTTCCACGAAGCACGGTTTGGCGAAGGAATGGATGTGGAGGAAGATCCGGAGGAAACCGCAAAGGCCTTCTACGACATGATGGAGTCGGCACAGAAGCCCCTTCACGAGAAGACAAAGCTTACGCAACTGGATGCCGTCTCACGCCTGATAGGGTTGAAGTCGCAGCTGGGCATTAGTCGAGACGGCTTCGATCTCGTGTTGAGCATTGTTGGGGGACTGCTTCCGGCAGATCATGTCCTGCCGACGAACACCTACGCTACACAGAAGCTCCTTCGTGCACTTAAGATGCCATATGAGGGGATCCATGCTTGTCCGAAGGGGTGCGTCCTATTCAGGGGAGACCTCAAGGAAGCAAAAACCTGTCCGAAGTGCGATGCCTCTAGGTTCGTGTTGGTAGAAGGCTCTGATGGCAGCATGAAACAGTCTAAGGTCCTCGAGAAGGTCGTACGGCACCTTCCTTTCCTACCGAGGCTGCAACGGCTGTATATGACGGAGGAGTCCGCGAAACAGATGACGTGGCACAAGAATGGCAAAAGATACCATCCTGACAAGATGGTACACCCGGCGAACGGTGATGCATGGAAGCACTTCGATAACATGAATCCTATCAAGGCTATGGAGGCTCGGAATGTACGCGTAGCACTGGCAACAGATGGGTTCAACCCGTTTGGAATGATGGCGGCCCCATACACTTGCTGGCCCGTGTTTGTGATCCCCCTCAATCTCCCCCCCGGCGTCATGTTTGAACCTAAGAACGTGCTCTTGACGCTGATAATACCTGGACACCCGGGCGACAATATGGGTGTGTTCATGCAGCCGGTGTGGGATGAATTGGAACTTGCTTGGGAAGAGGGGGTACTCACGTACGACCGGGCTATGAAGAGGAACTTCAGAATGCATGTGTGGTACCAGTATTCAATGCATGACTTCCTGGCGTATGGCTTATTCAGCGGGTGGTGTGTTCACGGGAAGTTCCCTTGCCTGACATGCAAGGCAGATGTGATGTTCACCTGGCTGGCCAAGGGCGGCAAGTTTTCTTCTTTCGACAAGCATCGCCAATTCCTGCCTGAGAACCATGAATTCAGGCTAGATGTAAAGCACTTCACGAAAGGCGTTCAAGTCACCGGCCCCATTCCGCAGGTTAAGAGCCCTGCCGCCGTCCTTGCCGACATACAGGCTCTCGAACCTGAGGAAATAGGTGGGTTTAAGGGATATGCTCGGGACCACATGTGGACTCATATATTGGGCTTGACTAGGCTCCCCTACTTCAAGGACCTTCTTCTTCCACACAACATCGATGTAATGCACACAGAAAAGAATGTGGCCGAGGCACTCTGGGCAACACTCATGGACGTTGGCAAAAAGTCGAAGGACAACGTCAAGGCTAGACTGGACCTGGAGATGATCTGTGATAGACCAAACCTGGTGATGAAGACCCCTGCGCCCGGCAGGAAATGGAAAAGGGGGCCGGCCGATTACATCCTGAAAAGGGCAGATAGGAAGGAAGTTCTGCAGTGGATCAAGACGTTAAAGTTCCCCGATGGGTATGCGGCCAATCTGAGCAGGGGTGTGAACTTGCAGACTATGAAAGTCTTAGGGATGAAGAGCCATGACTTCCACATATGGATTGAGCGGATCCTTCCTGCGATGACCCGGGGATACCTCCCAGAGCATGTGTGGCACGTCTTGGCAGAGTTGAGCTTCTTCTTCCGCCAGCTTTGTGCCAAGGAGTTGTCTCGGGATGTTTGTGTTGAACTGGAGAAGGCTGCACCTCTGTTGCTCTGCAAGTTGGAGATGATATTTCCACCCGGCTTCTTTCTGTCCATGCAGCATCTGATCTTGCACCTACCGTGCGAGGCACGGTTGGGGGGTCCCGTGCAGGCCCGTTGGTGCTATCCAATCGAGAGGTGTCTAAAGCTTCTTCGGAAAAATTGTAGAAATAAAGCCAAGATTGAGGCTTCCGTGGGAGAGGCCTCCGTTCTAGAGGAGGTGTCGACCTTCACACAGGCGTACTATACTGAGAAGCTTCCCAGCATGTACAATCCAACCCCTCATTACAACGCTGACGAGAACTCATCGATACTCAGCCTTTTCCAAGGGGATCTCGGGAGTGGAAGCGCAGGTACAAACAAGCAGTTGAACCATCAGGAGTGGCAGACTATCATGTTCACATTGTTGATCAACCTTGATGAAGTGATTCCTTATCAGAAGTAAGTTCTCAATGAGCTTGTTACCTACGCCGTCACTATCCTCCATCTATCATGGTCTGACCCTCTAGTTTCTTCCTTCTTTCAGGGAATTTATTAGTCAATACTGGAGAGGCAATAGGGCTCCTACCGAGCAAGAAGAAGACAATCTTCTTAGACACGGTGTGCCCGATTTCATCTCCTGGTTCTGTACAAAGGTACCAACCAACTAACCTCTTTCTGACTTTGTGATTCCACTTTGCTCCCCGGAGCGAGTTATGTAACGATCTCCTACCCTTGCAGGCCCAAACGGATGCAGAAATGAGCGATGAATTGAAACAGGTAAGTGCTGTTTTGTTCGTCGTTCACTCGTTTCGCACCTGTACATATAATCAACACTGTGGATGTAATATTGCAGGCCCAGATGGAGGCCAAGATGGAGGAGAGGATCGCCACGTTGCACGCGCAGATGATGGCGCAACAGATGGCTTACCAGCAAAGCCTGCAGCAGCACTATAACACTCAGATGCAGAACATGGCCAACTTCTTCCAGTCCATGCAGACGCTCGGGACGTCTACACCGCCTCCTCTTCCAATGTTCGCTCCACCGCCTCCTCCTCCAGAGTTTTTTCCTGTGCCTGCTCCTGTCGCTCCTGGAGGGACCCCGGTGAGTATATTGACTCTTGCTTTAACTTGTGCGTCCATGCTGCAGATACTAATGACATCACTTGGCGTTTAACTTGTGCAGGTACAGTCGGCGGGTTCGAACCCGTCTCCTAGAGGTCCCGGCCATCAGATGATGTCGTATCCACCACCTGCACCCTATCCACCGTATCCACCTCCGCGTGGCCCTCCTCCGACGTACTCGTGGCCGCCGGTGCGCGGAGGGTGGCAGTACGCGCAGGCGCCTCAGTTTGGTCCAAGGGGGTTTCCGTGGGCAAACCCTGGGGGCTCTGGGGGCGGAGCGGACGACGAGACCGGGGACAGCGCGACGAGCTAGGTACTTGTCGATTCTGTTATCATGTATCCACCGTATCGTCGAAGTTGTTGTCATGTATTTCTTTTCTTCGTTATGGACCTAGACTTGTTATGTTGAACTTCGTGTGATGGACGTCGACTTGTGGTGTTCGACGTGTTGGACTTCATGTGATGGTTGTAATGCACTTGTGTGGTTGTTATTGTGACATATATGTGAGATATATGTGATGTTGTGCGTTATTGTGATATATGTGGTGATGTTGGCGACAAATGTGATGAAATTGTGATATAAATGGTGCTACCGGTGCTTCTGGTGAAATTGGATTATAATTTGTGATTTTGCAGGGTTTTGATGCGAGAAAACAGAAAACAAAAGCAAAAAAAAAATTTCCAGCTTTGCCGACTGTTTACAGTCGGCAAAGCTGGGCAAAAAAAACCCCAGGACAGAGTCTTTGCCGACTGCAATGGGAGGCAGTCGGCAAAGAGGTCAAATCTTTGCCGACTGCAACTCCGAAAGCAGTCGGCAAAGAACATTTCAAAAAAAAAATATTTTCTTTCTTTGCCGACTGCCGAGCTGGCGGCCAGTCGGCAAACAATTTTTGAAAAAAAAATTCTTTGCCGACTGCCGAGGAACCAGTAGTCGGCAAAGCCTGCCGTCAGGGCTGACGGCGCCACGTGGCTATGCCGACTGCTGGCGTGGCAGTTGGCAAAGGATTTGCCGACTGTGTGCCACGTGGCAGTCGGCAAATCCGCCTTTGCCGACCCAGGCTTTGCCGACTGCTCTTTGCCGTCTGCCACGTGGCTTTGCGGTCGGCAAAGCCTTTGCCGACTGGGTTTATGCCTTTGCCGACCGGGGCAAGCAGTCGGCAAAGAGGCGTTTTCCTAGCTAGTACGCATATAGTAGCCACGATAGCTAGAGCGGTTCAGTTGGGATCGCTAGCTGTTGGTTTATTTACCGCGGCTAACACGAGAACAACACACGCAAATGTTTTTTCTCTGAAGTCTCTGGCATAGAGACGTCGTCCTATATGAACGAGCTTAAAGGAAGGCAGGGATCAAAACAGGAAAGCTTAATTTATTTTCACGGAACAAGCTTACATACAGTTTTCCCTTTCGGGAAACCCTAAGCACTTAGCACAAACCTTAGGGATTACTTTACAAGCGCAGGAAGCTCACGGGGACTTCCTTTATTCTCTAATTTACAAAGGTGGTGGAGTATTACTACTAATGGTGGATGAGTCTCGGAGGACTTCTAAGATCATGGTCTTCATGGTGTATGTGGGTGAAGAGATGGTGGAGTGGAGTCTTCAGTGGATGTGTTGCTGGTGGTGTATGAGAGAGCGGTGCTTTGATCGGTGCTTCGCTTCTTCGCTGCTGAATGAATGCGCCCGACTTCTCTCTTTATAGCGCGGGCGGAGCCTTCTAGAGCGTCCTTCGTGATTATCTGGATTGTCCTTCGTGCTTATCTTCTGGAGTGTCTTTGAGGCGAAGTCTTCAATTATTTATCCGAGGAGCCTTCGTGCTTAAGGAAGCGTCTGGCATCTTCAATTATTCTCCTTTATTGTTGCCTGGACAGCTGAACGGTGCTGCGTGCTTCAATAATTGTTCTGCCTACGATAGGATGACTGTATCTCGCGCACGAATTCTTTGGTATGGATATGATGGTCTATCCCCGGTCCCGGCCGGCCCCATACTACAACATTCCATACTAGTGCAAGTACACTAAGCATGCATGCATTGTAATACATGTGGAAGGAAGCACGCATGCATGCATGGTGCGTAGAAAGGTGTGCACCGGCCGGCCCGCCGGCCTCGATGGACAAACCGGCCGTTTGCTGCTGCAGCCAATGCATTATTGCAATGCAATGCCATAGCCATGCGGTCGACATGCATCGATCTTTAAGGATTTGTTGGAAGCGCAGCAGGGGGCAGCATGCAGTTGCAGTAGCGAGTTTATTCAGGAGGTACTGTAGCTACAGTACCGTTTTGTTTTTATTTGGTAATAATTGTCCAATCGTTGACTAATTAGACTCAAAACGTTCGTCTCGTAAAGTACAACTAAACTGTGCAATTAGTTTTTAATTTCATCAACATTTAGTACTCCATACATGTACCGCAAGTTTGATGTGACGGGGAATCTTCTTTTTACATAGTGTCAAATTCTGGAATTGGGGGAAACTAAACATGGCCTTAGTTGTGCAACTCGCCCAGCGGCCAGCCAGCCTGCCAGCTCGGGCCGGCTTTTTTGAAAGAAAGAAAACTTGCCTCGTTCTCGCTGACCGACCGATCAAAAGATTCTCTTCTTAATTCTTCACGGTACGTACCTAGCTAGCGCTGTCGCGTCGTCTCGTCTGACGACGTCTCTCGTGTACTACTACTTATTTAAGATTAAAAAGATGGAATCTCCGGCAGGCAATGCACTCATCAAGTCATCATCGTATCATCAGTTTCCATTCGTGTGCCTGCTGCCCCGGCCGGCTTTCGGGCCCAGCCTAGACGACCCTAGCTAGACCGATAGCGAGCGAGGCTACTACTGGATGCATGCATGCAATAATGCATGGCTAGACGACCTCGATCGATCGCTGGACGTACGTACGTACGTACGTACGCCGCCGATCATCCAGCCGGAAGCTTGCCGTGCCTGTGATATGCATGCTTTTTGAAATTGCAAAAATATTGCATGCATGGCCCCACCCCGCGCTGGCGCTCCCGCCCTCTACTCTCGTCCCGTACTTCTTTCTCCGAGATCGACGCGACGCATGCATGTGATATGATGGATGGAGCTGAGATGTGGGACAAGGAACGAAATAAAAGGGTGGGAAGAAGCATGCACATGCATCCATGCATCAGATCGAGACAATGCTGCGATGCAATGGCCCCCGTTCGGTAACAGTAAAAAGCGGCTGCGCAGCTGCAGCCGCTTATTTCCCTCTCACAAAGCAGCCGCAACCGCTTTTTACTATTACCGAACAAGCCGAATGAAATTATTATTTTATATTTTATATAAAAAACGAAAGGAGGAGCGAGTGAGGGGGAGGGAGGTCGACGCCGACGACGAGGACACAACTAACCACTAACCAACGTAGCCCTACCCTAGCTAACTAGCTAGGTTCCGGTCGATCGCACAGTCCGGCCGTACGTGTTCCATGCATGGAATAATAAATAATCCGGCCGGCATGCGTCACGGGTGGGGTCGGTACGTACGTACGTAAATAATTAAAACGAAGGCCGTGTTTAGTTGCCCAGACTCGGCGCCGGCTACAGTGTTGTTTTGTTTTTATTTGGTAATAATTGTCCGATCGTTGACTAATTAGGCTTAAAACGTTCGTCTCGCAAAGTACAACCAAACTGTGCAATTAGTTTTTGATTTCGTCAACATTTAGTACTCCATGTATGTACCGTAAGTTTGATGTGATGGAGAATCTTCTTTTTGCATAGCGTCAAATTCTGGAATTTGAAGTGAAGCCGAAAGGTTCTTCTTCTTCTTTTTCTTCGCACAGTACATAGGATAGGAGGAGTACGTACACTTGCACACACCCCTTCGTCTCGCTCTCGTCTGATCCGGCCGGCGCACGCAAGTGCAAATGCAAATACAAATGCGATCGATGCACTCATCATCATCGATCAGTGTTTCCTTTCATTCGTCCCAGCCTAGCTAGCAGGCGGCAGCTAATAATAGCTAGCTCGAACTAACGAACGAATCTACTGCGATCCGGCCGTAGCTACTATAGATAGATAGCTGGCTAGCCCGGCCCAGCGCTATATGCCCACAAAAACACCACAATGCATGCCGATAATGCATGGCTAGACGACCACGTACACGTATATAGTACGACCTCAATGATGCATTGTATTATTGCATGCATATATGGGATGCATGGCCCCGCGCGAAAGCTGGTAATGTTTTGGTCCAAAACCGGATTTCCTGGTTTGGTTTTATTATTTGGGACTGCATGGTTTGGGTGGGAATGGACTAGAAAGTCTAATAGGCTGGTTTGGTTTGGATAGTAGTTTGGTTGGGTTTGGAATTGGGTTCAGGCATCATGGTAGAGGTGGCGGCATCATTCTTGCGCGTCAGCCAGTGGTATCATATCGCTGCCTGAAGTAGCTAGGAGTTTCCAAAACACGCCCAGATCAAGTGTAACACGTAATGTATAGGCTAGCTCAAGAGATATATACACATATACGTATGGACGTGCTAGCTTTAAGAAAGATATGCTACGAATATTAATCTATATGCCAACATACACGTACATGCTTGCATGGCCATGCACAAGTCTCTTCATGGAAGCACACATAATCGAGACATTGGTTGGGCTAACAGGTTCGAGACCGTGGTCCAAGGAATCAAATATGGTCTGGTCTGGTTTTAACTAGCGGGCAGTTAATTTGGTTGGGTTTGGGTCAAGGAACAGAAATGGTGGGGTGCAGTGGGGTGGATTGGCTGGACGTTACCTGATGCAATCGGTCTGGTGGAGTTTTAGGCTGGTTTCCAGGCCATCACCAGGTTCACCCACCGCCCGCTCCGCTCCTTCTCGTCTCGTCTCTGCAAGTCCGCATGCATGTGATGTGACGTGGGAGAGGGAGACGTACAGAAGCTAATTAATAAGGAGGAAAATAAGGAAAGGAAAGGAAGGAGGAGAGGGAGCGTCGATCCAACGCAAACGCAAACGCAAACGCATGCCCTAGCTCGGTATATATGTAGCTGCTAGGAGTCCTCGCTCCGTGCGACTCTTCTTCACATTCACATACATACACACCAGCAAGAGTATAAATAAAAGAATTAATCAGTTATATTCGATTTAATAAGGGCCTTAGCATTTTATTCGATTTAATTATCTAATCTTCTTCTTCTACTTATATCTATCTATATATCTATCTATCTTCTATGTACTCCTACAAAGATCCGGAGGAATCGTCCACGGGGAGAACTACAAATCTCCGATAAAAAAAATACTACGATGGGAACACCGGAAGGATAAAAAAAATACTACGATGAGAAGACCGGAAGGAAATACTAGGATCGGTCTCTGCAAAAACCGGAAGGAAAAAAACTAAAAAAATCTCCGGTAAAAAAAACGGTCGGACTCGGATTCTGGGAAGCACTCGATCGGACCGGACAAATAAACTCTACCGGCAAAAAAATCTCCATTAAAAAAAATACAATCGGACTCGTACACGGTAGAATCTGGGAAGTACTCGATCGGATCGGCAGAAAAAAATGATTGGACTCTGGCTCTGGGAAGGACTCGGACCGGACTCTGTGATCGGACACGGTAGTTTTTTTATGAGTTGTACTCTTCTTCCGTCCCACTTGGACATTACAAATAGTTTCTCGTACACGATAGATTCCACGATCAACGAAAAACATAAAACTCCTCCTGCGTCTGTGACATCCACACCTAGCCGAAGTTCCCCTGGATCGTGATTTACTTTCGTGAAATTGCCTGCTAGAGCCACACCTATCAATAAAAAACATGCTTTTTTTTCCCAATCAATTCATATACAATGAAAACACGTCTTGAAACTTGTAGTTCCAAACTAAGCATATCAAGATGCAATCAGCTGAAAAAAGTTCAAGCGGGCAGGGCCGAGGAAAAACCGGGGCAAAATTGAATGTAGTGCACTAAAAAGTCATGTAATTTGAGGCGACATAGGTCCAAAATGTCATGTATCGGTTGAAGTTACTCTAAGATGGAGGAAAAAAACTTCATCAGAAGGCCGTAGAGGAATAGAGTAATTTTTTAATTTCCATTAAATTCTTGTTGGTCCCATGCCTAAAACATCAACATATTGTCAGTCCCATACCTATAACATTCTTAACATTTTAGATTCGTACCTAATTTGATAGATTAACCGGATTGCTACACAAATAACAAAAAAAAAACCCAAAAACTGGATCGTTTACCTAGTGTAACTGTTGACACAAAAATGTGGCGATGTGATCAATACACAGCAAGCCGGATGATCTGAGTGGAACGAGACCAGAAATCTGCTTGGCTTCAACACAGAACCAGTTGATTCTGAAAACCTAATGACGTGCCAGTCAATTTGACCTGCAATTGACAAGGAAAGAAAATCTTATCTATAATTTAAGATGGAACATGTCGGTGTCGCACCAGACAGTTGCAAATGTATGGCTCGATAGCCGATTCAATAAGACTATCGACTAAATAGTCGATATCCGGCGTATCCATAAAAAGCGATATAAGAAAGCATCATCGGCTAAATGGAACATGATCGATATAAAGTGTCGAGCCGATAAGTTTGATGTAAAGAGTATATCATGCGAACAAATCGACAGTCTAATATAAATAAATCTACAAACAGTTTGAATCTAATCTATCATCATCAATAGTGAGGTTCGAACAGATCGATGTAGCTATGATAATGATAACAAACCAAAGCCAAAGAATCTATAAAACCATCTATACGTTGACAGATTCATGAAAACATGCTATATGCGTGAGAGTATAGGCAAATCGGCTAAAATAACCGATGTAGTCATAGCAAACAAACATAGTACATATCTTGATCATGAACAAGACCACTAATCGATAATTTCTAACCTAAAGTCTTACCAGTGAGGTTTGATCGGATTAATGCAGCTATGGTAGTGTCATTAGATTAGATCTCATTAACTAGTGAGTTTGTTCAAGATTGAAACATGTCTTTGGATGTATACTATGTTTGATTAGAATAGAGATAAAACAGCCGATCTAGCGGAATTCAGCCATTAATTATATGATTTAAAGCGTGACCAGATCGAAGGACGACCAATTAAGATGATATGATGCCGATCTATCTCTATCTCAATTGGGTGATTTTGTTATAATTAATAAAACATTAATTATAATAAGATCGATAACTAGTGAATCAACCAAAAACAACTATGAAAATCTTACTAATCTTAGCAGATTCAATAATTGGTGATATTTTATTAAACAATAAGTTATTTAACACAAGATCGATAATTTTGATCTATATTATGATTCGTAAGAGACCAATCAGCTAATGCATCCTTACAAACTACGATACAGATTGATAGCTAACTTATATTATGGCTCATAAAAGATCAATCAGCTGATGCAGCTTTACAAGCACAATACAAGTCGTGACGGTACTCATAAGCAAGCTGGAGGTCGATCAGTCGATGTAGCCCTGTTTGATGAAGAAGTCGCCAAGATCTACAGTACTCCTACTCCTAATCACTATGGGAAACGCGTGCTTTGCCGAGGGCCTGAGGCTTCGCCGAGGGCCAAATCTCGGGCACTCGGCAAAGACACTCTTTGCCGAGGGCCAGCCACAGGAGCTCTCGGCAAAGAACGGCCCTCGGCAAAGAGGCCTTTGCCGAGGGTACGGCCCTCGGCAAAGACAGGCCCACGGCAAATCAAATCTTTGCCGAGGGCCGCGGCCCTCGGCAAAGATGCCCTCGGCAAATTAGGCCCGTTGGGTCACGGCGGCCATTTCCCGTCAAGCTTTGCCGAGGGCCACCCGTTAGGCCCTCGGCAAAGGTCAAATTTTTTTTAAGTCTTTGCCGAGGGCCCTATACCAGGCCCTCGGCAAAGATTTTTTTAAAACCAGTTTCTCGGCCAAATTTTTTTTTTATAAATCGCCTTTGCCGAGGGCCCGAGGCTAGGCCCTCGGCAAAGAAGCCCTTTGCCGAGGGCCAGGACACAGCCCTCGGCAAAGGTCAAAAAATTTTTTAAGTCTTTGCCGAGGGCCCTATACCAGGCCCTCGGCAAAGATTTTTTTAAAACCAGTTTCTCGGCCAAATTTTTTTTTATAAATCTCCTTTGCCGAGGGCCCGAGGCTAGGCCCTCGGCAAAGAAGCCCTTTGCCGAGGGCCAGGCCATGGCCCTCGGCAAAGGTTTTTTATTTTTTTTAAAAATTCTTTGCCGAGGGCCACGGGCCAGGCCCTCGGCAAAGAGCCCTCGGCATTTTTTTTGGTTTTTTTAGCCCAGTTTTTTTGTGGTGCTCCAATACATTGTTTTGAACTCAATTTTAAAATTTAGGCCAATTTTGATTTTGTTTTGTATATTTCCTTAATTTATTTCGATTCTTTGATTTTTTCGAATATGTCAAATTTGAACTGCAGATGCATGGAATATTGCAATGTAGTGTTTCAAAAAATGTTATTCATGTTAATTGGTGCATGTTGAGTCCCTATCCACGAACTCGCATCAAATTTTCACGCATCTTGTTCGCGTAACATGACGACCGACTTGCCGGAAAAGTGTTTTAAAATTATATAAAATCCATACGAAGTCCGAAAATCACGAAACTTGGCGAGATGTCATGTTATTGCATGTGTAGGCTGTGGTAAAAAATTGAGAAGGCTTCGAGCGAGTTGCGACGTCGGATGCCTGAAACCCAGACATCTCCACATGTTTCGGGCATCCGACATCGCAACTCGCTCGAAGCCTTCTCAATTTTTTACCACAGCCTACACATGCAATAACATGACATCTCGCCAAGTTTCGTGATTTTTGGACTTCGTATGGATTTTATATAATTTTAAAACACTTTTCCGGCAAGTCGATCGTCATGTTACGCGAACAAGATGCATGAAAATTTGATGCGAGTTCGTGGATAGGGACTCAACATGCACCAATTAACATGAATAACATTTTTCGAAACACTACATTGCAATATTCCATGCACCTGCAGTTCAAATTTGACATATTCGAAAAAAAATCAAAGAATCAAAATAAATTAAGGAAATATACAAAACAAAATCAAAATTGGCCTAAATTTTAAAATTGAGTTCAAAACAATGTATTGTAGCACCACAAAAAAACTGGGCTAGGGGTCTGGCCCGTGGCCCTCGGCAAAGAATTTAAAAAAAAATAAAAAACCTTTGCCGAGGGCCGTGGATTTGGGCCCTCGGCAAAGGACCGAACCCTAAAACTAGCCGCAGCCCAAATTCCCGATCGGAAATTGTGAAAAAAAAACGCTCGACCATCTCCCTCCCCGCGCCCT